>NC_090651.1:27298034-27598034 GCF_040937935.1 Hyperolius riggenbachi | reverse complement strand
GCATTGTAGATCTGGGCCCAAATGTAATTACCAGTACATTTTTCTTAGAATTTTCTCCTACGAGATACATTCTTTCTTTCTAACCTATTTTTAAAATAACTTTTCAGCACTAGTTTGTAGTTCAAAAAGTACCAAAAAGTAGGTGTAAAATTACTGTAAAAATAACTTTGTATATTTTCTCGCCTACTAGTGGTTTAAAGAGCATTTTATTAACAAGGTTTGAAAATATCACCTTTTAAAAAAACACAGGAGAAAAAGTTAAGTGCATATGGGTCCCTGGGTCCTCAGAATGGAGCTGCTGACTGTTATAAACTGTTCTTATCACCTTGCTTCGACACCATCGTCTCACAGACTGTGAGATCACTTGACTCTCCACATCGCAAACAGGATATAGACTTTCTCAGGCTTCTTCAATGTTTACGTTATTTATTCAGGAAACAGGAATACAGATAGATACATTCATCTCCTAGCAAAGCAGACTTCCATGTTGCGTTACAGCTGCTTGAGTATCTTCCTACTGAAGATACCCAGGTCTTCTTGTGTCTACTCTATGTTACAGCTAGACTACCTATGTACAGCATACATTATATCAGATTACAGAAAGGAATAACATGCTTAGAGGTCCAAGTCGGCCTTGCGAGCTAGTGCAGAAGGAAGAAGCAGAAGTGTGTTCTCCATTGCTCGTTTCAGATTTAATACCGACTAGGAAAGAGTTAAATATGACATCATCTTCGCCACCCCCTATATCAGTCTATTGGTGGACCCACTCGTGGTGTCATCATACCCGCCTACTCGATTAATAATCAATGAGACATTTGACATACATGCAGGAATGTGGATATTTACAAAACATGGCTGATGTTTATTGTTCCATGTCCAGGTCAGGGAGACCTGCGGCCTTGTTCAGAACAGCTTCTTGGTATGTTCTAGTTCTGCTGACAGAACTGCAGATTTTCTCTCTACAGAGAAAATCCCCTTAAAGGACAGGTCTGCTCATCAAGCCTTTTTGACTAACTCAGTCCAAATAACTGAGGCCTACTTAAATTATAACACTGACTTAAGGAAAAAGTCGCCCTGTGTAATACAATGTAACTATGGAAAGATGGATATCATTTTAAAGCTCTCTTTCTCCTCTTTCTGATAACCTCTAAATCTGGCCCTACGCCTTTTAGTTTTCTCTATTTTTGCGATCGAAATCGCAGCTGCTGCAATTTCGATCGCGAAAATAGAGAAAACTAAAAGGCGTAGGGCGACAGTTTATATATCATTGGAAAGAGGAGAAAGAGAGCTTTAAAATGATATGCATCTTTCCATAGTTTCTGCACTGCTCGGAGTCCCTTTAAGGCTAAACAAGGACCTAGGCAAGGTTATCGAATTGGGCCCCAACCATACATGCCCATTTTTGTTTGCCAGGAGGGCTTTGGGGTCATAGTAGAAACTAAGCACAGAGAATAAAGTTTTGTCGCCCAAAAAAAATGTTTCATGATTTTTCAAAGTGGCAATGTGCTATGGAGCTTACTACAGACATACTTGTTTGGCTCTTTGCCCAATAGCATGTAGTAGTCATGTAGTAGTCTGTAAAGAGAAGAGGTGGAGGAGGGATCTTGTAGTACAATAAAACAGCAATCAAGCCACTCAATCTATTATGACTAAGGCCTCTTTTCTATGGGCAGCTAAAGTTGGTAAATTCACCGCTATTAGCTGCTCCCGCTCCGCACAGGGTGTGGCACAGGTGCTCCCCCCCTCATGTAGTTGCACCTGAGCACAGTGATTGCACTGCTCCGGCACAGCACAAGACTTTTTCTGCTGCCGGTTGGGTAACATGACCAGTGGTGGGTCGAAATTTCACATATGCGAAATTTTGCATCAAAATTCACAATTTCGCATCGTAATCATAATGTGAAATTTCAGGGAAAATCCTCATTTACTGTATGTAATATTAATATTTCATAATTATTTTGTACCGAATTTAGTGGTTAACAGCAAAGCCCCCATACATGATGTTGACACCAAAATGGCTACATATGTTAAGGAAAATAGTGGGTACAAGTAAAAAAAAATAATTTTTCAAAAAGACTTTGTAGTTCTTGAGAAAATCGATTTTAAAAATGCAAAGAAAAAAGGTTTTAAATCGTAATTTTTCTGAGTTTAAAAAACATTTTTTCTTTGCTTTTTTAAAATTGATTTTCTCAAAAACTACAAAGTCTTTTCGGAAAATTCGGGTTTTTTTTGTACTTGTACCCACTATTCTCCTTAACATATGTAACACATGGTAGCAATAGCATGTATGGGGGCTTTGCTATGCACTGCCAAAGTCAGCAGGAAATTATGCGAAAATTACGCAAAATGTTATGCAAATTTACGAATGTATACAAAATCAATGAAATGTACAGATCGTAATAACGTATAGGGGAAATTGTGAAAAATGACGTGAAAATTTGCGTAATCGTGATTAGCTCATTACGATCATCACTGAACACGACACAGACGTGACACCTTGTCATTGGGCTGCATGTAATTACAGCCAAATAGTACGTGTGTCCAGCAGCCAGGCAGCTGAAATGCTCAATAAACTAGTATTTCAGTTGTCCGTGGAAGAGAGGCCTTAAAGTGTACCTAAGGAGATCTTCGGGTTAAAAAAGGACATACTTACTTAAGAAAAGGGAAGCCTCTGGATCCTATAGAGTTTTTGTAACGATTGGTGTCAACACGCAGAGAGAGAATCTGATTATTGGTGATCTGCAGAATCACCAGTAATGCAGATATACACCAGATTATGGATGATCTGCAGAATCACCAATAATCCAGGTATGTCTAACCTCTGGACACCTGAGATATGAGTGTTGGGTGTAACAGTAGCACTTTGAGTAAGGACCACCAGAGGAGCTGGAGGTAGAAGAAGAAAGGAATTCACCCTAGACTGTGGGTGAATCCCTATAGCGTAAAGGCTCCCTAGGAGAGGGGCCTAGGCTTGATTGCAGGATGCCCTGCTGCTAATATGAACAGTCTTGCCCTAACTGGATGTGAGATCCTAGCTCTCTACACCCTAGAGGCGGGCTAAGGTAATACAAGTACACAGTGCTAGTCTTGGGTGTGAGGTCCGTAGTGTCAACACCCTGGAACTAGTCTATAGCATAACACAGTAATGACACAGTATCCTAGGCTTGGGTGTGAGGTCCGTAGTCACAACACCCTGGAACTAGTCTATAGCATAACATAGCATTGACACAGTTTCCTAGGCTTGGGTGTGAGGTTCCGTAGTCACAACACCCTGGAACTAGTCTATAGCATAACATAGAATTGACACAGTTTCCTAGTCTTGGGTGTGAGGTCCGTAGTGTCAACACCCTGGAACTAGTCTATAGCATAACATAACATTGACACAGTTTCCTAGGCTTTGGTGTGAGGTCCGTAGTCACAACACCCTGGAACTAGTCTATAGCATAACATAGCATTGACACAGTTTCCTAGGCTTGGGTGTGAGGTCCGTAGTCACAACACCCTGGAACTAGTCTATAGCATAACATAGCATTGACACAGTTTCCTAGGCTTGGGTGTGAGGTCCGTAGTCACAACACCCTGGAACTAGTCTATAGCATAACATAACAATGCGAGAATAATCTAGCTCAGTGTGAATTCCCAGGTCCTCCTGGTTACAACACACTGTGGGATCTGACTGAGGTCTGTGTGCCAACACATAGCATTCGCAACGGCAGACAACGTGAGACTGAGGGACGAGTGTTTATATAGTGCAGCGCTGATCAGCGCCGCCCCGTCCCCTCCAGCCAATCTGCATACATCCTGAGATCAGCTGATCAAGGGAGTCAGCTGATCCCTCTCTGCTTCCCATAAAGCTTCTGTTTCTCCGCGCGCGTATTCCTCACCCTATGTGCACAGGAAGGCTGTACTACATCAGACACATGTCGCAGCGCGTAAACCGCCGGAGTGGACGCGGAAGTAGCCGCCACGCCGTCAGAGCATGCGGCGGCTATTCCACAATCCTTCACAATCCCCCCCCCCTTCCCCCCCGAGGAGTGGACTCCGGACACTTCCCACCAGGCTTCCCAGGATGTAAGTCATGGAACTCTTTCCTCAATTCCTCTGCGTGCATGCGGCATTCTGGTACCCAAGTTCTATCCTCCACGCCATAACCTTTCCAGTGTACCAAATATTGCACAGAATTTTGCACCAGCCGGGAGTTCAGAATCTTCTCAACCTCATACTCGGGTTGATCATCAATCAATACAGGGGGGGAGTGGAATCCACCTGTACTGCCGGCTTGAGCAATGACACGTGAAATGATCTTACACCTCGCATACTGGTAGGAAGATCAACAGCATAAATGACAGCATTAATTCTTTTGGTGACTGGAAACGGCCCAACAAACCTAGGCCCTAATTTGGGTGACAGTTGTTTTAGTGCCAGATGTCGCGTAGACACCCAGACCAAATCTCCTGGTGAAAAGTCCCATTCAACCGAGCGTCTTTTGTCAGCCTGCTTTTTCTGAGACTTGAAAGCCTTCCCCAAATTTGTTTTCACCAGAGCCCAAATTTGTTTTAACGCCCCCTGCCAATCCTCTAATGCTGGGAAAGGAGTAGATGCCACTGGCAAAGGAGCAAACTTAGGGGACCTTCCCGACACTACCTGAAAAGGGGAAAACCCGGAGGAAGAACTTTTCAGGTTGTTGTGCGCAAATTCCGTGAAAGGCAAAAACTTTACCCAGTCGGTTTGCGCATCAGCCACATAGCACCTGAGAAACTGTTCCATGGATTGGTTGACCCTCTCGGTCTGGCCATTTGTCTGCGGGTGGTAGCCTGATAAAAATGAAAGATCCATGCCCATAAGATAGCAAAATGCCCTCCAGAACTTAGAAACGAATTGGACTCTCCTATCTGACACTACATTCTCTGGAATGCCATGCAGCCAGAAAATGTGCTGTATGAAGAGATTAGCCAGCTCCTGGGCTGAGGGGAGTCCTTTCAGAGGGACAAAATGGGCCATCTTGCTGAATCTGTCTACTACCACCCAGATGACAGTCATGCCTTCAGATCTGGGGAGTTCACCCACAAAATCCATGGACAGATGAGTCCACGGTTCACTTGGAACCGGCAAAGGTTCCCACCGGTGCCTGTCGGGAAGGTTTGCTCCTAGCACACACAGCACACTCCCTCACAAACTCCTTACAATCTGTGGCCAACGATGGCCACCATGCACACCTGGCAAGGAGATCCTGTGTCCTGGTGGCCCCTGGATGACCAGCATTCTTATGGGAGTGGAACAGCTGTAAGAGCTGTAGGCGAAAGGGCAGGGGTACAAACAACACGCCCTCTGGCTTTTCTTCTGGGACATCCTGCTGATATGGGTCCAGGGTGGCAGTCCAATCCCTCTAGGTTTCTGTGGCTGCTAAAACCACCCTCCGAGGCAGAATAGTCTCGGGTGCCGAGGGCTGTGCCGTCTCGGGCTCGAAACACCTGGACAAGGCATCAGCCTTAACGTTTCTACTACCAGGAGTGTACGTGATTACAAAACTGAATCTGGAAAAGAACAGTGACCACCGGGCCTGTCGGGGACTGAGTCTCTTAGCATTCTCTATGTACTCCAAGTTTTTATGATCTGTGTAAACTGTAATAACATGTTCTGCTCCCTCTAACCAATGTCGCCATTCCTCAAAGGCTAACTTGATGGCCAGGAGTTCTCGGTTGCCTATATCGTAGTTTCTCTCCGCTGGGGAAAACCTACGGGAGAAGTAGGCGCATGGATGAAGCTTACCCTGCAAACCAGAATGCTGAGACAGCACAGCCCCCACCCCCACCTCAGAGGCATCAACCTCTATTATGAACGGGAAGGTGACATCGACGTGTCTCAGAATAGGAGCAGAACAGAACAGTTTCTTTAGGGTGCGAAAAGCCGTGAGAGCTTCCTCGGACCAGTGGTGAGTATCAGCCCCTTTCTTAGTGAGACTGGTGAGGGGCGCAACCACTGTAGAGTACCCCTTAATAAATCTCCTGTAGTAATTCGCAAAACCCAGGAATCTCTGGAGGGCCTTCAGACCTACAGGCTGTGGCCAGTCCTGTACAGCAGAGACTTCCCCAGGGTCCATAGAGAGGCCAGAGGTAGATATTACATACCCCAAAAAAGCAACAGAGGTCACCTCAAAAATGCCCTTTTCCAGTTTGGCATACAATTGATTCTGTCTTAGTCTTTCCAACACATACTTGACATGTCTCCGATGGTCGGAAAGAGTGGCTGAAAAGACTAGTATATCATCAAGATATACTAATGCAAATTTACCCACAATTGGTCTGAAAACTTCGTTAATCAGCTCCTGGAAGACGGCCGGGGTGTTGCACAACCCGAAGGGCATCACTAAGTACTCGTAATGCCCATCGGGTGTATTAAAGGCTGTCTTCCACTCGTCACCGTCCCTGATGCGCACCAGGTTGTATGTAGTGTTGGGCGAACACCTAGATGTTCGGGTTCGCGAACGTTCGCCGAACATCGCCACGATGTTCGGGTGTTCGACCCGAACTCCGAACATAATGGAAGTCAATGGGGACCCGTACTTTTGTGCTTTGTAAAGCTTCCTTACATGCTACATACCTTAAATTTGCAGGGTATGTGCACCTTGGGAGTGGGTACAAGAGGAAAAAAAATTAGCAAAAAGAGCTTATAGTTTTTGAGAAAATCGATTTTAAAGTTTCAAAGGGAAAACTGTCTTTTAAATGCGGGAAATGTCTGTTTTCTTTGCACAGGTAACATGCTTTTTGTCGGCATGCAGTCATAAATGTAATACATATAAGAGGTTCCAGGAAAAGGGACCAGTAACGCTAACTCAGCAGCAGCACACGTGATGGAACAGGAGGAGGGTGGCGCAGGAGGAGAAGGCCACGCTTTGAGACACAACAACCCAGGCCTTGCATGAGGACAAGAAGCGTGCGGATAGCAATTTGCATTTTGTCGCCATGCAGTCATAAATGTAATACAGATGAGAGGTTCAATAAACAGGGACCGGAAACGCTAACCCATCACAGATGTTCATTGTTCATGTTACTTGGTTGGGGTCCGGGAGTGTTGCGTAGTCGTTTCCAATCCAGGATTGATTCATTTTAATTTGAGTCAGACGGTCTGCATTTTCTGTGGAGAGGCGGATACGCCGCCGATCTGTGACGATGCCTCCGGCAGCACTGAAACAGCGTTCCGACATAACGCTGGCTGCCGGGCAAGCCAGCACCTCTATTGCATACATTGCCAGTTTGTGCCAGGTGTCTAGCTTCGATACCCAATAGTTGAAAGGTGCAGATGGATTGTTCAACACAGCTATGCCATCTGACATGTAGTCCTTGACCATCTTCTCCAGGCGATCGGTGTTGGAGGTGGATCTGCACGCTTGCTGTTCTGTGTGCTGCTGCATGGGTGTCAGAAAATTTTCCCACTCCAAGGACACTGCCATTCGCTTTTGGGCACTAGCTGCGGCTTGTGTTGTTTGCTGCCCTCCTGGTCGTCCTGGGTTTGCGGAAGTCAGTCTGTCGGCGTACAACTGGCTAGAGGAGGGGGAGGATGTCAATCTCCTCTCTAAAGTCTCCACAAGGGCCTGCTGGTATTCTTCCATTTTGACCTGTCTGGCTCTTTCTTCAAGCAGTTTTGGAACATTGTGTTTGTACCGTGGATCCAGAAGGGTATAAACCCAGTAATTGGTGTTGTCCAGAATGCGCACAATGCGTGTGTCGCGTTCAATGCAGTCCTAGGCCGAAGAGGTCATAGTCTAGGGTCACAAAAACCTGTTTATTTTGGCAATTTCAATGGTGGCGAGTCTGACGTACATAAATCGCAGCAATGGCCGTTAGCAACATCTGAATCTCACGAAATGTCTCATGCAGGTAGAAGAAATATTGTTAGACTTGGGCTCCAAAGATGGGTTCCCTACATCTCTGCAAACCAGAGTTACAGGGCTCCAAATTTGGTAAAATCCCCCATAGGCTTTCATTGGGCCTCCTATTTACAGTTCCAAAATCTCACATCTTTTCAAAGGGCAATAACTCAGCAGTGGCAAATTTTCTAGCATTGTAGGGACCCTTAGGGGGAACATGACTGGTGAGTTTCGGGCCCCTAGGCCGAAGAGGTCATAGCCTAGGGTCACAAAAACCTGTTTATTTGGGCTATTTCAATGGTAGTGATGGTGACGTACATAAATCTCAGCCATGGCCGTTAGCAACGTCTGAATTTCACGAAATGTCTCATGCAGGTAGAAGACATATTGTTAGACTTGGATTCCAAAGATGGGGTCCCTACATCTCTGCAAACCAGAGTTACAGGGCTCCAAAATTGGTAAAATCCCCCATAGGCTTTCATTGCCTCCCTATTTCACTTTCCAAAATCTCACATCTTTTCAAAAGGCAATGGCTCAGCAGTACCAAATTTTCTAGCATTGTAGGGACCCTTAGGGGGATCATGACTGGTGAGTTTTGCCACTGCTGAGCCATTGCCCTTTGAAATGGTGTGAGATTTTGGAACGGTAAATAGGAGGCCCAATGAAAGCCTATGGGGGATTTTACCAATTTTGGAGCCCTGTAACTCTGGTTTGCAGAGATGTAGGGACCCCATCTTTGGAATCCAAGTCTAACAATATGTCTTCTACCTGCATGAGACATTTCGTGAAATTCAGACGTTGCTAACGGCCATGGCTGAGATTTATGTACGTCACCATCACTACCATTGAAATAGCCCAAATAAACAGGTTTTTGTGACCCTAGGCTATGACCTCTTCAGCCTAGGGGCCCGAAACTCACCAGTCATGTTCCCCCTAAGGGTCCCTACAATGCTAGAAAATTTGGTACTGCTGAGCCATTGCCCTTTGAAAAGATGTGAGATTTTGGAAAGTGAAATAGGGAGGCAATAAAATCCTATGGGGGATTTTACCAATTTTGGACCCCTGTAACTCTGGTTTGCAGAGATGTAGGGACCCCATCTTTGGAATCCAAGTCTAACAATATGTCTTCTACCTGCATGAGACATTTCGTGAGATTCAGACGTTGCTAACGGCCATGACTGAGATTTATGTACGTCACCATCACTACCATTGAAATAGCCCAAATAAACAGGTTTTTGTGACCCTAGGCTATGACCTCTTCAATGCTAGAAAATTTGCCACTGCTGAGTAATTGCCCTTTGAAAAGATGTGAGATTTTGGAACTGTAAATAGGAGGCCCAATGAAAGCCTATGGGGGATTTTACCAAATTTGGAGCCCTGTAACTCTGGTTTGCAGAGATGTAGGGAACCCATCTTTGGAGCCCAAGTCTAACAATATTTCTTCTACCTGCATGAGACATTTCGTGAGATTCAGATGTTGCTAACGGCCATTGCTGCGATTTATGTACGTCAGACTCGCCACCATTGAAATTGCCCAAATAAACAGGTTTTTGTGACCCTAGGCTATGACCTCTTCGGCCTAGGACTGCATTGAACGCGACCCACGCATTGTGCGCATTCTGGACATCACCAATTACTGGGTTTATACCCTTCTGGATCCACGGTACAAACACAATGTTCCAAAACTGCTTGAAGAAAGAGCCAGACAGGTCAAAATGGAAGAATACCAGCAAGCCCTTGTGGAGACTTTAGAGAGGAGATTGACATCCTCCCCCTCCTCTAGCCAGTTGTACGCCGACAGACTGACTTCCGCAAACCCAGGACGACCAGGAGGGCAGCAAACAACACAAGCCGCAGCTAGTGCCCAAAAGCGAATGGTATCGGCAGTGTCCTTGGAGTGGGAAAATTTTCTGACACCCATGCAGCAGCACACAGAGCAGCAAGCGTGCAGATCCACCTCCAACACCGATCGCCTGGAGAAGATGGTCAAGGACTACATGTCAGATGGCATAGCTGTGTTGAACAATCCATCTGCACCCTTCAACTATTGGGTATCGAAGCTAGACACCTGGCACAAACTGGCAATGTACGCAATAGAGGTGCTGGCTTGCCCGGCAGCCAGCGTTATGTCGGAACGCTGTTTCAGTGCTGCCGGAGGCATCGTCACAGATCGGCGGCGTATCCGCCTCTCCACAGAAAATGCAGACCGTCTGACTCAAATTAAAATGAATCAATCCTGGATTGGAAACGACTACGCAACACTCCCGGACCCCAACCAAGTAACATGAACAATGAACATCTGTGATGGGTTAGCGTTTCCGGTCCCTGTTTATTGAACCTCTCATCTGTATTACATTTATGACTGCATGGCGACAAAATGCAAATTGCTATCCGCACGCTTCTTGTCCTCATGCAAGGCCTGGGTTGTTGTGTCTCAAAGCGTGGCCTTCTCCTCCTGCGCCACCCTCCTCCTGTTCCATCACGTGTGCTGCTGCTGGGTTAGCGTTACCGGTCCCTTTTCCTGAAACCTCTTATATGTATTACATTTATGACTGCATGCCGACAAAAAGCATGTTACCTGTGCAAAGAAAACAGACATTTCCCGCATTTAAAAGACAGTTTTCCCTTTGAAACTTTAAAATCGATTTTCTCAAAAACTATAAGCTCTTTTTGCTAAAAATGTTTTCCTCTTGTACCCACTCCCAAGGTGCACATACCCTGTAAATTTGGGGTATGTAGCATATAAGGAGGCTTTACAAAGCACGAAAGTTCAGGTCCCCATTGACTTCCATTATGTTCGGAGTTCGGCCCGAACCCGAACATCTAGATGTTCGCCCAACACTACACGTGACCCGTTCGGCCAATCACAGCGCTAGCCGAACGTTCGGGTAACGTTCGGCCATGCGCTCTTAGTTCGGCCATATGGCCGAACAGTTTGGCCGAACACCATCAGGTGTTCGGCCGAACTCGAACATCACCTGAACAGGGTGATGTTCTGCAGAACCCGAACAGTGGCGAACTCTGTTCGCCCAACACTAGTTGTATGCACCCCGCAAGTCCAATTTCGAGAAAATTTTAGCGTTGGTGATCTGGGAGAACAAATCGTCATCTAGAGGGAGTGGGTAACAATTTTTCACAGTGATCTTATTTAGACCCCAATAGTCAATGCAGGGACGGAGGCCTCCATCTTTTTGTTTAACAAAAAAGAACCCAGCGCCCGTGGGTGACCGAGAGGGGCGGATAAATCCCTTAGCTAAATTTTCTTTGATGTACTCCTGCATTGCCAATTTCTCTGGCCCGGACAAGTTATAAAGGTGACCCCTAGGAGGCATACAACCAGATCTTAAATCAATCGGACAATCAAAAGGACGGTCGTGAGGTAGTCTGTCTGCTGACTTAGGACACAAGACATCAGCAAAATCTTTATACTGCTCTGGCAATCCTTCCACCTGAATTCTGGTGTTACCTATGGTTACCTTCGCCAAACAATGATGATAGCAGCGGGTAGACCAGCTCGTTAGCTGACCAGAACCCCAATCAATATGAGGGGCGTGAAGTCGTAACCATGGCAGACCAAGGATAATAGTGGAAGTTGCCATTCGTAACACAAAAAACTGCAGACTCTCTCTATGTAAAACCCCTATGGTGACCCCCAACTCCGGAGTCTGAGACAGAGGGTATTTACTCTGCAGAGGAGAGTCATCCACCGCAGTAACTAACACCTTATGACTTAATGGGACAATAGGAATTCCCAACTTTCTAGCAAAATCATAGTCAATAAAATTGGCGGCCGAGCCAGAGTCGAGAAAGGCCTCAGTAGAAACTGTCTGGTCCTCCCATGAAATTGGCACATGGGAGGAGCAAGCGATCATCTTTGAGAGGTAAATTCTGCGCGCCTAGGGTATTACCTCTGACTACTCCTAGGCGGCAGCGTTTCCTGACTGTTTGGGACAGTTCTGTGCTTTATGACCCTCTTCTGCACAGTACAAGCACAGCTGTTCAGCTACTCTACGACTCTGCTCGACCCGGGACAATTTTGACCGACCAATCTACATGGGTTCAGGGGGAGGTAACGTAGGTGGAGAGGAAGTATAGGAAATGTATCTCACACTATTCCTGCCCCGACTTTGTCCCTGATACCGTAGGCGATGGTCCACTCTGATCGCTAGGGAAATGGCCTCATCAATAGTTTTTGGCTCAGGATATCCCAACATCAGATTAGACACTGCATCTGATAAACTTGACAAGAAACAATCTAAGAACGCAAATGAGCCCCATCTAGCTGACACTGCCCACTTCCTGAACTCAGCTGCATAAGCCTCTACCGAATCCTTGCCTTGCCGCAACATCTTGAGCTTCCGTTCAGCGGTCGAAGCAAAGTCCGGATCATCGTAAATTTTAGCCATAGCTTTGAAAAATTCCTCCACAGAGGTCAGGGCCCCATCCCCTGGTTGAAGACCATATGCCCAGGTCTGGGAATCCCCAGTCAACAGTGTCTTAATAAAGATAATTCTCTGTGCGACAGTACCTGAAGCATTAGGTCTTAACTCAAAGTAAGATAACACTCGACTTTTAAAGTTCCGAAAGTCAGTTCTATGACCAGAAAACTTCTCGGGCACAGGCATACGCAAGTCTGTAACAAGAGGGGATCACACTGCATTAACAGTCGTCTGAAGGGCTTGTATAGACCCAGACAAGGCATTGATCTGGGTCTAATGACTATCCAGCACACTGATGCAATTCTCCACCGAGGTGGTGAGTGCAAGCAGACGACTGTCAAGTGCGTCCATATTGTTTGGGTCTGCCGTTCTGTAACGATTGGTGTCAACACGCAGAGAGAGAATATGATTATTGGTGATTTGCAGAATCACCAGTAATGCAGATATACATCAGATTATGGATGATCTGCAGAATCACCAATAATCCAGGTATGTCTAACCTCTGGACACCTGAGATATGAGTGTTGGGTGTAACAGTACCACTTTGAGTAAGGACCACCAGAGGAGCTGGAGGTAGAAGAAGAAAGGAATTCACCCTAGACTGTGGGTGAATCCCTATAGCGTAAAGGCTCCCTAGGAGAGGGGCCTAGGCTTGGTTGCAGGATGCCCTGCTGCTAATATGAACAGTCTTGCCCTAACTGGATGAGAGATACTAGCTCTCTACACCCTGGAGGCGGGCTAAAGTAATAAAGCTGATCCCTCTCTGCTTCCCATAAAGCTTCTGTCTCTCCACGCGCGCGCGTGTATTCCTCAGCCTATGTGCACAGGAAGGCTGTACTACATCAGACACATGTTGCCGCACGTAAACCGCCGGAGTGGAGGCGGAAGTAGCCGCCATGCCGTCAGAGCACGCGGCGGCTATTCCGCAATCCTTCACAGTTTTTCAATGTCATGCACTCTGGTCCTCGCTGCTGATAAGGGCCTGTTGGTATGACAATCGGCGCTGTGCTCCTCCTCCTGCTCAAGTATTGGCGGTGCCTGTGCAGTAAGCCAGAGTTACTCGTGCTTTTGCGCAGGCACCGCATTACTCCAGCAGTGGGAGGAGCACAGCACTGATTGTCATACTAACAAGGCCTCCTTGTTGGTATATCCAATGTATATAAGCTGTATGCTCTAAATGATGTCAGTATGCAGGAATTGGAGGAAGGCTTCATAGCCGAAAGCTTACTGTATATACTCGCGTATAAGCCTAATTTTTCAGCACAAAAAATGTGCTGAAAAGTTACCCCCACGGCTTATATGCGAGTCAGTGGAGCAGAACAGTTTCTGGAGCAGGTTTTGTTACTGGCAGAGGAGTGTAAGGATTGTGCACTAGTGATCCTGCTCTTATCAGCTAGCTCCCTGCTGTGTCCCTGCCTTCCATCCCCTGCAACATGGTGTGCAGAGTGCGCTGTTTAAGACTACCTGTGTCCCCTGGCTTGTGGAGTGGAGCATGCAAGCAACATGTCAGCGGTGCAATGATCAGGGCTTCTTCCTATGTAGCAATCGCTGCTTCTCATATCTATGACGCCATGTAGTGGCGTCTTAAGACACAGCTGTATCATCCTTGTGGTACATCTGGCTATGGGGAGAAGGAATTACTTGTACTGGGGGCACATCTGGCTACTGTGGGGGGGGGGACTATACTGAGGAGAGGGCTTATACACTAGTCAATCACTTCTTCCTGGTTTCTGAGGGAAAAGTAGGTACCTCGACTTATAAGCGGGTCGGCTTATATGTGAGTATATACAGTACTCATTTTCTTCTAAGTTAGCCAATAAATGGCATCATCCTGATTCAAAACTTCTTTCTTTGGCTTTTTTATTAAGATTTAGTGGGGGCTAGCATTCAACAGGCCCCTGGTCTCTCTCCAGGTCTTAAGCATCTGCCCAAATTTACATTGTGGATGATCCTGTAGCTCTGGCAGGCTCTGTAATCTACTTATCCACCTCACGGTGGACTGAAAGACTTTCGAGAAGTATAACTAAGAAGACCAGAGTTTGTAGTTTCCAACATGTTCCACAAGATCGAGGCTGAGGATTTGGTACATTTCTGCTTAACATGGACATTCAGTGTTGAGGATATCTTCAGCTTCCTTGGAATGATCTACGTTGGCTCAGTGGCGAGTTCAGTCCGTAATTGACACTAGATGACTTTCCGCTTTGACTGAAGACGCTGATGACTTAGGATGAATGGCTTGAGGTGGTCTGCAGTGTACACAACACATTACAGCTCAGTCTGCCCTGTTTTTCCCCAGTCTCCACCTAATTGGCAGACCAATTAATCCGCTCATCTGTGAGCAGATAATGTATTACGCTAACTACCTTCTATTTGCCAGAGACATTCTCCAAGGTAACATAATCGTGGTCTTGTTTATCTCTTGCCCTGATACACACTACAACGCCTCGTCGGTATCAAAGGTCAATTAGTGGACAAATTAAGCTATTATTAGCCTCTAACGAGGGTGACTGGCATCATTACCCTTCCTGTTTACCAGCAAACTGTTATTTTAATACAAGGAGCTAGTAATAAATCAGGGCATCTGCTGCTTCTCCTGGTCTGTTTTTGTAAAAATGATATTATAGAGGTAACGGCAGCTGCCAAATTCCCAACCTTGCCGTAATGATGAGCGGTGATTTGTGCAGAGCTGATGACACACTAAGTGCCTTGCAGCCTGGATTGATTGAGCAACACAAGATGGATAAATAAGTTTTAGGTCAATTAGCGGTATGCTTCACACATTACCTAGAACAGATTATTTTTCGCTTTTGAGTGATTGGAAGTAGTGTTGTTGTTCAGATTCAGGTTGTTGTTGTCAGAATTGGACAAGGTCCTCCAGCACCCAAGGCTGAGACACCAAAGTGCGCCCTTCCATCCCTCCCACACCAGCTGTCACACACTAATTGCTATTAGACTAAGAGGCGCCCCAGGGACCCCAACACCTTCATCTCTAGTTATGTGGTTTGCAGTCACTGCCATGTATCCCCTTATTTCTCCCGGCTTCAAGCACAATAGGGGAATGAAAGCTGAGTGAGTTGTGCGCCCCCTTCTACACTGTCCCTTGAGACTGGAGCCTCTCTCGCCTCTGCCTGGGCCCAGCCCTGCTAGATGGACTTCAGCAGCGTGTTCTTTGTGGCAGTTTGAGATAGAACAGAGTGTTTAAAACACTGTGCGTCACGTCAGATGCACATGCTTACTATGCTGTTTTTAACATTTGTTAATAAAGTAACAATTTTATGCAGATGGTGTAGAGCCTTACGGATTACGCCATCTTACTGGTGGCAGGGAGCTGACAGGATGTCTGACACCACATGCCCTGCCAGTTTTTTCCCAGCAACCCGCAGCTCACTCAGCCTGCGGGAGTCTTCTGGGAGGCAGAGCAGGGCTTCGGGAAGATGGCGTCTGAAGCCCTGCACTGGAGACTATTTGAGCGCCAGAGGGCGGCCGGGAGAGGAGATTTCTGTCAGGTGAGTAAATTATTTTTTTTGCAGTTGCATTAATTTCTGGTTAAATGCTGCCCACGTTACGATTATTTTCTGCTGAAATGCTGTCCATATTATGATTACTTTTTAGTCAGTCTAGTCAGTACCGCTAGATATAATGTAGCTTTTTTTCAGTTTTCATTTCATTGACGATTTATTCAGCGCTCTGCAATTTAAAAAGGACCAAAAAGTTGGTGAAAAATGACTGGCAGAATTATTCTAAGTATTTACTGGCTTGCTGGTGGCTTAAATGGCATTTTATTGAAGATGTGAAAATATTACCTAGTAGAAAACTTAGGAGAAAAAGTGAATTGGATCAGACCCATTTTGTTCTTTCTTTCTTCTTCTTTCTTCTTAGTACTTTTGCCGTTGTTTACCTCTTGTTTTTACCTTAAACTGTTCTTATTTAATTCACACAGGCATCATCGACTTCCTGGCCAGTCAGCATCCCATCGCCAAAGTTCTCCGAGATCATCTCGTGTTCAAAATCGCACCTATGCTGAACCCAGATGGTGTGTACCTGGGAAACTACAGGTAGGAGATAATGCCAGCCGCAATGCCCCAATGGGCTATGTAACTTAAGCCCACCGGGGCATTGATGAGTGAATGGATTATACGGAATCCTCAATTCTGACTTTCGCAGTTCTTCACAGTTTCAAGTTGGAATTCTGAAATACATGAATTCTGTGAAAATACATTAGTGTACATCACAAACGGTTCATGTCCTTTGCTTATTCATGTCCTTCGCACATAATTAGTGAAAAGTCTCTACATAGCATTGCTCAAAGGACATGAATAAGGAAATTATATGCAAAAATTCTATGTAAAATTGTAACCTTTTGTGAAAATAGTATCATAAAATCGCAGTAACCAAAATTAATTATTTTCTTTTTGCTTTTTAATTATTTTGCTTTTTAAAAGTCAAACTGTAGGTACACTTCTTTAAAGAGGAACTGTAACTAAGAATTGAACTTCATCCCAATCAGTAGCTGATACCCCCTTTTCCTCTGAGAAATCTTTACCTTTCCTCAAATAGATCATCAGGGACATTTGTATGGCTGATATTGTGGTGAAACCCCTCCCACAGTGTGATGTCAGGACCTAGGTCCTGCATACCTAGTTGCATTCTGGAAAATAATAGCTGTTTCCAACTGACCAGCCTCCAGTGTCTCCCTCTGTGCATATGTATATCTATAAAAAAAACAGCCTTTTAGCCTATCACATTATTATGAGGTGTGGTTACAGATAATGGCAGTTGGTGCTGTCTGTTTTTTTTCCTGTCTGCCAGTAGTAAAGATGATGACTTGCAGCATGATTGTAGGTTAAACAACATGAACAGATTACACAGAGAATTTCAATCATTTTTTGATCTCTCTTCTATTTTTTAACTTCTCACTTTTGATTGATTTATTTTTCCCCCCTTTTTGCTAAAGTTCTTCTTTAACCGGTTCAGCCCCACAGTGTCGAAAACCTCATGCATCCGAGCAACATTCACCTCTCATTCATTCGGCAATAACTTTATTGCTACTTATCACAATTAATTGATCTGTATCTTGTTTTTTCCGCCACTAATTAGGCTTTCTTTGGGTAGTACATTTTGCTAAGAATTATTTTTTTCTAAATCCAATTTAACAGGAAGATTAAGAAAGAAATGAAAAAAATCATTATTTCTCAGTTTTTGGCCATTATAGTTTGAAATTAATATACACTACCGTAATTAAAACTCATGTATTTTATTTGCCCATCTGTCCCGGTTATTACACCGTTTAAATGATGTCCCTATCACAATTTGTGGCGCCGATATTTTATTTAGAAATAAAGGTGCATTTTTTCAATTTGTGTCCATCACTATTTATAAGCTTATAATTTAAAATAATATAATAACATACTTTCTTGACATGCATATTTAAAAAGTTCAGACCCTTCGATAACTATTTATGTTGTTTTTGTTTGTTTTTTATTGCATGTTTTTTTTTTTTTTTATAAGAAATGCATTTGGGTAATTTTTGGTGTGGGAGGATAACAGCTAATTTTACAGGTAACATAACATAATTGTTTAATAAAAAATGTATGTGGGTGCAGTTTACTAGTCAAAAAAGTCCTGGATGCGACGGATCTCGCATCCAGGAACTAAAAAGAAGAAGGTGATGTTTCCTGGGGGCAGAAATACCGCACTCTCTGAATAGAAAGCGTTGGTGTTTCTCCGGGGGACTTAGATCGGTGAATGGGAATTATATTCGGGGGGCTAGCGGCAGAGCCTATCTAGACGAGTAAGTTCGTCCAAATAGGCCGAACTGGTTATTGTCTGCAAGTGGTAGAGGAGCAGATGTGAACAAAAACATGGAGGCTGTCCATACACTTTGAAGGGAACCTGAAGTGTGAGTAGTATGGAGGCTTCTATCTCCATCTTATATAATTTCCTGTCCCTGCGTCCTCCTGTGTCCCAGTGTCTGTGCGTTTGTTGTGCCTGGTGCTCATGGACGGTACGCGGGCAGACTATGGGCAACGGTCATGGGCGGGTACATTTGGCTGTGTGCGCACGCAGTTCCGCGGCACGTGCCCATTGGCATAGCACCTGCGTTATTTGATGGGCGTGCATTTTTTATTAGTTCTCTAATAAACAATGCCAATTGCATACTTCCCAGAATGAGCATGCAGCTCAAACACTGTGACTATATGGCAAATAGTATTAGAGACTGAGGCTCAGCAGGGCTGCCAGGCAACTGGTATTGTTTAAAGTGATACTGAAGCTAAAACAAAATTATGATATAATGAATTGCATGTGTAGTATGGATAATTAATAGAACATTAGTAGAAGCAAAGAAAATAGTCTCATATTTTTATTTTCAGTTATATAGTTTTCTTTTATAACATTGCATCATTCTCTAATGTTTGCAATTTACACATTACTCAGCATTGTAAAAGATTTAACAGAGCAGGCTAATGACCTTTTTGAACAAATACAGTGACAGACACTTGAGATAATAAGCTTCAGAAGACAGAGCTCTCTGCAACTTTGAAAGTTGAGGAGCTCAGATAGGCTCTTTTGCATAGAAAACAACTGGAGTTTCTTAACTCTTCCTGTACTGGAAACAATATAATGGTGGCCACTAATGATCCAATCTTTGTCATCCAATCTTACCAAATCTATGTAGTATAAGGGTAAATTGAGTGAATATACTGAATGAACTTCAGGCAGTTACCTTATATTACATATAAATGGTAAGATTGGATGAAAAAGATCGGATCATTAGGGGCCACCTTTAGACTCATATCTCTGATCCTAATGTTTTATTTCTTACATGTACTACACATACAAATCATTATATCATTAGTTTATTTTCACTTTAGATTGCTGAGTCTGAAGCCTTATAAAATTGCTCTTTTTATTTGACATTTATCTTCTGCACGATCACCATAGCTAAAACTCTGCATCCCCATGGCAGAACGCTGTAATTAACCCCCCAAATCCCCGGGGGAAAAATGCTGGGATCGCTTCCTGGTAGAGGCAGAGCTTAGGGCTGTAGCTCTGCGTCTACTCGCGTCAATACCCGCTGAACGCCGCCTCTCCCTGCCCCTCTCAGTCTTCTTTCACTGAGAGGGGCGGGGAGAGGCGTAGAAGACTGAGAGGGGCGGGGAGAGGCGGAGATCAGCAGGGATTGATGCTAATGGAGGCAGAGCTACAGCGCTAAGCTCTGCCTCCCCGGGCAGCAAAATCCATGACTTTGAAAGTTATGGATATCTGCCCCGGGATTTGGGGGGTTTAAATACAGCGATCTGCCGCAGGGATGCAGCGTTTCATCAATGGGGATAGTGCAGAAAATAAATGTTAAATAAAAAGGAAATAAATATGGCAGCCCCCATATACCTCTCACTTCAGGTGCCCTTTAAGTGCCCTTTGAAGTATTGAAGAGTGTTGGCGTGCAGTGTATGCTCGGGCTCATGGGACATACATATGCGCTCACCAACCCTTTATTTCTTTGTGTCTCATGGGTGAATATATTTTCCATCAACACATTTTCCCCAGCATTGAAGCAGTTAATAACGATTCTCCTAAGTACATTTATTAATTGTGGATTTGACTTAAGCGCTTCGCACAGAATGGCCTCTGAAGCCAAATCAGCTATAGATTATTCATTTCTTGCCTGGAAAGTAACAAATGACTTTTCCGTTTCCGACCGAGAAATCTCATGGTCATTGCTTGAATTCATTTAGCACGAAGCAAGCAAAGCATTTATCACCAAGCAAATTCCCAAAGTCACCAAGAAACGGGGAAAGTTTTAGCTGAACGCTCAGGAAAGTTCTGCGGCTGCACAGCTGCGGAATTCTGAGCAGCCAATGAGCTGTGTGCCACTGATGTTTCAATTGTTTCAAGAGGAGCCTTGAAAGACCAGTACGGCTAAAACACAAGTCGCTTTTATGTAAAAGCAATCCGATTTTGCCTTTACTAATATGAATGGGGCTGTCAGAAGCAGAGAAGAATGGTAGTCAGTCCTATTTGAGGATTTTAATGGTGTTTTAAAGCTTTTAAAACCAGTGATTGCAGAAACAAGTGGCATCGCTATTCTCTTTTAAAGGAACACTATCACAAAAATCGTTAAATTTAAAAACACGTTTAAAACATAAAAATAAGTAATACATTTCTTCCAGAGTAAAATCAGTCATAAATAAAGAAAACCCTTATGGTGCCCATACACCATACGATAAAAATGTTCGATTGTCCCGTTTATTCAATCTAAATGTTCGAATCTAATGAAAGTTGAAAATATTTTTTTTCGATGAAGAAATTTGAATGATTATCCCGTTTTTTTCTAGAAAAATCTGATCGACATGCTGGAAAAATCTTTATATTCGATCTAACAGAATAATCGAACTAAATTATCTAATCGAAAAAAAATTAAAAATTGTACCATGTATGGGCACACTTAGAACCCCCAATGAGGAGATGGTCTACTCCAAAGCCTGTTGGTTCTGTCAGATTTCTACTACAGTATTTTACGCCGTATACGACGCTCCGGAATATAAGAAGCACCTAGGTTTAGACGGGGAAATGCATGAGAAAAAAATATATATATTAAAACCTGGTACGTCCATATTCCAGGAGCATCTTGTACATGTTATCCCTCAACAGATATCCTCCTGTGTCCCCTATGTGTCCTCCTGTCTCCCCCCCATGCGTCCTCCAGTCTCCATCATGTTTCCTCCTGTCTCCCCCATGTTTCCTCCTGTCTCCCCATGCCTCCTTTAGTCTCCCCATGCCTACTGTGGTATTCCCATGCGTCCTACTGTCATCCCCATGTGTCTTCCAGTCCCCCTCATGTCTCCCCCATGCATTGTCCTGTGTCCCCCACCATGCCTGTGTGCGTCCTCCTGTCTCCCTCATGTCTCCTCCACCATATCTCCGCTATGTGCCCCCCCCATGTGTTGTCTGGTCCTCGTTGTGTGCACGGCTCCCACCGCGTGTTGTCTGCCCCCCCCCCTTGGGTGTTTAGCGGCAGCTGCTTACCTCTTCCGTCATGCTCGCAGGGACTGCAGACCTCTGTCTTCTATGTGCGGCTTCCTCTAGTCATTGATGACGCGTCATTAGAAGCCCGGCACTAGAGGAAGCCGCACATAGAAGACAGAGGTCTGCAGTTCCCGCGGGCATGACGGAAGAGGTAGGCAGCTGCCACTAAACACCCGGGGTGAGGTTCGCAGACAACTTGGTGGATGGGGCATGGGGGAGACAGAAGGACGCACACAGGCAGGGAATCCCGGAAGTGGCGGCGGTTCGTATCGGCGGGCATTCGGAAGTCGGGGATTCCCTGCCTTTGCCGTCTAAGATGCAGGGACTTTTTCTCCCTATTTTTTTGGGGAGAAAAAGTGCGTCTTTTACGGCGGAAAATATGGGCTTACTGTAAGTAGCAGCAACATATGAGAAAAGTCGTTTATGGCTCATTTTTTTCTAGAAGAAATGCACTTTTTATATGCATGTGGTTACATTTATTTTACATTTTAAAACTTCTTGTGATAGTGGTCCTATAAGTACGTGTGGATGTGATTTACACATGAGCTCTGCTAATATTCAGTATCTTTATTTTTGACTCATTTTAAAGTTGCCAGCAGGGCTGGGTTTTTAGAAAGGCCACAGAGGCCAGGGCCTTGAGCGGCAGCAGCCTAAATGGGCACCTGGGGGGAAAATAGGGGTTGCTACATGTGAAAGAGGAGGCTGTTATTGCATATCATTCTTAGAATAATCTTCTAAGAATCATATGCCATAAACCCCACCTTACTCTAAATGTATCCATCCATTACTAAACCTATTATGGGGGGGAAGCCTGGGGGAGCGGAGCCATTTGTTCCCGTTGATAGCAAGGCAAATCCCAAGATCAGTGCTTGGCCCAGCTACAGACCTGCACTGTACCTACTCCTACCTATTTTCTGATGAAGCAGGGTCATGCCTGTGAAACGTACGAAAACGCGTTGCATTTTCCCCTGAAGTATGTAAATAAATTTGTTCTGCTAAACTTTGTTGGCATATCTTGTGTCTGTTTGGAGGAGGCAAGTCCACCACTGCCTCCACAAATGTAAAACTTTTTAGAGATTTGTATTCTTCTGGCGCACCCTTGGTGAAGGGGTGTCATCCCCTTTTTTTCTAATCTATGGAGAGTGACTTCTTAATCCTGAGTGGGGTCAGGTCTAATCTCCCCACCTGTCTATGCAGTGGTTGCATTTGAGGTAACCCTGCTTTGTGAGTATATTTGTATTTACTCTATCAACTTCATCCCATATTACCAGTACATACTACACTATATTTGGCTCTTGCTGTCCCTTTATTTATTTTAAAGAGACTCTGTAACATTAAAAAGATCCCCTGGGGGGTACTCACCTCGGGTGGGGGAAGCCTCCGGATCCTAATGAGGCTTCCCACGCCGTCCTCTGTCCCACGGGGGTCTCGCTGCAGCCCTCCGAACAGCCGGCGACTGTGCCGACTGTCAGTTCAATATTTACCTTTGCTGGCTCCAGCGGGGGCGCTGTGGCGACTTTCGGCACGGAAATAGACGGAAATACCCGATCTCCGTCGGGTCCGCTCTACTGCGCAGGCGCCGGAAACTTGCGCCTGCGCAGTAGAGCAGACCCGATTGCGATCGGGTATTTCCGCCTCCTTCGGCGCCGACAGCCATCAGTGCACCTGCGCAGGAGCCAGGAAGGTAAATATTACGTCACCGCTGCACGGAGGGCTGCAGCGAGACCCCTGACGGATGGAGGACGGCGTGGGAAGCCTCATTAGGATCCGGAGGCTTCCCCCACCCGAGGTGAGTACCCCCCAGGGGCCGTTTTGTCGTTACAGTTCCTCTTTAAGATTGGGAGCTCACCCCGCCCCATCATGGCTCAAAGTGGCTCAAAGGGATACATTTCATAAGAGTTTTCTATACCAGTGTTCCCCAATCCCGTCCTGAAGGCCAGAGGTAGTTAATCAGCTCTGCTGCAACACTAATTACCCCACCTGTGCATGTTTGTGGGTTTCTGCAAAACATGTATTGTTGGTGGGCCTTGAGGACAGGGTTGGGGAACTCTGTTCTATACAATAAGACAACATAATAGATGGTATATGATGGATTTAGTGTATTATTGAATGGGTACTAGACTGGTAATTAATGCAAAAGAAAATTTGCTTATTAATTTGGATCTTACAGACTACCCAGTAAGCTCATGGTGAACCAGAACTCATTGGAGTGTGTAAGGGGCCAGGGCCGGATTTAGGCCAAGGCCACCTAGGCCATGGCCTAGGGTACCACACGAGCAAGGGCACCAAAGAAGCATGCTAAACTGGTGCAGCATTTGTAAGCTTGCAAATGCTGCAATGCAGGGAGATTAACCACCTTGCTCTCTGTGCATGTTTGCATTGTGGCCGGCGGCTATGGGCTTGGGCAGCATTGGAGAAGGAAAAGAAGAGGAAGCTTCTGCACTGGAGATGAGCGGAGAAATGAGTGACACTGATGGCTGCTGTGGTGTGAAGATGAGCTGGCTACCTATACTGAAAGGGGGGTGGGGGGGGGGGAAGGAGGGATTAAGGGAGTCATCAGACCACCTATACTAGAAGGAAGGGGGGAGGGGTAATCTCGCTACCTATACTGAAGGGGGGCGGCTGGTGACAGCAGCCTAGGGCGGTAAAAAGTACAAATCCGGTGCTGTAAGTGGCTTCAATGGACCAAAAAGCCCTCTTACTAAAATGTTATGCAAAAAAAAAAATGTTGCTTTCTTAAAATAGAAGGTATTTGCAATAATTCAGGTTGGAGTGAGCTCTGAGATGTCTCCCACAATGCATCACAACTGAAATATGCAAATTACCCATTGCTGTCCCTGTGTGCTAAATACACCTCCCTGTTCACTCACAAAAAATGTCCCTGCCACCTCCTCCCACCATGCAGAGTAGAGTGGAGCATCTGTCATACGTTCCTGTGCCTAGACACTGCTTCATAGCTGAACACTCCCTGCTACCATTCGCTGGCTCCCGATCACATGACCCTCATGGGGTTTCGGCGACCAAGGGGGCCCTATGCTATCATTTTTGTAGGGGGGCCTATTAAGTCTAGCTATACCTCTGTTCGGAAGGGTAGAGGAGCTGCCCAGCTATGGAGGAGTTTTTGAAGAATTCATGGGGCCTGATTCACAAAGCGGTGATAACTCAGTTATCACACCTAAAAGACTTTAGGCATGATAACCTTTGCACCACACTGGTGAAAAGCCAGTTTAGGCGTGATAAGTTTAGGTGTGATAAGTTTAGGTGTGATAAGTTTAGGCATGCTAAGTTTAGATAAGTGTAGATAGCGTGCAAAGTCCCGCACGCAAAGCAGCGCCATTAAACTCTATGCGAAGTGCACCAGACTTTGCTAGTGCAAAACTTTTGATCAGTTGTGCACTGCGGTGCTAACGCAGTTGGTGCTTAAACTTATCATGCCTAAACTTATCACACCTAAACTTATCACACCTAAACTTATCATGCCTAAACTGAGTTTAGGCGTGATAAAGGGCTTTTCACCAGGGTGCTAACTGTTAGCACCGCTTTGTGAATCAGGCCCATTGTCCGTTATTCTAGCAAACTCCTCATCTCAGACAGGGCTAGCTTGTTATTGTCACTTGTGATCTGAGACAAGAAACCGCCAAGATCTTCCTGAAGAGATGCTCTCTCTGTAGAGGTATACAGCAGGATTCTCTTTCTTATTGCGGTGACAGGAGTGTCGTCTGAAGTAGTGAGAGTTGTTTGCTTTCTCCAAAACGTTAGTCTTGTATGAATGGAGGTGATGCAGGAACCAGTGTAATGTAATAGCCCCGGGCTGTATGCATACATTTTTGCATCTCTATATTTCAAAGTGCATCATTCTTGCCGACAAAATGTTCCACTTGTTATTTTTTTTTTTGTGTGAAAGTTTTTGGGCCTGCACAATTTATGGCAGAATGTATTGCAAAGCAGTGCATGTGTTATATTATATTAACTGAAGCAAAATTTGGAGGTGGAGATAACTTCAGTTAGTCTGAGTATTTGTGAAGCATATCGCCTTTCTGTCAGCAAGGCCCGGATTTACATAACAGAAGCCCAGAGGCGTAGCTAGGCTTTTCAATGCCCAGGGACAAAGACAGTTTTTGCGCCCCCCTCTGGACAAATTGGGCATGGCCATGCATCAGAATGTGGGTGTGGTCATGGGTGGAGCCAAATGTACAAATGCTGTTTAGAGAGCCAGAAGTGCCCCCCTTCCCCATGTTTAGATAGCCAAATGTGTCCCCCTATAGTTAGCCAGATGTGCCCCCCTTGTGCTGCTGCTGTTAACACTTCTTCACTTCTCTGCAGAGGGAGGGAGAGAAGCAGGGGCACTTCGGGCAGCCAGCGAGCAGCCTCTCACTCACTTGGGGGTGCGGTGGCCATGCTCTGCACCCCCTTACAGTGCTGCGCCCGGGGACATGTGTCTCCCTTTGCCCATCCATAGCTGCGCCTCTGCTTTGATACAGATATTTCCAGTAATTACCCAGCCAAACGCACGTATTTTAATGTAGAGAGCACCTTAGGGTCTATCAGAATGTTGTTGACACGCCTTGTGGATTTCTATGATGTCGCTACTGAACAAAACCGTGGTATGATGGGAAGGGCGGGGTGAGCGAGATTAGTGTTGGGCGAACATCTAGATGTTCGGGTTCGGGCCGAACAGGCCGAACATGGCCGCGATGTTCGGGTGTTCGACCCGAACTCCGAACATAATGGAAGTCAATGGGGACCCGAACTTTTGTGGTTTGTAAAGCCTCCTTACATGCTACATACCCCAAATTTACAGGGTATGTGCACCTTGGGAGTGGGTACAAGAGGAAAAATTTTTTAGCAAAAAGAGCTTATAGTTTTTGAGAAAATCGATTTTAACGTTTCAAAGGGAAAACTGTCTTTTAAATGCGGGAAATGTCTGTTTTCTTTGCACAGGTAACATGCTTTTTGTCGGCATGCAGTCATAAATGTAATACATATAAGAGGTTCCAGGAAAAGGGACCGGTAATGCTAACCCAGCAGCAGCACACGTGATGGAACAGGAGGAGGGTGGCGCAGGAGGAGAAGGCCACGCTTTGAGACACAACAACCCAGGCCTTGCATGAGGACAAGAAGCGTGCGGATAGCATGCTTTGTACCACCATGCAGTCATAAATGTAATAAAGATAAGTGGTTCAATAAACAGGGACCACGCGGCAACGCTAACCCAGCAGCAGCACACGTGATGGAACAGGAGGAGGCGCAGGAGGAGAAGGCCACGCTTTGTGAGACACAACAACCCAGGCCTTGCATGAGGACAAAAAGCGTGCGGATAGCATGCTTTGTACCGCCATGTAGTCATAAATGTAATAAAGATAAGAGGTTCAATAAACAGGGACCACGCGGCAACGCTAACCCAGCAGCAGCAGCAGCAGCAGCACACGTGATGGAACAGGAGGAGGCGCAGGAGGAGAAGGCCACGCTTTGTGAGACACAACAACCCAGGCCTTGCATGAGGACAAAAAGCGTGCGGATAGCATGCTTTGTACCGCCATGTAGTCATAAATGTAATAAAGATAAGAGGTTCCATAAACAGGGACCGGCAACGGTAACCCAGCAGCAGCAGCAGCAGCAGCAGCACACGTGATGGAACAGGAGGAGGCGCAGGAGGAGAAGGCCACGCTTTGTGAGACACAACAACCCAGGCCTTGCATGAGGACAAAAAGCGTGCGGATATAGCAGCAATGCTTTTTGCCGCCATGCAGTCATAAATGTAATACAGATGAGAGGTTCAATAAACAGGGACCGGAAACGCTAAACCATCCCAGATGTTCATCGGTCATGTTACTTGGTTGGGGTCCAGGAGTGTTGCGTAGTCGTTTCCAATCCAGGATTGATTCATTTTAATTTGAGTCAGACGGTCTGCATTTTCTGTGGAGAGGCGGATACGCCGATCTGTGATGATGCCTCCGGCAGCACTGAAACAGCGTTCCGACATAACGCTGGCTGCCGGGCAAGCCAGCACCTCTATTGCGTACATTGCCAGTTCGTGCCAGGTGTCTAGCTTCATGCCCGGTTTCAGGTCCAGCGGTGCCAGCCACAAATCCGTCTGTTCCTTTATTCCCCTCCAAATTTCCTCCCCTGTGTGCTGCTTATCCCCAAGGCAGATCAGCTTCAGCAACGCTTGCTGACGCATGCCAACAGCTGTGCTGCACTGCTTCCACGATCCTACTGCTGCTGGTTCTGGGTTAGCATTTCCGGATGAGGTACAGCTTTGAGATGCGTTGGAGGAGAAGGAGTCAGAGAGGTAGGTGCTGCTGTTGTTATCCAGCTGTTTGCGGCGTGGGCAACACCCGCGCCGTAGCAGGTGAGGAATCGCTGCCAGGCTCCACAAGGTTCACCCAGTGCGCGGTAAGGGAGATGTATCGACCCTGGCCGAACGCACTCGTCCAGGTGTCAGTGGTGAGGTGAACCTTGCAGGCAACGGCATTCTTCAAGCTTCGGGTTATTTAGCTGACCACGTGCTCATGCAACTCAGGCACTGCAGAGCGCGCAAAGTGGTAGCGGCTGGGAACCACGTAACGTGGGATGGCCACTGACATCATGCCCTTGAAGCTGTTTGTCTCCACCACTCGATATGGCAGCATTTCGCAGGCCAGAAGCTTGGCTATGCTGGCTGGCTGTTACTGCCACGGCCCGGGGGTCATTTGCTGGCAATTTCCTCTTGTGCTCAAACATCTCAGAGACAGACAACTCAACCGTAGCGCTGCACACCGAAGGGCTGTTGGTTGTTGTGTTTGATGAACACTGGGAGACCTCAAGAGCACTAGTCCGGAAAGTGACAGTGTCAGCATCGTCTGATGTTTGTGAATGTTGTGAACCACGCAATGGCTGGGCTACTGCTGCTGCTGAGGCGGGTCTGGTGGTGAGTCTGGTGAACCCAAGGGAGGCAGTGTTGCTGGTGGTACCCTGTCCTGCCGCGTTTGCCCACAGAGTGGGATGTTTGGATAGAATGTGGCGGCTCATGCTGGTGGTGGAGAGGTTGTTAATACTTTTCCCCCTGCTCAGGCGGGTCTTGCACACCTTGCAAATCGCCATGGTAACATCCTCAGTGCAGTCTTCAAAGAAAGCCCAGACTTTAACTGGCTGAGGACTCGGACCTCGTGCGTGATGTGCTGGTGCTGCTTAACCCACTGCTGGACGCTTGAGAGGTCATCCAAGTAATTATCTGGTCCTGTTCTTTTGGATCTGTGAGGGTTGTTGTCCTGGACAACATGGGCAGTATTGAGTGGGTTTTCTTGGGTGCTCCCCTGTGGCCTGTACGTGAACCGTCAGGGGAAACACCTCTTCCCTTGCCCCTCCCTCTTTCACCGGATTTCTTCCTCATTTCACTTATCCTTAAAGTACACGCTGACTGGCAGCAGTACAGTGGCAGTACAGAAATGCTATACAGTGGTGGGTGAGCGGTGTACCACTATTGTCAGCAGTGACACAGAGCACAATGCTATACAGTGGCGGGTGAGCGGTGTACTACTGTTCCCAGCAGACACAGAGTGGAAGTAAACACAATGCTATATAGTGTGGCTGAGCCGTGTACACAGAGTGGCATTAAACACAATGCTATATAGTCTGCTATATAGTCACCCCGAACAGGGTGATGTTCTGCAGAACACGAACAGTGGCAAACACTGTTCGCCCAACACTACTGGGAGGGAACGCAGATTTTAGTACCTAAACACACGATACAACATGTTTTCCGGGGTCGGACTCTGAGGCACATACAGATGGTCCCGATCATCATCCTCATCATACAACTCTTCTCCTGAGTCTGACCCACCCACCACCTCTGCCACCCCAACATCCCCAGACACAGACCCCTCATCGTCCTCAACATTAACTTGGGATGCTGGCCTGAGCCAGACCTCCTCCTCCACATCAGGCCCCATCATCTCCTCAATGGCAGCCCTCATTAATCGCTCTGGCGACGGACTGATGGACACAACGTTCTCCTCCGGGGAGGGCTGCTGCTGACCACTGGCTGCTGGGGTGGATGTTATAGCTTGCGTGGGGCATTGGCTGTTGCTGTTGTTGGGAGTGCTGCTCACAGCGGAGGTCTCTGGGGAACTCATGTTGAGCTCATATAGTGGTTGACGGTGAGTGGAGTATTACTGATCCCAGCAATATACACACTGACTGGCAGAGTACGCAATGCTATATAGTGTGGCTGAGCGGTGTACACAGAGTGGCAGTAAACACAATGCTATATAGTCTGGCTGAGCGAGCGGTGTACTACTGTTCCCAGCAGAATCAGAGTGGCAGTAAACAATGGTATATAGTCTGGCTGAGCGGTGTACACAGAGTGTCAGTAAACAATGGTATATAGTCTGGCTGAGCGAGCGGTGTACTACTGTTCCCAGCAGAATCAGAGTGGCAGTAAACAATGGTATATAGTCTGGCTGAGCGGTGTACACAGAGTGTCAGTAAACAATGGTATATAGTCTGGCTGAGCGGTGTACACACAATGCTATATAGTCTGCTATATAGTGTCAGTAAACAATGGTATATAGTCTGGCTGAGCGAGCGGTGTACTACTGTTCCCAGCAGAATCAGAGTGGCAGTAAACAATGGTATATAGTCTGGCTGAGCGGTGTACACAGAGTTTCAGTAAACAATGGTATATAGTCTGGCTGAGCGGTGTACACAGAGTGTCAGTAAACAATGGTATATAGTCTGGCTGAGCGGTGTACACAGAGTGGCAGTAAACACAATGCTATATAGTCTGGCTGAGCGAGCGGTGTACTACTGTTCCCAGCAGAATCAGAGTGGCAGTAAACAATGGTATATAGTCTGGCTGAGCGGTGTACACAGAGTGTCAGTAAACAATGGTATATAGTCTGGCTGAGCGGTGTACACAGAGTGTCAGTAAACAATGGTATATAGTCTGGCTGAGCGGTGTACACAGAGTGGCAGTAAACACAATGCTATATACTCTGGCTGAGCGAGCGGTGTACTACTGTTCCCAGCAGACACAGAACAGTAAACAGAATGCTATATAGTGTGGCTGAGCGAGCGGTGTACCACTATTCCCAGCAGACACAGAACAGTAAACAGAATGCTATATAGTGTGGCTGAGCGAGCGGTGTACCACTATTCCCAGCAGACACAGAACAGTAAACAGAATGCTATATAGTGTGGCTGAGCGAGCGGTGTACCACTATTCCCAGCAGACACAGAACAGTGAACAGAATGCTATATAGTGTGGCTGAGCGAGCGGTGTACCACTATTCCCAGCAGACACAGAACAGTGAACAGAATGCTATATAGTGTGGCTGAGCGAGCGGTGTACCACTATTCCCAGCAGACACAGAACAGTGAACAGAATGCTATATAGTGTGGATGAGCGAGCGGTGTACCACTATTCCCAGCAGACACAGAACAGTAAACAGAATGCTATATAGTGTGGCTGAGCGAGCGGTGTACCACTATTCCCAGCAGACACAGAACAGTAAACAGAATGCTATATAGTGTGGCTGAGCGAGCGGTGTACCACTATTCCCAGCAGACACAGAACAGTGAACAGAATGCTATATAGTGTGGCTGAGCGAGCGGTGTACCACTATTCCCAGCAGACACAGAACAGTGAACAGAATGCTATATAGTGTGGCTGAGCGAGCGGTGTACCACTATTCCCAGCAGACACAGAACAGTGAACAGAATGCTATATAGTGTGGATGAGCGAGCGGTGTACCACTATTCCCAGCAGACACAGAACAGTAAACAGAATGCTATATAGTGTGGCTGAGCGAGCGGTGTACCACTATTCCCAGCAGACACAGAACAGTGAACAGAATGCTATATAGTGTGGCTGAGCGAGCGGTGTACCACTATTCCCAGCAGACACAGAACAGTGAACAGAATGCTATATAGTGTGGCTGAGCGAGCGGTGTACCACTATTCCCAGCAGACACAGAACAGTAAACAGAATGCTATATAGTGTGGCTGAGCGAGCGGTGTACCACTATTCCCAGCAGACACAGAACAGTAAACAGAATGCTATATAGTGTGGCTGAGCGAGCGGTGTACCACTATTCCAAGCAGACACAGAACAGTGAACAGAATGCTATATAGTGTGGCTGAGCGAGCGGTGTACCACTATTCCCAGCAGACACAGAGTGGCAGTAAACAGAATGCTATATAGTGTGGCTGAGCGAGGTACACAGAGTGGCAGTAAACAGAATGCTATATAGTGTGGCTGAGCAAGCGGTGTACTACTATTCCCAGCAGACACAGAGTGGCAGTAAACAGAATGCTATATAGTGTGGCTGAGCGAGGTACACAGAGTGGCAGTAAACAGAATGCTATATAGTGTGGCTGAGCAAGCGGTGTACTACTGTTCCCAGCAGTGACACAATGACAGGGGGGACCCTGGCTAGCGTGGCTGGAGCGCGAACTACCCTGCCTGCCTACCCAAAGCTAAACCCACAGACAAATGGCGGAGATATGACGTGGTTCGGGTATTTATTTACCCGAACCACGTGACCGTTCGGCCAATCAGAGCGCGTTCGGGTCCGAACCACGTGACCCGTTCGGCCAATCACAGCGCTAGCCGAACGTTCGGCCATGCGCTCTTAGTTTGGCCATATGGCCGAACGGTTTGGCCGAGCACCGTCAGGTGTTCGGCCGAACTCGAACATCACCCGAACAGGGTGATGTTCTGCAGAACCCGAACAGTGGCGAACACTGTTCGCCCAACACTAAGCGAGATTCAGTTTGCCTAGTTCTCTGCATGTGCGTACAGACAGCGTTGTCTGCAGACAGCGTTGTCTCTGTTTTTTCACTATACTTTTAGTTCACAGAAGCTTTCCTAGATTCTGCTGTTGTCTTTTTACGATTCTTGCTTCAGTTTAAGCACTGCTGAAGATAGTCTTTTTTACTATTCTGTATAAAGAGTCATTTTATGCTATGACATACCCCCTGAGACTCGGTCTGTATGGAATACATGGCACTTGCTAACTTGACGGGATCCACAGGCAGTTTAACTCTCTGGATTCCAAGGCTAGTAGTACGCAATAGCCTCAATTCTGGTAGCGTTATCAAACAAATTACCTCATGTGAGGTAATTTACCTCATGAGGTAATGACATTTAGCAATTCTGGTAGATTCTGATCATGTTTTACCTCATGAGGTAAATTATGAGGTAATTCATGAGGTAATTTGCATTAATTTTACCGAAAATAGCTATTCTCATAGAAATTAGAGGGCATGTTAGCACATAATTTACCGATCAGTTTAAGACCTGCCTGTACCTGGAGGTAAAGTCAATTTGTATGCATTTTGCAGTTTTTAGTGGAGTTCCTATTGCTGTTTTAGTGGAGTTCCTATTCAGGCTGTGTAATAGAAAAGAATAGTAGAAATAACACTCCAAATATTTACTGGATTTTTTGGGATTCCTATAAATATACTTTTCATAGGTTTCTACATAATCAAATACACCTTCCCCCCTCAAAAACAAACAAAAAAAAAACATATTCCAAAGACTATCCTACTTATGGAAGACAATAAAAGACTACTATTATTTATTTACTGTATGCTTACCGCTGAAATACCTCATGTTTTACCTCACTCTATGCATTTACCTCATGTTTTACCTCATATTTGGAAATTATAAAACATTTTTCAGAATTGCTAAAAAAAAAGAGAAAAATACCTCATGAGGTATTTTACCTACAAAAAAATATTTACCTCACATAGCTACCAGAATTGCGGCCATGTTTATTGAGGAAAAATGAAGGGAATCTCAGAATTGCAGAGGTAAAAGGAATATGCAAGCCTAATCCTGTGCTCAGGGGGGTAACTAAAGGGGAGCAGTACATGTGATCGCAGGGGGCCAAGAGCTGCAGGGGACCCCAACTACTAACCTTCTCTTGCTCACATGCAGGGGACATTCCTCCAGATCAGGTGTATTAGTGGCTATACTTGCTTTGTGTGTGAATATCAGGATGGCCAGAGTTGACTGGCTCTTCTACTGATCACATATGCTATTGTTCTGTTGTTATTGCCTGATGAAGCGGGATCAAACCTGCGAAACGTGTTGCATTGTTCCCCGGAGGATGTAAGTAAACTAGTTCTATTTGACAAACACATTGGCAATCTTTGTGTCTGCTTGGAGGAGGTAAGTCCAACACTGCCTCCTCATGTTTTAAACTTTTTAGATTCTTTTATCCTTTTGGCGCCTCTCTATCCATACTACATTAACCTTCCCTTGCTCACATGCAGGGGACATGCCTCCAGATCAGGTGTATTAGTGGCTAGTGGCTACACTTGCTTTGTGTGAGAAGATCAGGAGGACCACACTTGTTTTATGACCCTTGTGAGATGGGCTCCAAGGCCTTGAATGGTATCACGGGGAGACAATGGAAGAGGTGTGACCATTGGGAAGCCCCATCAAAGTTTTTTAGAAGGGCCCCATGAATTGTATTTAGGCCACTGCCTGTGCTGCTAATCAGGGGCGTAACAATAGAACCTGCAAGGGATGCAGCCGCAGGGGAGCCCAGAAGCCACAGGGGGCCCTGTCCTTAGAGACTGACTATTCAGGGCAAGGAGAGAAACTTTCTGCTCTCTGCACAATTGTTCTAATGACTGCCTCTGCTCAGCCACTTATAAGGAATCATACAAAGTTTTGCCGACAAAGATTTGTAAACAGTCCCTATTCAGTATGCAGCAGGCCCTTGTGTACAACGCCCTGCCCACATCTCTATACCCCTCCACATGTGCTCTGTACTGTAGTGATGCTGGAGAAGTCTGCAGAGCCAGTTCTGCTCCATTAGAGATGGACAGAGTGAGTGTAATAAGCTGAGGCTGGGAGCACACTCGTCTGTCAGTTTTCTGTATGCGTTTTCTGCACACCATGTGTGTCTGTATGTGTGAAAATGTGCACGTTTTATCACAGAAGCTAATGTAACTGAAAATATGTGCTGTCTGTTTTCATCTGCATGGGGAAAACACATTCAAGTGTGCACTAGCCAATTAAATAACATTGGTTCTCAGTCTACCTGTGCAGAAAGGAGGGCAGGAGGGGGCCCCATTCACAGCTCCGCAGGGGGGCCCAGTGATTTCTAGTTATGCTCCTGCTGCTAATAATACTGGAAGGCGGAGTAAAGGTGGCCACTAACAATACAATTTGCTAAATGATCATTTATGAATGATTATTCGTATGAATAATCGGAAATTATTGCTTGGGACCACTGGACAAAAATCTCCTAACCAATCAGAAAATCGGATCAATTTCATTAATATGATCGGATTGGTTAGGAGGTTTTCATCCATTAGTGGTCCCAATTTCCAATCATTCATATGAATAATCATTTGTAAACGATCATTTGCCGAATTGTATCATTAGTGGCCACCCTAATACATAGTTACATAGTTATTTGGGTTGAAAAAAGACATACGTCCATCGAGTTCAACCAGTATAAAGTACAACACCAGCCTGCTCCCTCACATATCCCTGTTGATCCAGAGGAAGGCGAAAAAACCCTTACAAGGCATGGTCCAATTAGCCCCAAAAGGCAAAAAAAATTCCTTCCCGACACCAGATGGCAATCAAAAAAAATCCCTGGATCAACATCATTAGGCATAACCTAGTAATTGTAGCCATGGATGTCTTTCAATGCAAGGAAAGCATCTAAGCCCCCTTTAAATGCAGGTATAGAGTTTGCCATAACGACTTTCTGTGGCAATGCATTCCACATCTTAATCATTTTACTGTAAAGAACCCTTTCCTAAATAAATGGCTAAAACGTTTTTCCTCCATGCACAGATCATGTCCTCTAGTCCTTTGAGAAGGCCTAGGGACAAAAAGCTCATCCGCCAAGCTATTATATTGCCCTCTGATGTATTTATACATGTTAATTAGATCCCCTCATGCACAATATGACTAATAGATTTGAGGAAGTAGAGTAATTAGGAACATAACACAACAAATTGGTCTAGGGGTAAGCATACTGTGGAATATACCAAATAGAAACAATTGTAACATGAATATGCAACAAATTAAAGGAGGGTGCAAAACACTTGATGCCTGCTGGTCCTGCCTATTCCCACCATCTAGTGCTGACTGTCAGATTGAGTCCAGACAGATTGGGCCTGATTCACAAAGCGGTGCTAACAGTTAGCACGCTGGTGAAAAGCCCTTTATCATGCCTAAACTCAGTTTAGGCATGATAAGTTTAGGTGTGATAAGTTTAGGTGTGATAAGTTTAGGCATGATAACTTTAGGCGTGATAAGTTTAGGCGTGATAAGTTTAAGCGCCAACTGCGTTAGCACCGCAGTGCACAGCTGATCAAAAGTTTTGCGCTAGCAAAGTCTGGTGCACTTTGCATAAAGTTTAATGGCGCTGCTTTGCGTGCGGGACTTTGCAAGCGATCTAAACTTATCTAAACTTAGCATGCCTAAACTTATCACACCTAAACTTATCACACCTAAACTTATCACGCCTAAACTGGCTTTTCACCAGCGTGGTGCAATGGTTATCACGCCTAAAGTCTCTAACTGGGTTAGCACCGCTTTGTGAATCGAGCCCATTGAGTCCAGTCATGAGAGAGAAGAGGTGGTAAATGAGGACATGCTTGACCCAACATGGGGTAACTGTACTTACTAGGAGAGCAAAGCACTATGGGAGGAAGATGAGGACGTTTCTCAGTAGCAAGATCTTGGGAGGTTGAGCATGGTGGCAAAAAAGCAACGGTCCCAAATAGCGGTCAACAGCTAACAGCTGCATCAGGTCATGCCATCCTGAACGCTTTATATGTCCACCACTAGGTCTGGCAACAGGACCTCTGCCATTCGGATGTTTTGTAAGGACCGGTTCGCAGGGACGTTGAACCGGTATAAATATCGGGACTTGGCTTTCGTCACTCAAGCATCTGTTAAAATGGCAAAAAGAGGGAAAGCATGAACGTCTGGCACTGTAACTTTTAATAAAAGCAGCGGGTGTACAACAGGTGAGTCAAAACATCAACACAAGAACACATGTTCGTGCAAAATGTGGTACTTATCATGCTCTGCTGGAATGGGGAGGGAGCTGTGGGCGCCAGAGGGTGCACGGCCTTACGACCGTTTCGCAATGGGGTGAGCCTTGCTTCCTCGGAGGCTAACGTTAGTGTTGGGCGAACAGTGTTCGCCACTGTTCGGGTTCTGCAGAACATCACCCTGTTCGGGTGATGTTCGAGTTCGGCCGAACACCTCATGGTGTTCGGCCTTTTAAGTTCGGGTTCGCCCCGAACTTCTGTATGCCCCCGAACAGGGCCGAACAGGGCCCCTGTTCGGGCGAACAGGGCCCTGTTCGGCCGAACAGGCCGCAATACGGCCCCCCTATGGGGTCGCAGGCATAAGGGGGGAGCATGCCCCGATCGCGGGGGGGGGTCGGAAATTCCCCCCACCCCCTCCGCTAGCGCTCCCCCCTCTGCCCGCTTCCCCATTCAAAAGTTTCAAGAAGTACCTGTATAGCGGATGGCCTGGCAGTGGGCGGCACTGTGGAGTGAGGAGGAGGAGGAGTCCGGAGAGTGACGAGTTGAGGGAGGCCGGGCAGCGGGCGTGAGGTCAGAGAAAGGGCGGAAGTTCCGCCCTTTCGCTGACCTCACGCCCGCTGCCCGGCCTCCCTCAACTCGTCACTCTCCGGACTCCTCCTCCTCCTCACTCCACAGTGCCGCCCACTGCCAGGCCATCCGCTATACAGGTACTTCTTGAAACTTTTGAATGGGGAAGCGGGCAGAGGGGGGAGCGCTAGCGGAGGGGGTGGGGGGAATTTCCGACCCCCCCCGCGATCGGGGCATGCTCCCCCCTTATGCCTGCGACCCCATAGGGCCCCCAAAATAGGGATGTTCGGGAAGTTCGGGGTTCGGCCCGAACATGCCGAACATCTCGGCCATGTTCGGCGAACTTTCCCGAACCCGAACATCCAGGTGTTCGCCCATCACTAGCTAACGTGCACAAAGTGCTGGTCGGAAGGGGCCGTTGAAATAGTCCACTTCCATAAAAGTCCCCGCCTATCTGTCCGGACGGCCTGGAGCCAATAGGAAGGAAGAGACACAGTGTGCGTCATGGTGGGCGGCTCAATGAGTTGCCGCATTCAAAACGCGCACGTCACATCGAGGGAAGGTCAGGTAACTATGGCAGCTCAGGACGCTCCCGTATCCCGCGAGAGGCTGCAGCAAATGGCTCTCAGCCAATCGCTGGGCAGGGGGCGACATAGTCGCTTAAAAAGTAAGCAAACCTCGCGTGTCAGCGTCCCCCCTTGTCCAGCAAAGCAGGCTGTGTTGAAGCTACCACTACCGCTGTACAACAGCCTCACAGTATCCACAGTTCTGCTGAGTGCCTGCCTCCTCTCTCTTTATTGCCAGTATCTGTTAAAATGGGGCATGGAACCTTAACAACGACATTCACCACATGCATGAGAAGGATTTACTTTCAACAGGTATACCTACTGACTATTCGGTATCCCCATGAGCTGTAGGAGATTGGTCCTTCTCTGACACTTGTACCTGCTACTCCTATCACTCCACCTCTATCTCCTTGTTCTCCACTGTTCAGTCCTTTTCAAGAGACACAATTTTTTACATGGTCAAGACCTCCATCTGGACCTCCCAAGCCTCACAGAGAGTATAGTGCTGCACAAGCACAATTGTGGCATGTTAAGTACACTTGTATGACTAAGGGAACGCAGCCACATGGGCTTGTGGCTGCTGGTGGCTCCACAAGCCCAGGTTGATATCTGGTTGTCCCTGCACAAGCTTGAGGTAGGCAAGGTCATGTGTGGCAACATGGCGAATCTCCTGGCAGTCTTACACCGGAGAGAGCTCACACATATACCTTGCCTAGCACATGTGATGAACCTGTTAGTTTACTGTTTCCTCCTAACCAACTACCCAGGCTACAGCCCCTCCTGCAAGAAAAGACCAGGAAAGTGTGTTTTTATTTTCACCAGACTTACCAAGTGGCAGCGATCTTCACCTCTGAGGCCTGGTTGATATTTTAGGAACTTTGGATGTGTCTTCTGCCTCTGATTTGAGACCGGGCTAAATTGTCATGTTCAGTTTTCAATACTTCTCCATGAACCATTTGCCTCTGCTTTGAGGCCTGCCTAATTTATTCAAAAGCCCCACGAAGAGCCTTCAGTATCTGATTTGAAGCCTTGCTAATTTTTCAGAAAGTCCCTCCAAGCACCTTCAAAAAAAATCAACCTCTCAAGGTCCTAAACAGGGGTCTCAAACTCAACTTACCTGGGGGCCGCAGGAGGCAAAGTCAGGATGAGGCTGGGCTGCATAAGGGATTTCACAATCAGAAGCAAGTCCCGCCAATCCCCCCCCCCCCTGCATAGATTTTTATTTCAAAATCAAATTCACACTGAAGAGAACTATTTTGCATATTTTACCTTATAGTTCACTTCAGTGCTCCCATTACAAGTAATCCGCCGTGTCACCGCCGCAAATCAAGGGCTGCAGAGCCCCCAGATCGCCCAAGGGGCAATCCGCCGGCATTTCCTGGAAGGGGCAGAGCTGACGTCAATCGCAGCGCATCGCCGCCTCTGCCCGCCCCTCTCACTCTTCCTTCACAGAGAGGGGCGGGGAGAGGCGGCGATCCATGCGGCGATTGACGTCAGTAGGGGCAGAGCTGAAGCTGAAAGCTCTGCCCCTTCCAGGAAATGCCGGCGGATTGCCCCCCGGGCGATTTGGGGGCTCTGCAGCCCTCGTTTAGCGGCGGGGATGCGGCGGATTACTTGGGAGCACTGAAGCGAACTATAAGGAAGCTTTTGCAGGCGAGGGCCACAAAATATTGCATTGATTTTTATTTCAAAATCAAATTCACACTGAAGCGAACTATTTTGCCTATTTTACCTTATAGTTCGCTTCAGTGCTCCCATTACAAGTAATCCGCCGTGTCACCGTCGCAAAACAAGGGCTGCAGAGCCCCCAGATCGCCCAAGGGGCAATCCGCCGGCATTTCCTGGAAGGGGCAGAGCTTTCAGCTCTGCCCCTCCTGACGTCAATCGCGGCGCATCGCCGCCTCTGCCCGCCCCTCTCACTCTTCCTTCGAACTATAAGGAAGCTTTTGCAGGCGAGGGCCACAAAATATTGTATTGAGGGCCGCAAATGGCCCGCGGGCCGCGAGTTTGAGACCCCTATTCTAAACCTTCTTTACACTATTCAAAACTCAGCAAAGTTTTGGTCTGAGCCTAATTCTTCTCCGTTGTTTGAAAAGAGGATGACATACAGTGGAATTTCCCATCTACATATGTGAAATCTTTTTACTTTACAAGTGTTTTTGTTCTAGCTCTCTAAGAATGTGGTTTAATGTATTACAATCTACGCTCTTGATTTAAAGAGCTACTCAGGAACAGCATTGTATAGAGACTTGATTTTCATTTCAAACTCTCAAGGGTCATTAATCGTCTGGATTTAGAACGCGGCCACTTTGGAAACAGCTGGTTCAGGCGGAGTGACCAAAACCCCGGAATTGACTCACCTGCGTTCAAACTGAGAAGTACTTAACGCCCAGCCTGCCAAGTCTCTTGAAGGGCTGGATTTGAGAACAGCCGCTGTTCTGCTTCTCAATGCCAAAACCAAAGGAGTGCGCAATCACGGCGGGCAGAAATGCACCTGCCAACAAGTGCGTACTACACCTTAAAAGCATCTCTAATAATGGCAGACTCCGAGAGTTGGAAACAACACAGCAAAGAGGTAGATTTAGAAGAGAGGAAAAACGGAGAACGAGGGATGACGTTCGATAAGCGTTAGTAGTTGGACCTCAGCCCTGGAGTGGGGAAAGAAGAGAAAGTTTTAGAAGTGGTTGCTGCGTGACTTCTGTAACAATACTTTGCCCAGCGAGTGTTTTATTAATCGCACACAGATTAGCTGCACGGAGGAGCCAGCTGAAGGGATTTATGACGGCTTCTAAGTATTTTGTACACAGTTTTGTTTTTTTCTCTTTTTAGTACAGAAGCTTTTAATAGGTTTATTTAGCAAGATAAACCAGAAGGGTCATGTTGGTGTTGGCGCATTCAGGGCCAGCACTTCCATAGAGTGAAACTGGGCAATTGCCAAGGGCCCCAAGCTTGTTAGAGGCAGCACAAATCAGGAACTGTAGAGGTCACAAGTTTAATGGCAGTACAGTTTGCAGGGCTGGAATTACCACAAGGCATTGTAGGCACGTGCCTATGGGCGCCTGATGATGGAAAGGCGGCTCACTCCCCTCCCCAAGTGTCTCCCTCCTGCTTTACCTATGCAGAGTCCTGAGCGGAGTGTAAATAAGAGGTTACTCATCCCGGTCTCAACATTCCACTGACCAGACCTCCCTTTAGTTGGGGGCACCTCTAGCTACTTAACCTCTTGCCGACCGCGTCACGCTGATGGGCGTGGCCGCGGCGGCAGCTCCAGGACCGCCTAACGCCGATCGGCATAAAGTCGCGCGCAGGCTGGGTGCGCATCTCCTGCTTGGTGGGCGGAGCTGAGCTCCGCCTTCAGTCTCCGAGCGGCCATTGCCGCTCGAAGACTGTTACACGGCGAAACTGCCGTGTGTTTACTTGTGCAGCGCTGCGATCAGCAGCAGCGCTGTACTGGGGACAGCCGTGTGACACGGCTGTCCCCCTGGGGGACAAGAGAGCGATCGGCTCTCATAGGCAGAAGCCTATGACAGCCGATCGCCGTGATTGGCCAGTTGGGGGGAGGGAGGGGATTTGGTTAAAAAAAAAATAGTAATAAATATTTTAAAAAAAGAATAAAATATTTATTTAAAAAAAAAAATAAACACAAGGGGGGGGGGGGGGGGGGATCAGACCCCACCAACAGAGAGCTCTGTTGGTGGGGAGAAAAAGGGGGGGATCACTTGTGTGCAGAGTTGTACGGCCCTGCAGCTTGACCTTAAAGCTGCAGTGGCCAATTAAACAGAAAATAGCCTGGTCACTAGGGGGGTTTAACACCATGGTCCTCAAGAGGTTAATATTGAGGGCACCTTTGGCTACCTAATTCTAAGGGGCACATGTGCACATGTGTGCTGCTGCAGTTCAGTGGGTGTTTGTAGGTTCATGAAGGGTGAAGTCTAGGTCTAGGGTGCCAAGACATCTGTGCCTGTAGGCTCCTGTGATGTAAATCCGGGCCTAACAGTGTGAAAATGTAAGCAGACCCACATTCATTTTTACCCAAGGCCCCATTTTACCTAAAACCATCTCTGAGCAGAAATTACGCCCATACATAATTATGCATCGTAATACGCAATTACGCATTGTAATTGTAATGCAAAGTTTAGGAGCAATAGCACAATTCATTTCGTAGTTCATTGTTCCTAATCGTAATTACGCATGAATTTACACGTAATTTACACGTAACTTTGTGGCAACTTTTGCGGTGAATTGCAAAGTCCCTGCACATGCTACTGCTGCCAAAATTTCTACACATGTTAAGAATAATAATGGGTACAAGTTACAAAAAGAATTGTTCAAAAAGACCTTGTAGTTTTTGAGAAAATCGATTTTAAAAACTGCAAAGGTAAATGTGTTTTCTGAGTTTAAAAAACATTTTTCTTTGCATTTTTAAAATCGATTTTCCCAAAAACTACAAGGTCTTTTTGAACAATTCTTTTTGTATCGTGTACCCACCACTCTTGTTAACCTATGTAGCAATTTTGGTAGCTATAAGCTTATATGGGGGCTTTGCTATTCACTGCCAAAGTCAGCACAAAATTATGGGTAAATTACAAATGAGTATACAAAGTCAATCGAATTACCAATATGTAATTACGTATATGCGTATTTGCGAAAATGTACGCATAATTTTGCGTAATCGTAATTAGCAGATTACGATTATCACTATCCCTGAGCAAATTGGCTACAGAGGCGGATGCTGGGTACTATTCCTTTTATGATTTATTTATTTATTGTATTTATAAAGCGCCAACATAGTACCCAGCCTTGAACGTTAGTTAAACTGTACCAGAGACAAAGCACCCTCATGTATTTTACCATATATATCAGTGGGAACATTAGAGAAAACACCTACTCTGCTCTCTGTTTCATTATTCACTGCTCAGCCTGCCTGTTATCAGCCCTGATAAAATCCCCGACTGAGCATTCAGCCTGGCTTTGCTCAGGAATCATTAAAGCTGAGTCATTATAACAAAGCCACAAGGGGGCAGGCTTGGACTAGAAAAGACAGACTCAGCTATAATGATTCCTGTGCAAAGCCAGACTGAATGCTCAGTCGGGGATTTTATCAAGGCTGGTAACAAGCAGGCTGAGCAGTGAAGAATGAAACAGAGAGCAGGGTAGATGTTTTCTCTAATGTTCCCACTGGTATATATGGTAAAATACATGAGGGTGCTTCATCTCTGGTTCACTTTAAGTTTACAGCCTATATTTAGGGGTGACATACAGCAATAAGACAATACAGGAATACATGCAATTCCTTGCATTATTCCTTGTCTGACACACTTTTCAGCTTTTGGGGTTTCATCCTGTATTATGATTTAACGTTAGTATGAGAGGTAGTGTTTGTGGTTATGTAGCTCATATAAAAGGTTAACAGTAGTGTCATGGACACATCTACTTTAAGGGTTTAAGCGATAGTCAGTGGTGTTGTTGGTAGGGGTAAGTATTTTGGACTCATGACCAGATAATTAATGGTCGTGCCCCGATCCTTCTACCTTACTATATAGTTCCCCTACAGGGCCGGATTTACCATAAGGCACGTGCCTACAGACGCCTAATGATGGAAAGGCGGTTCAATCCCCTCCCTTATGCAGAGTCCCGAGCAGAGCGTAAATGAGAGGCTACTGACCCAGTTCTCAGCATTCCAGTGACGAGATCTCCCTTCAGTCTGGAGCACCTCTAGCTACTTAATACTGAGGGTACTTCTAGCTACCTAATACTAAGAGGCACCTGTAGCTGTCTATGATGGGCAAGGGAAATAAAGGAGACGTGACAGCTGGGACAGCCAGCATACTTGTGGTGTGGTTCGGTGGGTGTTTGTAGGTTCATGGAGGGCAAAGTCTAAGGTGCCAAGACATCTGTGCCTATAGGCTCCTGTGATGTTAATCCGGGCCTGGTTCCCCATCAGAACCTCCTATGCATGGCCGGATTTTAGGCAAAGCCACATAGGCCATGGCATAGGGCACCAGGAAGCAAGGGGAGGGCTGCAGGCTGGCACACTCAAGCAGTCAACCTGCCAACATATGAACTGCAGCAGTTGGGCAAGTGTCTGGAGCTCAGGGAGTGAAGGGGCAGCAAACATGGGCAGCTTATTGTTTGTGACCTGAACTGTCACTTATCGCTTTTCGAGTCCAACTCCGCCCTCCACCAGCTCCAACCTATCAGAGCGGAAAGTATCAACTTGACCCATAAATGGAATAAAAATTATTTAATATTTCAATCATTTCAGACCATTCCGATCCACAAAACAGACTGATAAAACAATTGACAATTGGTCGTTTGTAGTTGATTGGCACCATCAACACTGTTCAATCCAATCAATCGGAAGGTTGATTGTTCAGTAAAATTACATTGTTAATAAGCATCTTTAAAAACATTGATTACTGGGACCAATAAAAGTGTGTGTGGAAGAGTGCTAGCTGTTTGTCAGGGGGCGGCTGGTGATAGTGGCCTTGGGCGGTAAAAAGTATACATCCGGCCCTGCTCCTACATGTGTCCAGGCAGGAGGCAGCATGCCAGTGGTGATGTCGCGAACCTCTGATTTTTGGTTCGCAAGCTTCCGCGGAAGGTTCGGTTTGCGGAAAAGTTCGCGACTTCAATGGGTAGGCGAACTTCAAAATTTAGAAAAATTTCTAAAGGCTGGAAAAATGATAGAAAACATGTTTCAAGGGCTCTAATACCAGGAGGAAGACGTGATTGAGTGAAATACACATCAAAAATCTAGATTTCACATAAGGTCACAAATCTCATTCAATGTTCAATTACAGGCCTACACTACTTTACAACATCAGGCAGTGTATCCCTCTCTCCCTCCTCCTCCAGGGAATTGTAGAATTTCAAAAGCCAGCTTATATACCTTGGTCGGGAATTGAACCCAGGTCTTGGCCGGGAATTGAACCCAGGTCTGAGTGCTTGGTAGTCAGCTCTCTTAACCACTATACCACCACCAACACTACATGTGGAAGGCAGCCTAGCATGTACCATTATGATCTATCCTAGAGAAAAATTAGCTTGCTTAAAGATTTGTAGGCTTTTAAAAGCCAGCTTACATACCTTGGCCGGGAATTGAACCCAGGTCTGAGTGCTTGGTAGTCAGCTCTATAACCGCTATACCACCACCAACACTACATGCTGAAGGCAGCCTAGCATGTACCATTATGATCTATCCTAGAGAAAAATGAACTTGCTTAAAGATTTGTAGGCTTTTAAAAGCCAGCTTACATACCTTGGCCAGGAATTGAACCCAGGTCTGAGTGCTTGGTAGTCAGCTCTCTTAACCGCTATACCACCACCAACACTACATGCTGAAGCCAGCCTAGCATGTACCATTGTGATATACCCAAGAGAAAAATGAGCTTGCTCTCTCTCTCTCTCTGTAGGACTTGATGGTTTTAAGCTGAAAATTCACTTCACTGGCATCTGGCGCTTAGCGAGAAGTACAAGGAGGGAAAACAAAAACGAAGGTGGCCATCTTGTGGCCAAATAGTAAAACTACGTCTACACATTTTTTACATTCCACTACACCCATTTTGCAATATTAAAATGACCTGTTTATGTCCCACACCAAAATATTACCCAAATAATTTTTTTAATGAAGAAAAAGAAAAAAATACAATTAAAAAAACAAAAACATAAATAGTTACCTAAGGGTCTGAACTTTTTAATGCATTTGAAGGGGGTATACTACAAACATGTTTTAAATTATAAGCTTGTAAATAGTGATGGACGCAACAAGGAAACAATGCACCTTTATTTCCAAATAAAATATTGTCGCCATACATTGCGATAGGGACAAAATTGAAATGGTATAATAACTGATACATATTGGCAAATAAAATACATAGGTTTTAATTATGGTAGCGTGGATTATTTTAAAGCTATAATGGCCGAAAACTGAGAAATAACGCATTTTTTTCAATTTTTTTCTTATTAATCCTGTTAAAATGCATATATAAATAAATAATTCTTAGCAAAATGTACCACCCAAAGAAAGCCTAATTAGTGGCGGAAAAAACAAGATATAGATCAATAAATTGTGATAAGTAGTGATAAAGTTATTAGCGAATGAATGGGAGGTGAAAATTGCTCTGATGCAGAAGGTAAAAAATCCCGGCAGGCTGAAATGGTTAAGGTAAAGTTCAATTTTTGGTCGGAGTTTTTCTTTAACGCATTTTAACTGAAATCTTCTTCACAATGCACTGCTATGGAAAAAAACGCATACTAACGCATACTAACGCATACCAACTGATTAAGTGTAAACAGGGGCTAATTACACTGTTTGACGGTACATGCTGCCTAATCATGTTGTTTGGGGGCCTGCTACCTAATTTTGTTATTAATGGGTACATACTACCTTTTGATGTGGTTTGGCTCAATTATCACTGATATTGCTCAGTAATGAAGGAATTATGCAGCTTAATTTTGATCAAAAATTCTAAAACCACCGTTTACTTTTTTAAGTCTCTTAGTACTGTAGTTACAGCTTACAGTATTTTTTATTTGAAGAAAAGGAGCTTCATTCAAAGTTATGTGAGGCTGATGGAGCAACACTGATTTCTAGCTAAACACTGGTAAGTGGCTTTTGTGGAAAACAATACACACACCATTTATTGTTTAGATCTCATTGTACTGTAGTTGCAGCCTAACTTTTTACTTGAAGAAATAGGGCTTCATTCAAAGTTATGCAAGCAGGTGCGTAACTAGAAATCACTGGAACCCTACAAAAATTTGAATCGCCCCCTCCCCCGGAGGGGGCAGGAGGGGTCACAGCATGAGGGACATCAGCGGGGAGGGGGACAGCCCCCACCTCACCTCGGTATCTCCCCTCTGCGCTCGCTCCCCTCCAGCATCTATTACTGGCAGCAGGCGGGCAGGACACACTCCATTCCCTGCGGAGGTCTCCGATCTTAAAGAGAAACTCCGACCAAAAATTGAACTTTATCCCAATCAATAGCTGATACCCCCTTTTACATGGGAAATATATTCCTTTTCACAAACAGACCATCAGGGGGCGCTGTATGACTGATATTGTGGTAAACCCCTCCCACAAGAAAAGTATGTACTTGTTTTGGCAGTTTCCGGTCTGTGAACCTTGTTGCATTGTGGAAAATAGCTGTTACAGCTGTTTCCAACTGCCAAAAACCATGCAGCAGCTACATCACGTGCCAACACTAAAATGTTCACTGGAGCTCCTCTTTAAGTGCTTCACGCTACTTCCTGTTTAAACAGGAAGTAGTGTCAGACACTTAGAGGAACCTCCGGCGGTGAAATGCAGGAAGGTATGTGTTCCTGCCCGCTGCCAGTGATAAATGCAGGAGGGGAGCGCCCTGAGGGGAGAGCCCCGAGGCGAGGGGGGGGGACTGTCCCCCCTCCCCGCCGATGTCCAATCCTCTGAGACCCCTCTGGCCCCCCAAAACAACCCTGAGCGGTCCCTATAGGGGCCCCGCCCCCCCTCCCCTGCACGTGCAGGGGTTGCATCCCCTATTGTTACACCCCTGTATGCAAGGCTGATTTCTAGTGAGACCCTTGCTAGGTTTACGCAATTTTTTGGGCCATGCACACAAACTATCCTAACCACGCCCCCATTTTCCTGCATCACACATTTCACCTTCCATTGATGCCCAGAGGTGCCCCACATTGTTGGTGATTCTACTAACAGCCCTGGTGAGGGCAAGGGTTGGTAGCGTTGGGCAGCATGGGGGCATAGTGGTTAGCACTCTCGCCTTGCAGTGCTGGGTCCCTGGTTTGGATCCCAGCCAGGTCACTATCTGCACAGTTTGTATGTTCTCCACATGTCTGCGTGAGTTTCCTCCAGGCACTCTGGTTTCCTCCCACAACCCAAAAACATACAGATACGTTAATTGGCTTCACCCTAAAATTGGCCCCAGACTATGATACATACACTACACAAAACAGACATATGACTATGGTAGGGATTCGATTGTGAGCCCCTTTGGCAATATACTCTGTACAGCGCTGCTGAAGATGTCAGCGCTATATAAATACTAAAATAATATGTTTCTGAATTATCATGAGCCTTGCATAGCTGGTTAACTCATTTTCAATTTTTTCATTTTATTTATGTATAGAAATAAATATAAAATACCAAAGCGTTCAATACTAGATGGCTTATTTAATTTTCTACATTCGTTTATTAATATTATCAAGTGACTAAAACTCCCACGAAGCTGAGTCTAAGTATTATATGGCTTCTTTTAGATTGGCTGAAGTTTTGGAACATATTAGAATTTTTTTTTTAAGTCTAACGTTGATGGATACATCTGATTTCAACAAGAGCAATTTTTAAAATCTTGGAGTCTTGTAACACCAGAGTCATTCCTTCTGTAATGCACTGTTCAGTAACTAATGTGTCATTTGGACTCCCCTTCTGTAGTCTATCATTACCAGCAAACAGAATGTTGAAGTGACCTCTGTTGGTCAAAATGATTACTGCAAGTTTCTCACTAATGTTCACATAAAGGGGCGAAAAATGAAAACTCTCATCAAATATTAAAAAACCCTTCAGATCATATTTTTTTCTCTCTATGTTTTAAAAGCACATCGAAATCGATATTACTGCCCCTCAATTAAAGGCTACCCGAACTGACATGTGACATGATGAGATAGACATGTGTATGTACAGTGCCTAGCACACAAATAACTATGCTGTGTTCCTTTTTTTCTTTCTCTGCCTGAAAGAGTTAAATATCAGGTATGCAAGTGGCTGACTCAGTCCTGACTCAGACAGGAAGTGACTACAGTGTGACCCTCACTGATAAGAAATGCCAACTATAAAAAAAACTTTCCTAGCAGAAAATGGCTTCTGAGAGCAAGAAAGAGGTAAAAAAGGGGAATTTCTTATCAGTGAGGGTCACACTGTAGTCACTTCCTGTCTGAGTCAGGACTGAGTCAGCCACATACCGGATATTTAACTATTTCAGACAGAGAAAGAAAAAAAGGAACACAGCCTACTTATTTGTGTGCTAGGCACTGTACAGACACATGTCTATCTCATCATGTCAAATGTCAGTTCGGGTATCCTTTAAAACTGTCTTTTCAAGTCCAAGTTCACAGCAATAGAGTAGCTTCCAAATGGCTGTAAATACGAGTGATTTGGTGCATAACGCTGCTGCTAGGCCTGGATGTTCGCACTAAGATGCACGCAGAGGATTCAGGCTGAACCTTGGTTGTCGGGATTCAGAAGGCCTACCAATGAGGCTGATGTGAACCCAATGGGTGCTCGTTGGACATCAGAAAACTTTGTTGGATGCAGAAACAAAATACAGACAGTCCCCTACTTGCAAATGACTAAACTTACAATGTTTCAGAGATACAAAGTTGTCTTCAAATACAAAATATACAACACTGTTTGTTTTTTTATTACATACAGGGCCAAATTTACCATAAGGCACTGTAGGCACGTGCCTACAGGCGCCTTATGATGGAAAGGGGGTTCACTCCCCTCCCTGAGCACCTCCCTCCCTCCTTCCTTATGCAGAGTCCTGATGGAGTGTAAATGAGAGGCTACTCACCCAGCTCTCTGCATTACACTGATAAGATCTCCCTTCAGTCAGGGGCACCTAGCTACTTAATACTGATGATAGCTCTGGTTCCTAATGCTAAGGGGCACCTCTAGCTACCTATGAAGTAAGGGAGAAGTGACAGCTGGGCCAGCCAGCACACTTGCGATGTGGTTCGGTTGGGTGTTTGTAGGTCCATAGAGGATGTAGTCTAGAGTTCTAGGACATCTGTGCCTATAGGATCTTGTAATGTAAATCCGGGCCTGATTACATATTTTTGTTTTTTAATGTTACAGTATTGTATAAACTGTTATAAGTAGTTTATAACACTTTCAGGCTTCTTTTATTATTTATTTATTTATATTTATTAATTATGGATTTTGCTGCCCGGGGAGGCAAAACTTTGTGCTGTAGCTCTGCCTCCAGTCGCGTCAATCTCCGTGGATCTCCACCTCTCCCCGCCCCTCTCAGTGAAAGAAGACTGAGAGGAGGCGGAGATCTGTGGAGATTGACGCCACAGAGGCAGAGCTACTGCACAAAGTTCTGCCTCTACCCGGAAGGAGCCCCGAATTTTGCCCCGGGGATTTCGAGATTATGAATTGATCGTTCTGACGCGGGAATGCGACATTTCAGCTATGGCATTATTGCTGAACAGGACTGCCTTGTAAAAAGAGGTATTTTTTTAGGCTTCAGACTCTCTTTAGGCTATTTTCACATTAGGACGTTGCGGTTTGATGTGACGTTAAAGTCGCACCGCAAAGTAACAACGCAACGCGGCCAAAAAGTCGCAAAGCAGCGTTACAAACGCATACAGCATGTACAGTAGAAAATACAGGCAATGAAGAGTATGTCACCAAGTCATTACTGAGCATGTGCAAACAGTCTAACGCAGATATAAACGTGTATAACGCATTGCATGCAGCACTTTCATTTAACGTGCAGTGTGAACAGACTGTTGATTTATCATTGCAGTGCGTTATTCAGCGTTACATGTTGTTATAACGTGCGACTTTAACGTCGCACTGTGAAAGACCCCTTAAGGCTGGGTTTCTTTTTGCAAGTGCATTGCAAACGCAATTGCTCTCCAAACATGTTTTTTACTTGGTGCCGTTGGGAACGAAACGCAATTGCACCAAAAATCGCGCAGCATGACGATTGCGATTCAGGAAAATATAAAATGAGCTGTTGTGTGATCAGCAAAACGGACACGGTCTGCTTTTTCGAGCGGATCGTGGCTAGTGGAAAAGAAGCGCGTTTCCAATTTCCGATTCCATTTGCCGATTTTTGACTGGACGCTAGCGACACAGGAAAAAAATGCAGAAAACACACAGCATGCGGGAATTTTTTCAATCGCATCAAAAATCAGAATCTGCATGTAAAATCGCATCAAAATTGGAAATCGGAATCACATGTAGTGTAAAAGAAGCTTCAGACCTTAGTTTTTTATAAGATTTGCAATGCAATTCCGATTGCAGGCGAATCGCATAATGTAAGAGCAGTGCAGGAATAAAGATAATTGCATATAATGTAATAGTTTATATTAGTGCATTTGTGATTGCAATGAAATTTTTGAAATCACAATCGCATGGTATGCTGCATTTTGCCTGAAACTGCAAAACAAAATTGCCCAAAAATCGCATTACAAAATCGCAAATGCAATCACATTTTGTTTTGCAGTGTAAAATAACCCTTAAAGCACATTTGAAAACAACTAAAAACTTTTTACACCTGTGTTTTCTTGTTCTAAGTTACTTGTGAGGTTATCCTGTTGAATCCGGATAGCTGTTCTGGTTCAGGATGCACTATTTATAGTAGTTGATATCCCAGGGAAAGAGGTATCCGCAACTGATTGGGATGAAGTTCAATCCTTGGTTCCAATTCCTCCATATGGCATGTTGTCATCATGAATGTCCGTTTGTAACAGTGTAACTGTAATTCATGTGATGCGGGTGTGTTTTCACAGTTTTGCCACAAAAAGTTGGCCAACACGTTAACGGTATCCAATCCCAGCTCCAAGGTCTCAGCATCCGCTCTGTCAATGCTATTGTTTTCCAATTAACATTTACGGCCTAACTTCCTGATTCATGCCATTCAGTCCATAAAAAAGGCGACATAAATCTCCCCCCCCCCCCCCCCCCGTTGTTTAGAGCCACACCATCGGATTGCACTAAGAAAAGCAAAATATATCATTGGTGACCCTTAATTGCCTCCAATGGGTTTTTAATTGGAATATATCGATTAGGTAAATAAAGCGTCCCTGGCCAGCAATCTATAAAGCATATTATCCTTAATAAACACACTAACCATTTTAATTACTATTACGAGTATCGACGCCGATTCATTAAGGGTTATGCTAAGCTAACAAAAACGGTACAAGTTGGAGAGTTCATATTTGATTGGTTGCATCGTGTCAGCTTTATATTTAATGCGAAGCAAGTCTGGAAAATATCAATTATATTATTAAGCTGCAAAAATGCTAAATCAAGTAGGAGATATTGTTCCCGAATCTTGATAATCGCTTACCATGGCTTTCCCAGCATGAATGAATTGCTTAAATGGTTTCTTAATGAATTAAAGTTCCCTCTAATGTATTTCTTACAGGGATGCGACGGACACAATAGTTAGTTTGAAACGGGCTTCCGGAGTTATCAGAGAGTCACAGAACAGTTTAAAGAACAAAGTACGGAGTGAAATGCAAGCACGCTGTGTGCGAATGCGACAGCTCGATGACAGGGGGGTCGGGTGATCTCAAAAACACATCAAGCCATCAGGCACTTTCTAGTTTAGCATATTAAAGTGGTCTGAAACTCTGTCTGCATTTCTTCTTTGCTCTAAAAGATTATTTACAGCCTTAAAGGATACCCGAAGTGACATGTGACAGGATGAGATAGACATGTGTATGTACAGTGCCTAGCGCACAAATAACTAGGCTGTGTTCCTTTTTTTCTTTCTCTGCCTGAAAGAGTTAAATATCAGGTATGTAAGTGGCTGACTCAGACAGGAAGTGACTACAGTGTGACCCTCACTGATAAGAAATTCCAACTATAAAACACTTTCCTAGCAGAAAATGGCTTCTGAGAGCAGGAAAGAGATAAAAAGGGTCATAAGTCCATAGATTTTAGCTCTGGCATACTTCAATGAATGTGTCATTGAGCAAAAACAATAAAACAGTTAAAACTTAAAAAGTAGATTTAAACTTAAAATAAAACTGTGGAATATCTTAAAAACTAATTGTTTGGAGAAGAAAGATAGATACAATTGTTTATTTCATTAGTTTATTTCTGCCTCCGGTGTCCTTTAAACCTACTACTAGAAAAAATTGTAGCAGAACAGCATTCAAGCAGTTAAACACAACATTTTGTTTTTCAGTGGAAAGCTTCTTAAAGAGGATCTGTAACGTCAAAACGTCCCCTGGGGGGTACTCACCTCGGGTGGGGGAAGCCTCCGGATCCTAATGAGGCTTCCCACGCCGTCCTCCGTCCCTCAGGGGTCTCGCTGCAGCCCTCCGTGCAAGATGACGTCAATATTTACCTTCCCGGCTCCTGTGCAGGCGCTCTGTCGGCTCCGAAGTAGGTGGAAATACCCGATCGCCGTCGGGTCTGCTCTACTGCGCAGGCGCAAGTTTCGGCGCCTGCGCAGTAGAGCAGACCCGACTGAGATCGGGTATTTCCGTCTACTTCGGAGCCGAAAGCAGCCACAGCGCCCCCGCTGGAGCCAGCAAAGGTAAATATTGAATTTACAGTCGGGTCTGTCGCCGGCTGTTCGCAGGGCTGCAGCGAGACCCCCGTGGGACAGAGGACGGCGTAGGGAAGCCTCATTAGGATCTGGAGGCTTCCCCCACCCGAGGTGAGTACCCCCCAGGGGATGTTTTTGATGTTACAGAGTCTCTTTAAGCTTCTGATCCGCATCCGGAGATGTGATAAGATTATCTTTTGTTTACATCCCTCTGTTGTTACACTCCTAGCTGTGCTGAAAATGAGATGAGCTCCCTCTGCTTCTAGTATGCACACAGTTTAGAAATGATCACTAGAAGATTTTAATATATAATAAAAGCAGACATGAATAAAATGCAATGGCAGCTTTCAGAGCAGATAAACTGTACTTTGGGAACTTGTAATATGTAAATGGACAATGTAACATATGCACAAAAACAAATATGGTGACTGTATGGGTAATAAAAAGTAGGATAACACGTTTTTATTAGGGCTCTTTCACAGTGCGACGTTAGAGTCGCACCTTAAACCAACACATAACGCAGAATAACTCACAGCAATGAAAAATCAATGGCCTGTTCACAGTGCAGACGTTACTCTCCATTACCTGTATTTTCTACTGTATATGCTGTATGCGTTGGTAATGATGCAGTGTGACTTTTTGGCCGTGTTGTGTTGTTAGTTTGCGGTGCGACTTTAACATCTCATCAAACCGCAACGTCCTGATGTGAAAGTAGCCTGAATGTTGGGTTAGAGTTTTATTCCACTTTAAGCACCAGGATGGGAAGCATAAAATGGGTTGTTCACAAAGGGGGGTTACCGAATAGTCTAACCCCACACTAAGCAAGTGGCGATAACAAGCCATGGGCAGAGTGAGAACTGAGAACTATGCTCATCCAAGATGATTTGCCCGGTGAGGTGGCAATAGCGGATGCAGAGGTTGTGACCTCACCGGAGCCCCCAGACCAGAGAGGCCCTCCTTCATCTATCCTATCAGCTTCAGTGATGCTATGCTGCTAATGAACACCTCTATTTGTGTATTGCATAGTGGTAATCCTTAAAGAGAAACTCCAACCTAGAATTGAACTTTATCCCAATCAGTAGCTGATACCCCCTTTTACATGAGAAATATAATGATTTTCACAAACAGACCATCAGGGGGCGCTGTATGACTGATTTTGTGCTGAAACCCCTCCCACAAGAAGCTCTGAGTACCGCGGTACTCTGGGCAAAGTGCCACAATGTAACAATGTTCACAGACAGGAATTAGCTGTTTACAGCTGTCTGTAACAGCCAGAACAGCTAGAAACAGCTACATAACCTGCCCACAGTAAAAATGTCACCATGTAATAAATGTCAGAATGTGAATCTGGGAGTGGAAAGATTTTACAATGAGCAAACACTGACTAAATCATTTATACACAATTATTGTAAAAAATGAAGCACTTTCTTTACTACATTATTTTCACTGGAGTTCCTCTTTAAAGGGAATCTGAAGTGAAAATAAACTTATGATATGATTTGTATGTGTCGTACAGCTAATAGAACATTAGGAGCAGAGACATGACAATATTGTTTCCAGTACAGGAAGAGCAGCCCCGTTTCTATAGGCGTGCGATGCGTGCAATCGCCCGGGGCGCTGTATTGTTGCGGCCTGAGGGGGGCGCTGTGGCGGTGGGAGCCGGTATAGTAATAACTCACCTTCGTTCAGCAGAATAGCCGATCTCGTCCCACACTGCTTCAATGTACATCCTTTCCCGGCATCTGTCTCAGTAACAGCGCCCCCTGTGTTGATGTTCCGCATGTCAACACAGGGGGAGCTGTTACTGAGACAGATGCCGGGAAAGGAAGTACATTGAAGCAGCGTGGGACGAGATCGGCTATTCTGCTGAAGAAAAAGGTGAGTTATTACTATTATGCCCGCTCCCACCACGCTGCCTGCCCACCTATCTAAGCTATACTGCAGCATCTACCTACCTACCTAACCTATACTGCAGCACCTACCTACCTAACCTATACTGCAGCATCTACCTACCTACCTAACCTATACTGCAGCACCTACCTACCTAACCTATACTGCAGCATCTACCTACCTACCTAACCTATACTGCAGCACCTACCTAACCTATACTGCAGCATCTACCTACCTACCTAACCTATACTGCAGCACCTACCTACCTAACCTATACTGCAGCACCTACCTACGTAATCTATACTGCAGCACCTACCTACCTAATCTATACTGCAGCACCTACATACCTAATCTATACTGCAGCACCTACCTACCTAACCTATACTGCAGCACCTACATACCTAATCTATACTGCAGCACCTACCTACCTAACCTATACTGCAGCATCTACCTACCTACCTAACCTATACTGCAGCACCTACCTACCTAACCTATACTGCAGCACCTACCTACCTAATCTATACTGCAGCACCTACATACCTAATCTATACTGCAGCACCTACCTACCTACTCTATACTGCAGCACCTACCTACCTAACCTATACTGCAGCACCTACCTACCTACCTAATCTATACTGCAGCACCTACCTACCTAATCTATACTGCAGCACCTACCTACCTAATCTATACTGCAGCACCTACCTACCTAACCTATACTGCAGCACCTACCTACCTACCTACCTAATCTATACTGCAGCACCTTCCTACCTAACTTATACTGCAGCACCTACCTACCTAACTTATACTGCAGCACCTACCTACCTAACCTATACTGCAGCAGCACCTACCTACCTAATCTATACTGCAGCACCTACCTACCTAATCTATACTGCAGCACCTACCTACCTACCTAATCTATACTGCAGCACCTACCTACCTACCTAATCTATACTGCAGCACTTACCCACCTACCTAATCTATACTGCAGCACCTACCTACCTACCTAATCTATACTGCAGCACCTTCCTACCTACCTAACCTATACTGCAGCACCTTCCTACCTACCTAACCTATACTGCAGCATCTACCTACCTAACCTATACTGCAGCACCTACCTACCTACCTATACTGCAGCACCTACCTACCTACCTATACTGCAGCACCTACCTACCTACCTCATCTATACTGCAGCACCTACCTAATCTATACTGCAGCACCTACCTACCTAATCTATACTGCAGCACCTACCTACCTAATCTATACTGCAGCACCTACCTACCTACCTAATCTATACTGCAGCACCTACCTACCTACCTAATCTATACTGCAGCACCTACCTACCTAATCTATACTGAAGCACCTACCTAATCTATACTGCAGCACCTACCTACCTACCTAATCTATACTGCAGCACTTACCCACCTACCTAATCTATACTGCAGCACCTACCTACCTAATCTATACTGCAGCACCTTCCTACCTACCTAATCTATACTGCAGCACCTACCTACCTAATCTATACTGCAGCACCTACCTACCTACCTAATCTATACTGCAGCACCTACCTACCTAATCTATACTGAAGCACCTACCTAATCTATACTGCAGCACCTACCTACCTACCTAATCTATACTGCAGCACTTACCCACCTACCTAATCTATAGTGCAGCACCTACCTACCTAATCTATACTGCAGCACCTTCCTACCTACCTAATCTATACTACAGCACCTACCTACCTAATCTATACTGCAGCACCTACCTACCTACCTAATCTATACTGCAGCACCTACCTACCTAATCTATACTGCAGCACCTACCTACCTAATCTATACTGCAGCACCTACCTACCTAATCTATACTGCAGCATCTACCTACCTAATCTATACTGCAGTGCCTACCTACCTAATATATACTGCAGCACCTACCTACCTACCTAATCTATACTGCAGCACCTACCTAACCTACCTAATCTATACTGCAGCACCTACCTACCTAATCTATACTGCAGCACCTACCTACCTAACCTATACTGCAGCACCTACCTACCTAATCTGTACTGCAGCACCTACCTACCTAATCTATACTGCAGCACCTACCTACCTACCTAATCTATACTGCAGCACCTACCTAACCTACCTAATCTATACTGCAGCACCTATCTACCTAATCTATACTGCAGTACCTACCTACCTAATCTATACTGCAACACCTACCTACCTAATCTATACTGCAGCACCTACCTAACCTACACTGCAGTCACTTACCTACCTAACCTATACTGCAGCACCTACTTACCTAACCTATACTGCAGTCACTTACCTACCTAACCTATACAGCAGTTACTTACCTACCTAACCTATACTGCAATCACTTACCTACCTAACCTATACAGCAGTCACTTACCTACCTAACCTATACTGCAGTCACCTACCTATCTAAGCTATACTGCAGGCACCTACCTTTCTAACCTATACTGGCACCTGCCTATCTAAGCTATACTGCAGTCACCTTCCTAATAAGCTATACTGCAATCACTTACCTACCTAACCTATACAGCAGTCACTTACTTTACTAACCTATACTGCAGTCACTTACCTACCTATCCTATACAGCAGGCACCTACTTATCTAAGCTATACTGCAATCACTTACCTACCTAACCTATACTGCAGACACCTACCTATCTAAGCTATACTGCAATTACTTACCTACCTTACCTATACCGCAGTCACTTACCTACCTATCCTATACTGCAGTCATTTACCTAACCTATACTGGCACCTACCTATCTAAGCTGTACTGCATTCACCTACCTATCTAACCTGTACAGCAGTCACTTACCTACCTAACCTATACTGCAGTCACCTACCTATCTAACCTATACTGGCACCTACCTATCTAACATATACAGCAGTCACTTACCTACCTAACCTATACTGCAGTCACCTACCAATCTAACCTATACTGCAGTCACTTACCTACCTAAACTATACTGCATTCACCTACCTATATAACTTATACTGCAGTCACCTACATATCTAACCTATACTGCAGTCACTTACCTACCTAACCTATGCAGCAGACACCTACCTATCTAACCTATACTGGGGGCATCTACCTATCTAACCTATACTGCAGGCACCTAGCTAATTAACACATACTGGTGGCACCTACGTAGCTAACCTATACTGTGGGCACCTATACCTGGCTCCACTGTGGGGGGGGGGGGGGGCGATTTTTACACCCTCGCCCTGGGTGAAATTTAGCCTAGAAACTGCCCTGAGGAAGAGTTACGAAACTTCACATATTATCTATGCAAATGAGCCACTGAGCTCCACGACTTCCAAAGTTGCAGAGAGCTCGGTCTTCTGAAGCTTGTTATCTCAACTTTAAGTCGCTGTATTTTATTTTTCTCTGCAGAGGACAGTTCAATAGTTCACTGGCCTGCTCTGTAAAATCATTTACAATGCTGAGTACTGTGTTAACTGCAAATATTAGAGAATCCTGCAATGTTATAAGAAAATCACTATATAACTGAAAATAAAAATATAATATTTTCTTTGCTACTAATGTTTACTAATTATCCATACTACACAACCAATTCATTATATCATATTTTTTTTCCGCTTCAGTGTCTCTTTAAAGGACAAGTATAACAAGAGGCATATGGAGGCTGCCATATTTATTTCCTTTCAATCAATACCAGTTGCCTGGCTGTCCTTCTGATCCTCTGCCTCTAATACATTTAGCCATAGACCCTGAACAAGCATGCAGCAGATCAGGTGTTTCTGACATTATAGTCAGATCTGACAAGATTAGCTACATGCTTGTTTCATGTGTGCTTTAGCCACTACTGCAGCCAAATAGATCAGCAGGACAGCCAGGAAACTGGTTTTGTTTAAAAGGAATTACATATAGCAGCCTCCATTTAGTTCTCACTTCAGGTGTCCTTTAACAAACTGTTTCCTTACACTGATTACACCTCTCCGACACTGAAACTGTCCTTGGTAGGTTTTGTGGCTCTATATTAATAGAATGCTTGGAGGAGGCGGCAATATTAATTTCCTTTTAAACAGCATCAGTTGCCCTGCATCCTGCTGATCTTCTGGCATCAGTAGTGTTTGAGTCAGAACCCTGAAACAAGCATGAAGCTAATCCAATCAGACTTGAGTCAGAGCACCTGATCTGATCTATGGAAGCCTCCATATTACACTAACCTCCGACGCACTAAGCCGCCACCCACAACTGCACCGCCCACAGTAAGCCACCTCCCACACTAAGCCGCTGCACACAACTGCGCTGCCCACACTAATCCCACATTAAGCCAATATAACTCAAGTGAAGGTCACAAGCTTCTGCCTCCTAATATCAGACTCTTTGTTCCAAGTACAGCTGTCCTCTAGTCCTCCTCTAAACACAGAACATCTACTCCAGTGACTGCACAAAGCATCAGCCCTTTTATGGACCGTGTCTCCAGAACAATGTCATTTTTATAGGCAGGACTTTAAAATCTAGGGTGATTTTAAAGATACTCCTATACCTACTCCTCGGCAGCAACTTATAAAATCTTGTTTTGTAAGCTGGAGATGAGCTAGATCCTTTGTCTGGGCTGGTGCACACCGAGCGGGTTTTCTGGCGTTTTTACAGCCGCTTGCGGCTGCGGATACGCTTGGTTAATGTATCTCAATGGGGTGGTGCACACCAGAGCGGGAGGCGTTTTGCTGAAATGCATACTCCCGGTGTGAGGCATTTTTTGGATTGCGGAGACGTTTCTGCCTCCAATGTAAAGTATAGGAAAAACGCAAACCGCTCTGAAAAACGGCAGTTCAGAGCAGTTTTGCAGGCGTTTTGTTACAGAAGCTGTTCAGTAACAGCTTTACTGTAACAACATATGAAATATGGTACACTGAAATCCGCAGCAGCAATCCGCAAAACGCCTCATAAAAATAAAAAAAGCGGTTCAAAATCTGCTAGCATTTTGCAGATCTGCTAGCGGGTTTTGGTGTGCACCAGGCTTCAGGTTTGTATTGCTGTCTTTAACTTCCTGTCTCTGAGACTGTCAGAATCCCTACTAAAGTGATGGAGGTCTCAGTGCAGGGAGGATGGGGGATCTCACTAGCAGGGCAGCAATTAAACCGGGAGGAAGTGTCTTCTTTTTTTCTTTTCTTTTTCCCTTCCCACAGTATGCAGAACTAAAGCATTTATCCTGTAGCTGAGTTCAGGGCCAGTTCTAGCAACAATTGGGCCCCAGGGCAAAATTAGCCCTGGGGTCCCCCAACAGACACTGTGACCAAAAAGCGGCATTAGGGGCCCTTTCCCTCCTTGGCCCCTCAGCCGGCTGCTGACCCTCCTTCCCAATCACCTTCCAACTTAACTGTGCTCCCCGGGGCCCCTGCAGAGTCTTAGGCAGTGTAGTGTCTCACTTGCCTGCTGTAACGAACGGTGTCAGCACGCAGAGAGAATCTGATTATTGGTGATCTGCAGTATCACCAAGAATACAGATATATACCTGATTATTGATGATCTGCAGAATCACTGATAATACAGATATATTACTAACCTTTGGACACCTATGTATATAAGAGTGTTTGGTGTAACAGTAATACTTTGAGAAACACACCTGATGAGCAGGTGATCTTGGCAGTATAGGCAATACTGCTTTAGAGAGTACAGGAACCTTCCAGCAGCCTGAGACTCTCCAAGGGGTGGAGTCAGGCTGGAGGTAGGAAGGACCAGAGAGTGAGTGACACCAGAAGGTGGATGTCACTATCTGATCTGGAGACTATCTCTTAAAGGGGGGAGATAGCTCTCGAGGTCGGGCAAGCCAGGTCGGCAACACACGGACAGACAAAGTACAAAGACAGAAGGCGGATTCGGTATCCAAGGCAAGCAGGGTTTGGCAACGGAATATCAGATGTGCAAGGTACCGAATCAGAGATCAGAGGAGTAGTCAGGAAAGCAATAAGTCATAACAAATATCAAACAATGCCTAGTCTGGGTGTGAGGTCCGTGGTCTCTACACCCTGGAACTAGTCTGATGTATAACAAGTTCCCTAGTCTGGGTGTGAGGTCCATGGTCTCTACACCCTGGAACTAGTCTGACATATAACAGAATGATAACACAAGTTCCCTAGTCTTGGGTGTGAGGTCCCTGGTCTCTACACCCTGGAACTAGTCTGACATATAACAGAATGATAACACAAGTTCCCTAGTCTTGGGTGTGAGGTCCCTGGTCTCTACACCCTGGAACTAGTCTGACATATAACAGAATGATAACACAAGTTCCCTAATCTTGGGTGTGAGGTCCGTGGTCTCTACACCCTGGAACTAGTCTGATGAATAACAGAATGATAACACAAGTTCCCTAGTCTTGGGTGTGAGGTCCGTGGTCTCTACACCCTGGAACTAGTCTGATGAATAACAGAATGATAATACAAGTAATCTGGCTCAGTGTGAATTCCCAGGTCCTCCTGGTTCAAACAGACTGTTGGATCTGACTAAGGTCTGAGTGCTTCCACGTAGTGTTCGCAACGGCAGACAACTTGTGACTGGCCAGCAGTAACTATATATGGAGTAGTGCCCTCTGGCTCCACCCCTAAGTGATCAACCAATAGTTACCAGCTCTGGGGTCAGCTGACCGGCTTGGTCAGCTAATCCCCCCCCCCCCCCCCTTGCCCACCATAAAAGTTCTGCCTCTCAGCGCGCGCGCGCGTATTCCTAAGCCTGTGTGAACTAACAGACTCAGCCACACCAGACACACGCTGCTGCGTGCAAACCGCCGCATTGGACGCGGAATCAGCCGCCTTGCTGTCAGCACACACGGCGGCTTTTCCGCGTTCTCTCACACCTGCCAGCACGGGTGAAATGCTACTCTGCCAAACACTCTGTAGAGGCCCCCGGGGAGCAACAGTTAAGATGGGGGGAAGACACCTTGGGGGCCCCTGCAGGCTCTAGGGCCCTGGAGCAATTGCCCCCTTTGCCTCTATGGTAGCGCCGGCCCTGGCTGAGTTTTAATGTAAGAAGTAATTTACAGGTATCACAGGTTGCATTTTATATGTAGGAAGTCTTACAGTGTCCCTGGGTACAAAATCACATACTTACCGAAGAAGTGGGAAGCCTCTGGATCCTATAGATGCTTCCATCTTCTGGTCCCCTGTTGCTGCTCGTGGACCCTCCAAAGATTACCCATAGCTCCCAAACGTCCTTTATTTTTTTCCTGTATTGCGCACCTCCATGTGTTTTTTTTTTTTAAATCCCAAAGGTAAGTTGGCTTCCAAATCACATATTAGTGGTAGGTAGAGATGGCCCGAATGGTTCAAATGCGAATTCGTGTGAACAGCACGAGTTTGTGTTCGCTTCGAAACGAGAACTTTTAGCGAGCCCCCTATACTACACCCGCCCCCTATACTACATCATTGGGCTAAACGTTGACCCTCTACATCACAGTCAGCAGACACATGGCAGCCAATCAGGCTGCACTCCCTCCTGGACCCCCCCCCCCTCCCTTATAAAAGGCAGCAGCGTCGACCATTTCCTCACTCTGTCTGCTGTGATATTAGTGAGACAAGCGAAAGACATTGAAGAGATAGGGGAAGTGTTAGTTAGGAGGTCTTGTTAGCTTGCTCCTTGCTGATATTTGTTGCTGAAAAGCACCCACTGACACTGCATATACAGACCTGTCTGTCGCAGCTGGCCCTTGCTAATTGCTATACTGTGCCAGGCCCAGCGCATTCAGTGCATACCTTTTCACTGCACCTGTGTGACTGCACATTCTTATACCAGCAGTCACTGCATACCTTTCACTGCATCTGTGTGACAGCATGCTGTTTTATATACCAGTCAGTGCATACCTTTTCACTGCACCTGTGTGACTGCACATTGTTATACCAACAGTCCCTGTGTGACTGCACATTGTTATACCAGCAGTCACTGCATACTTTTCACTGCATCTGTGTGACTGCACACTGTATTATACCAGTCACTGCATACCTTTCCCTGCATCTGTGTGACTCCACACTGTATTATACCAGTCACTGCATACCTTTCACTGCATCTGTGTGACTCCAGACTGTATTATACCAGTCACTGCATACCTTTCACTGCATCTGTGTGACTCCACACTGTATTATACCAGTCACTGCATACCTTTCACTGCATCTGTGTGACTGCACATTGTATTATAACAGTCACTGCATACCTTTCACTGCATCTGTGTGACCCCACACTGTATTGTACCAGTCACTGCACACCTTTCACTGCATCTGTGTGACTGCACATTGTATTAGTCAAGTCAGTGCATGCCTTTCACTTCATCAATATGGACAAAACAACAGGCAGAGGCAGAGCCAGAGGCAGGCCACCTGGCAGGTCTGTTCTGCGTATCACAATGAAGCAATGACCTATATGAGTGTGTTGGGGGGCACACCTGACCCAAGATAATAAGGTTGTTGCTTTTTTGTGGACAGACCAAATTCAATCAGCTGGACAGTCACTGTTGTTCTGTCATTGAGCTACCTCAGCCCGACCATATGGACTTGAAAACCGCCATCGCCTGCACTCTCGCCATCGTGTGCACCAGTCCAGCACGACCATCACTACAAAAACAGCTGTTTGCGGTGCGTTACACAGTGAGTTTGGTCTGTCAGTGTGAAGCAGTACACTAACTACATTACCTGCTCATCCATGTCTACACACACAAGATGTTTTCAAGCGCTTTAGGCCTCCAATTTAGCAATGCAATGCAATGTGATTTCTGCCCTTTGGGGATTATAACGCTGCTGTGCGTCAAATCCGTAATTTTCCCCGGGAATTTTGATGTGTATCCCACTCCCCTATGCCCCCCTCCAGGTGTTAGACCCCTTGAAACATCTTTTCCATCACTTCTGTGGCCAGAAACAGTGTTTGTATTTTTCAAAGTTTGCCTGCCCATTGAAGTCTATATCGGTTCACATGGTTCACGCGAATGCTAAAGTGTAGGTATGGATTAATACCTACAAGGGCCTGTCATTATCCTGATTGGGGCCATGCTCCTCCTCAAGCATGAGTACAGACACTCCTGCACAGTATACAAGAGCTGTTCGAGCAGAAGTGGCTCTGTGCCCCCGCGCAGGTGCGGCCACAGCACAGCTGAATTCGTGCCAAAAGGGGAACGCGGCCCCAGCCAGCTGGAGGGCCACGGGCAGCGGATGAAAACCAGAGGACAGCATGGGAACCCCAGTGGCTCTCCTTAGGTAAGTATGCATTCCTAAAACTGAACTTAATGGTGGGTTCTCTTTAAATCCTATATTTTTAAAGGTTGGCCCCAAATTTATGCCATCTCCCGCCTATTCAGACACATAAAGAATAACTCCGTACCCCATAGATCAAACCGCTTCTCAGCATCCCTTCCGAGCACTATAATAAAAAGCGTCTCTAATGCCATTTGTACAAAATGTCCCTAATCTCTTCATCGATCAAACAAAATACTCTCTGCAGTTTCCGAAACTTTTTTTTTCTTTTTCCCATCACCAGCGGCCTTTCATCTCCCTACGAAGGCTGCGCGTCCGGATTGTCAATCGACACATGGCGGCCATAAATCTGGCGATATTTTTTCATTTGCCAGTTAAGTGGTGTCTTGAAGCTGGAAGACCATGGTTCATAGCGCCCATAAAATGTGTTCCGCGAAGCATCGCCAGTGTTTGCGGAGATTCATACCCCCATCTTTTATTTTTATAGTAAACATTTTGTCTGATTAGACGCTTGTCACGGCGCGGAAGAGCTCAGCGCGACGGAAGCGAACAGAAGGGGACCTCTGAATCAACACGTCGCTCTCTATTTGTGTTTACGGCGGCGTAAATCTTTAATTACAGGGCGCTGCCTCCATATATTGTAACTGCTATTTAATGACAATGAAGTTTTTGTTGCCATAGAAATAAGAGCCGAGAAGTTACCTATCATTTTTCATTCCTTAGACCTCACACGCCGAATTATAGCATTACCATAGTAATTGGCAATTAGTCACCATGAAATAAGCAAAAATATATAAGAAGGGGGAGAAAGAAAAAAAAAAAGCACCATGGTTTTCTCGGATAAAATGGAAATTGCCGTGACGTGTTGGGCGGCTTTCTCCTGACCAGACAAAGGAACTGAAGGGAAAAAAGTTGGAAATAGAAAAGAAATGGATTAACCTTTATGTTTCTGACAAAAACTTCTACTTAATAGCTGAATCTTTTTTAAGAGCTGGAACCCACTAGGAATCGCTGCAGCGTTTTAAAATTGCCCAAGCACTGTGTGCAGCAGTTTCTAATCAAATTGCGATCACCTTTCCCTCCGGTTTGAAGCACTGTACACAGTAAACTGTACAGCCCTTCCGATTAGTGTTTTTTTTTTTAAATAAACTTTATTATACTTACCTGGTGTTCCGATATCCAACTTCTGTCCGTAGCCCCGCCCTCTAATGGAAGAGATCATAGCTGCTTCTCTAGGACCAAGCGGAGAATTGCCTCTGACTTCCTCTGCTAGGGGGCGGGGATATGGGTGGAAGCCAGAATCGGGGACACCAGGTAAGTGATTAACTTTATTTAAAAATCAAAATGCTCGGCCCCCAAAGCGATTTTGCAGTGCTTCTATAAAACAGTGGCTGGATAGTGTACTGGTTTAACCACCCTGGCGTTCTGATTAAATCGCCAGGGTGGCTGCGGGAGGGTTTTTTTTAAATAAAAAAAAAAACTATTTCATGCAGCCAACTGAAAGTTGGCTGCATGAAAGCCCACTAGAGGGCGCTCCGGAGGCGATCTTCCGATCGCCTCCGGCGCCCAGAATAAACAAGGAAGGCCGCAATGAGCGGCCTTCCTTGTTTTGCTTATATCGTCGCCATAGCGACGAGCGGAGTGACGTCATCGACGTCAGCCGACGTCCTGACGTCAGCCGCCTCCGATCCAGCCCTTAGCGCTGGCCGGAACTTTTTGTTCCGGCTACGCTGGGCTCAGGCGGCTGGGGGGACCCTCTTTCGCCGCTGCTCGCGGCGAATCGCCGCAGAGCGGCGGCGATCAGGCAGCACACGCGGCTGGCAAAGTGCCGGCTGCGTGTGCTGCTTTTTATTTCATTAAAATCGGCCCAGCAGGGCCTGAGCGGCAGCCGCTGGCGGTGTTGGACGAGCTGAGCTCGTCCAGACCGCTCAGCTGGTTAAGTGTACCGCGTTTGACATGAAAGACCAGGGTAACTAACAGAGTAACTATTCAGTAAGAAGGCAAGACTCCATAACTCCCAGGAGAAAAGTGCCATACAAATGTTTAGATTATTATTATTAAATAGCATTGAGTGCAAATACACCCAAAATGCTACATGTTACATATGCAGCACGGTGGTGTAGTGGTTAGCGCTCTCGCCTTGCAGTGCTGGGTCCCTGGTTTGAATCCCAGCCCATCCCTCTGTCTGTGTGGGTTTCTTCCAGGCACTCTGGTTTCCTCCCATATCTCAAAAACATACAACTAAGTTAATTGGCTTCCCCTAAATTTGCCCTAGACTACAATACTTACACTACACGATACATACAGTACATAAACATCTGACTATGGTAGGGACTAGATTGTGAGCTCCGCTGAGGGACAGTTATGGTGTGTACACACTTGAAAGATAAATAAAAGATATCAGACCAAATGTACCCCCTTCCATGTAGTATGAGAGCCATACCTACACATTCTATTCTATGGAGCTGAACTCCACATCAGGTAAAAATCTTTGCAAGATGCTGCTTACAAAGACTGCTGTACACATGCAACAGATCAGTATTTGCAAAAGATCTGTTCCTGCCAAAGATCCGTCCTTGCAAAATGCATTCATAGTCTATGAGATCTGCAGATCATCATACACACCTTGTTTAACAGACTTCATCTGCATATCTGACAATCATCTGCAGATCTGAAAATCCATCCTGGTGGATCTGATCTGCAGATTATCTGCAGATAAATGTCTGTAAGGCCACATACACACATCAGACCATAGTCTTTTGAAAATGAAAGATCACAGACCAATTTTACCCCCTCCCATGTAGTATGAGAGCCATACCTACACAGTCTTTTCTATGGAGCTGAACTTCACATCAGATAGAAATCTTTGCAAGATGCTGCACACACAGATGCTGTACAGACACAAAAGATCAGTATCTGCAAAAGATCTGTTCCTGCCAAAGATCTGTTCCTGCAAATTGCATTCATAGTCTGATATCTGCAGATCCTCATACACACCTGACCTTGTTTAACTGACATTCATCTGCAGATCAGCCAATCATCTGCAGATCTGAAAATCCATCCTGGTGGATCTGATCTGCAGATGAATGTCTGTTAAACAAGGTGTGTATGAGGATTCTGCAGATATCATAGACTATGAATGCATTTTGCAGGAACGGATCTTTTGCAGGAACAGATCTTTTGCATATACTGATCTTTTGAATGTCTACAGCATGTTTGTGTGCAGCATCTTGCAAAGATTTCTGTCTGATGGGGAGTTCAGCTCCATAGAATAGACGGTGTAGGTATGGCTCTCATACTACATGGAAGGGGGTAAGATTGGTCTGTGATCTTTCATTTTTCAAAGACTATGGTCTGATGTGTGTAAGAGCCTTAAGGCCTAGTGCACACCGAGCGGTTTTTGGAGCGATCCGCCGGCCGCATCCGCCTGGAAAAACGCTTGGCTAATGTATTGCAATGGGATGGTGCACACCGGCGGTTTGAGGTTTTTGCCAAGCCGCAAACGCGCCTCCTGCTGCGCGTTTGCGGATTTCGGAAGCGTTTCGTCCTCAATGTAAAGTATAGGAAAAATGCAAACCGCTCTGAAAAATGCTACTTCAGAGCGGTTTGCCAGGCGTTTTTGTTACAGAAGCTGTTCAGTAACAGCTTTTACTGTAACAATATGTGTAATCTGCTACACAAAAACGCACCCAAAACCGCTAGGTATGTTTAGAAAACCTCTCTAAACATACCTAGAATCGCTCTGAAATCAGCTCCCAAAACCGCTAGCGTATTGCGGATCTGCTAGCGGTTTTGGTGTGCACCAGCCCTTAGGCCTGGTGCACACCAGAGGAGTTTTTCTGAGCGTTTTGAGTTTTTAAATCTGCTGCTAATGTTATCCTATGTGTCTGTGCACACTGGAGCAATGAGGTTTTGTAAAAAAAAAACCCATAGCATTACATTGGGAAGAGCTTTTAGAGGTTTCAAAAGCTTTTCCCAATGTAATGCTATGGGGTTTTTTACAAAACCTCATTCCTCCAGTGTGCACAGACACATAGAATAACATTAGCAGCAGATTTAAAAACTCAAAACGCTCAGAAAAACTCCTCTGGTGCACACCAAAAACCGCTAGCAGATCCGCAAAATTCTAGCAGATTTTGAAACGCTTTTTCTTCTTTTTCTGTAGCGTTTCAGCTAGCATTTTGCGGTTTTGTGAAGCGTTTTTGGTGTAGTAGATTTCATGTATTGTTACAGTAAAGCTGTTACTGAACAGCTACTGTAACAAAAAAAAAAGAACTCTCTGAAGTGCCGTTTTTCAGAGCGGTTTGCGTTTTTCCTATACTTAACATTGAGGCAGAAACGCATCCGCAATCCAAAATCTGCAGCAGCCCGGGAGTATGCGTTTCTGCAAAACGCCTCCCGCTCTGGTGTGCACCAGCCCATTGAAATACATTACCCAAGCGGATCCCGCACCCGCAAGCGGATCGCAAACCGCAGCAGAACCGCTCTGGTGTGCACTAGGCCTGTGGCCCAGTGCTCACCAAAACCGCTAGCAGATCCGCAATACGCTAGCGGTTTTGGGAGCTGATTTCAGAGCGATTCTAGGTATGTTTAGAGAGGTTTTCTAAACATACCTAGTGGTTTTGCGTGCGTTTTTGTGTAGCAGATTACACATATTGTTACAGTAAAAACTGTTACTGAACAGCTACTGTAACAAAAATGCCTGGCAAACCGCTCTGAACTCAGCGTTTTTCAGAGCGGTTTGCGTTTTTCCTATACTTTACATTGAGGACGAAACGCTTCCGAAAACCGCAAACGCGCAGCAGGAGGCGCATTTGCGGCTTGGCAAAAACCGCAAACCGCCGGTGTGCACCATCCCATTGCAATACATTAGACAAGCGTTTTTAGAGGCGGATGCGGCCGGCGGATCGCTCCAAAAACCGCTCGGTGTGCACTGGGCCTGTATGAGGATTTGCAGGAACAGATCTTTTGCAGATACTGATCTGCAAAAAGACTGTGTAGGTGTGGCTCTCATACTACATGGAAGGTGGTAAAATTGGTCTGATATCTTTCATTTATCTTTCAAGTGTGTATGTAGCATCAGTGACAAGACAATATATTCTGTATAGTGCTGCGTAATATGTCTGTGCGATATAAATACTTAAAAAAATATATAAATAAAATGTCCTGAGATTGCAATTAACCCTATTGTAAACACATCAAATAAGAAGTACATTTCTTCTAGAGTAAAATGAGCCATAAATGACTTTTCTCCTATGTTGCTGTCACTTACCATAGGTAGAAGTAATCTGACAGAACCAACTGGTCTTGTCCTAGCCCATCTCCTCATGGGGGATTTTTTAGGGTTTCTTTATTTACAAAAGCAATTAGTGAATGGCAGTTGCTCCGTCAAACTGCCAAAGAAAAGTGCAGCGAACAGGGAGGCTGGCTAGCAAATTCTTTTTAGGCCTCATTCACACCTAAAATCGAAAACGCAAAAGCATGTGCGTTTTTTTTCTCTCCCGGCGCTCCACTGCACACTGCGTTTACGGTAAAAGCATTGTTCTAAGTGCTTTTCCAGAGCGGTTTTGTAATTCACTCCCTGACACAAGTCAGAAAGTGAACTCTTTGATCCGGAAAAGGATGAATACAATGTATTTATTCTTAAAAACGTTTACGCAATCACTGCACAAAGCGATTTTGTGAGCGTTTTGCATTTTTCCTATACCGTCCATTATAGCAAAAACGCCTCAAAAATGGTACAGGAACCGCTTTGCTGAGCGGATCGGAAATGAACCTTCAGCTGTGAACTCTCTCATAGGGAATCATTGCACAAGCGTTTTTAGGGCGATTTTGAAAATCGAGCAAAAACGCCCGTAGGCCTAGTGCACACCAAAAACCGCTAGCAGATCCACAAAATGCTAGCAGATTTTGAAACGCTTTTTCTTCTTTTTCTGTAGCGTTTCAGCTAGCATTTTGCGGTTTTGTGAAGCGTTTTTGGTGTAGTAGATTTCATGTATTGTTACAGTAAAGCTGTTACTGAACAGCTACTAAAACAAAAAACGCCTGGCAAACCGTTCTGAACTGCCGTTTTTCAGAGCGGTTTGCGTTTTTCCTATACTTAACATTGAGGCAGAAACGCCTCCGCAATCCAAAATCTGCAGCAGCCCGGGAGTATGCGTTTCTGCAAAACGCCTCCCGCTCTGGTGTGCACCAGCCCATTGAAATATATTACCCAAGCGTATCCGCAGCCGCAAGAGGATCGCAAAACGCAGCCGAACCGCTCTGGTGTGCACTAGGCCTTAGTGTGAACAAGCCCTCAGGGCTAGGTTACACTGGAGGCGCTTTTGGAGTTTTTTAAGCGATGGCGATTTTTCCAAATCGCCCTGACAGCGCTTGTGCAATGATTACCTATGAGAGAGTTCACATCTGAGCGGTTAATTTCCGATCCACTCAGCAAAGCGCTGCATGCAGTAAGTGAAAAAACGAAATCGCTCTGCAAAAGCATTTACAAAAACGCTTACCAAAACTGCCCAAATCACAGAAATCGCAGGGAAGGGGGGGGGGGGGGGGGGTAAAAAAGCATAAAAAACCTCCAGCGCAAACGCAACCGCGATCGGAATACAATGTGAACGAGGCCTCAGGGAGTGTCTATATAAAGAATAAAAACTATGCTGGGAATCCTCCATGAAAAGATGGACTAATCCAAAACCTGTCGGCTATGTCAGCTTTCTACTACCAAGCACAAAAGAAAAGCGTCCATGACAAATTTGAATCACTAAATGACCAACTCCATAACAAATTATAAATCTTTATTTAAGGATTTCAAATAAAACACCATTAAAACCAAAAAGCAACAACATGGTCTAACACTGGTGCGGGAATAATAGCAACCAATGTACAATACTTATACATGATATCCATCCAAAAAATATAAATTTTTATCGGTATACATATAATCTCCAAAGTCGTGATAAATGTACAATCCATGCAATATAATGTTCCCTTTATTGCATTGATTGTAGTAAATTTACCACACCTTTGGAGATTATATGTATACCGATAAAAATATATATTTTTTGGGTGGATATCATGTATAAGTATTCAGTGGTGCTCATCTGGATTATCCAAACTTTTTTCAACTATCTGATTAGGATTCGGATTCCAGATTTCTGTATCTGCGGACATTTGGCCGCATAACGCGGATATCCGCGGATATCCGGATCCGAAATACTGTAACTAAGGAGATGACATCCTGGATCCAATCAGAGGGCTCCCAGCAGAAGCCCTAGCAACCAATCACAGAGGGGAACCCTGGCCAGCCCCACCTGACCTCATTGAGCCAATCAGAGGGCTCCCAGCCTAAGCCCTGGCACCCAATCACAGAAAGGAACACTGGCCAGCCCTCCTGTATAATAAGGAGGGCTGCCATGATGAGACATATCGTCCCTTGCTTGCTGAATTCTCACTGAGGCCTAGTGCACACCAGAGCGTTTCCGCTGCGGTTTGCGATCCTCCTGCGGGTGCGGATCCGCTAGGGTAATGTATTTCAATGGGCTGGTGCACACCAGAGCGGGAGGCGTTTTGCAGAAACGCATACTCCCGGGCTGCAGCAGATTTTGGATTGCGGATGCGTTTCTGCCTCAATGTTAAGTATAGGAAAAACGCAAACCGCTCTGAAAAACGGCACTTCAGAGCGGTTTGCCAGGCGTTTTTTGTTACAGTAGCTGTTCAGTAACAGCTTTACTGTAACAATACAGGAAATCTACTACACCAAAACCGCTACACAAAACCGCAAAACGCTAGCTGAAACGCTACAGAAAAAGAAGAAAAAGCGTTTCAAAATCTGCTAGCATTTTGCGGATCTGCTAGCGGTTTTTGGTGTGCACCAGGCCTTAGAGACATGCTCCAGTGCTGCTGGCCTAGCAAGGGGGCTGTACACAGTTATAAACTTAAAGCTGTTCAGTGATTAACCCCTTCACTACTATCTCTACACTATTGTTAAATCGTTAATTAGCTAGATGTCATTGTGTGACAGTCAGAGTGTGTGCTGTGCTGCAGGGCTGCAGGCAGTCTCAGCATGCATTTGTGTGCGTGCTGTGCACAGACCAGGCCAGCTGCTGCCTGCTGGACAGCTATTAGCCTTAGCTAGCTACAGTATAGCTTTGGTTATGGAGTAGGGGATAGGAGGATTACTGTGTTATTGTGTAGTTAGTACTGTAGTACTGCAGTCAGTGCTAGTAGATGTTAGAGTAGTAGTACTACTGTGTTAGCTTTCTACAGAACTGCTGTGCTGTGAACAGTGCCAGTGTGAAAGTTAGTGTGCACTAGTGTCTTCTCCTCTGCTGTCTGTCACTCGACACTTGGCACTTTTCATGTGCCACGTGACATGTGCCACTTGACACGTGCCACCTGCCACGTGACACGTGCCACCTGACACGTGCCAAGTGCCACGTGACACGTCCGGCATGCTCCTGGAACACGCTACACCTGCTGCTGCTGCATTGCCCTGCTACTGCTGCCTGTGCTGCTCACACAGCCAGGTAATTTGTTATGGAGTTGGTCATTTAGCGATTCAAATTTGTCATGGACGCTTTTCTTTTGTGCTTGATTTGATTATTTGTCTAAATCTAGAGACATGTATTTTGGTAATATGATTCTGGTACTCTTATGTTTTTTGGTTCAGCTTTCTACTACCTACTGTAAGTGACAGCTAAGTAGGAGAAAAGTAATTTATGGCTCATTTTACTCTGAAAGAAATATACTTCTTAGTTGAATATCTTTACATGTATTTTACATTTTAAAATGTTCGCAATAGCAAATTGGTAAACAATGGAAGGATGTTAACAATATGCCATGAATGCAGGAAGTAGACATACTGCAGATTTATCGCAGTATTTGTATTAGCTGTAACAAAGAAATGTTTTACTTTACACGTTATTATGCTGTTGTGTATCTTTTTAGAGCAGAGAGGAAGTTCTGAGTTCAGGTGGGCTTTAATATAGCCAAACCAGGTCTGCAGGATGTTTTATTTCGCCGAGGTTCGTCTCAGGCCATATCTGTCACTTAATAATGATGGAGATGATGGGCAGACACCACTGAGAATGCTTTCCATCTACAGCTCTGCCTTCAGACAGTGGTATTTCCGCACAGCTCTCAGACATGATGTGAGGGATAGCTTTCCCAGTCATATGTCTTTGTCAAGTAAATCAGACTTGGACATTTAGGCATTACTTATTCATTTGCTATATGCTCTCCTTCCACCTTCTGCTTAACCTTGTCTCATTGTTTTTGTCTACTGTCTCTCTTACAAATGAAAGTGTTCAGCAGGCAGTGCAGTACTGAGCCTCAGCACCGCGCAAGGAATTGATGCACTGAGCATGGTGCTATGTGTGCAGGGGATGCCTGGAGTCAGATAAGGCACTGAGCATGGTGCTTTGTGTGCAGGGGATGCCTGGAGTCAGATAAGTCACTGAGCATGGTGCTATGTGTGCAGGGGATGCCTGGAGTCAGATAAAGCACTGAGCATGGTGCTATGTGTGCAAGGGATGCCTGGAGTCAGATAAGGCACTGAGCACGGCGCTATGTGTGCAGGGGATGCCTGGACTCAGATGATGCACTGAGCACAGTGCTATGTTTGCAGGGGATGCCTGGAGTCAGATAAGGCACTGAGCATGGCGCTATGTGTGCAGGGGATGCCTGGATTCAGATAAGGCACTGAGCACGGCACTATGTGTGCAGGGGATGCCTGGACTCAGATGATGCAGTGAGCATGGTGCTATGTGTGCAGGGGATGCCTGGAGTCAGATGAGGCACTGAGCACGACGCTATGTGTGCAGGGGATGCCTGGACTCAGGTGATGCACTGAGCACGGTGCTATGTGTGCAGGGGATGCCTGGACTCAGATGACACACTGAGCACGGCGCTATGTGTGCAGGGGATGCCTGGACTGAGATGACACACTGAGCATGGCGCTATGTGTGCAGGGGATGCCTGGACTGAGATGACACACTGAGCATGGCGCTATGTGTGCAGGGGATGCCTGGACTCAGATGACACACTGAGCACGGCGCTATGTGTGCAGGGGATGCCTGGACTGAGATGACACACTGAGCATGGCGCTATGTGTGCAGGGGATGCCTGGACTCAGATGATGAACTGAGCACGGCGCTATGTGTGAAGGGGATGCCTGGACTCAGATAATGCACTGAGCACTGCGCTATGTGTGCAGGGGATGCCTGGACTCAGATGAGGCACTAAGCACAGCGCTATGTGTGCAGGGGATGCCAGGAGTCAGATAAGGCACTGAGCACTGCGCTATGTGTGCAGGGGATGCCTGGACTCAGATGAGGCACTAAGCACAGCGCTATGTGTGCAGGGGATGCCAGGAGTCAGATAAGGCACTGAGCACTGCGCTATGTGTGCAGGGGATGCCTGGAGTCAGATAAAGCACTGAGCATGGTGCTATGTGTGCAAGGGATGCCTGGAGTCAGATAAGGCACTGAGCATGGTGCTTTGTGTGCAGGGGATGCCTGGAGTCAGATAAGGCACTGAGCACGGCGCTATGTGTGCAGGGGATGCCTGGACTCAGATGATGCACTGAGCACAGTGCTATGTTTGCAGGGATGCCTGGAGTCAGATAAGGCACTGAGCATGGCGCTATGTGTGCAGGGGATGCCTGGATTCAGATAAGGCACTGAGCACGGCACTATGTGTGCAGGGGATGCCTGGACTCAGATGATGCAGTGAGCATGGTGCTATGTGTGCAGGGGATGCCTGGAGTCAGATGAGGCACTGAGCACGGTGCTATGTGTGCAGGGGATGCCTGGACTCAGATGACACACTGAGCACGGCGCTATGTGTGCAGGGGATGCCTGGACTGAGATGACACACTGAGCATGGCGCTATGTGTGCAGGGGATGCCTGGACTCAGATGATGCACTGAGCATGGCACTATGTGTGCAGGGGATGCCTGGACTCAGATGACTCACTGAGCATGGCGCTATGTGTGCAGGGGATGCCTGGACTCAGATGACACACTGAGCACAGTGCTATGTGTGCAGGGGATGCCTGGACTCAGATGTCGCACTGAGCATAGCGCTATGCGTGCAGGGGATGCCTGGAGTCAGATAAGGCACTGAGCATGGTGCTATGTGTGCAGGGAATGCCTGGAGTCAGATAAGGCACTGAGCATGGGGCTTTGTGTGCAGGGGATGCCTGGAGTCAGATAAGGCACTGAGCACGGCGCTATGTGTGCAGGGGATGCCTGGACTCAGATGATGAACTGAGCACGGCGCTATGTGTGAAGGGGATGCCTGGACTCAGATAATGCACTGAGCACTGCGCTATGTGTGCAGGGGATGCCTGGACTCAGATGAGGCACTAAGCACAGCGCTATGTGTGCAGGGGATGCCAGGAGTCAGATAAGGCACTGAGCACTGCGCTATGTGTGCAGGGGATGCCTGGACTCAGATGAGGCACTAAGCACAGCGCTATGTGTGCAGGGGATGCCAGGAGTCAGATAAGGCACTGAGCACTGCGCTATGTGTGCAGGGGATGCCTGGACTCAGATGAGGCACTGAGCACGGTGCTATGTGTGCAGGGGGTGCCTGGACTCAGATGACACACTGAGCACAAGGCTATGTGTGCAGTGGATGTCTGGATTCAGATGATGCACTGAGCACAGCGCTATGTGTGCAGGAGATGTCTGGATTCCGATGATGCACTGAGCACAGCGCTATGTGTGCAGGGGATGCCTGGACTCAGATGATGCACTGAACACTGCGCTATGTGTGCAGGGGATGCCTGGACTCAGATGATGCACTGAGCACGGCACTATGTGTGCAGGGGATGACTGGACTCAGGTGATGCACTGAGCACAGCGCTATGTGTGCAGGGGATGACTGGACTCAGGTGATGCACTGAGCACAGCGCTATGTGTGCAGGGGATGCCTGGACTCAGTAGAGGCACTGAGCACAGTGCTATGTGTGCAGGGGATGCCTGGACTCAGATGTCGCACTGAGCATAGCGCTATGTGTGCAGGGGATGCCTGAACTCAGATGATGAACTGAGCACGGCGCTATGTGTGCAGGGGATGCCTGGACTCAGATAATGCACTGCGCTATGTGTGCAGGGGATGCCTGGACTCAGATGATGCACTGAGCACAGTGCTATGTTTGCAGGGGATGCCTGGAGTCAGATAAGGCACTGAGCATGGCGCTATGTGTGCAGGGGATGCCTGGATTCAGATAAGGCACTGAGCACGGCACTATGTGTGCAGGGGATGCCTGGACTCAGATGATGCAGTGAGCATGGTGCTATGTGTGCAGGGGATGCCTGGAGTCAGATGAGGCACTGAGCACGACGCTATGTGTGCAGGGGATGCCTGGACTCAGGTGATGCACTGAGCACGGTGCTATGTGTGCAGGGGATGCCTGGACTCAGATGACACACTGAGCACGGCGCTATGTGTGCAGGGGATGCCTGGACTGAGATGACACACTGAGCATGACGCTATGTGTGCAGGGGATGCCTGGACTCAGATGATGCACTGAGCATGGCACTATGTGTGCAGGGGATGCCTGGACTCAGATGACACACTGAGCACAGTGCTATGTGTGCAGGGGATGCCTGGACTCAGATGTCGCACTGAGCATAGCGCTATGCGTGCAGGGGATGCCTGGAGTCAGATAAGGCACTGAGCATGGTGCTATGTGTGCAGGGGATGCCTGGAGTCAGATAAGGCACTGAGCATGGGGCTTTGTGTGCAGGGGATGCCTGGAGTCAGATAAGGCACTGAGCACGGCGCTATGTGTGCAGGGGATGCCTGGACTCAGATAATGAACTGAGCACGGCGCTATGTGTGAAGGGGATGCCTGGACTCAGATAATGCACTGAGCACTGCGCTATGTGTGCAGGGGATGCCTGGACTCAGATGAGGCACTAAGCACAGCGCTATGTGTGCAGGGGATGCTAGGAGTCAGATAAGGCACTGAGCACTGCGCTATGTGTGCAGGGGATGCCTGGACTCAGATGAGGCACTAAGCACAGCGCTATGTGTGCAGGGGATGCCAGGAGTCAGATGAGGCACTAAGCACAGCGCTATGTGTGCAGGGGATGCCAGGAGTCAGATAAGGCACTGAGCATGGTGCTATGTGTGCAAGGGATGCCTGGAGTCAGATAAGGCACTGAGCATGGTGCTTTGTGTGCAGGGGATGCCTGGAGTCAGATAAGGCACTGAGCACGGCGCTATGTGTGCAGGGGATGCCTGGACTCAGATGATGCACTGAGCACAGTGCTATGTTTGCAGGGGATGCCTGGAGTCAGATAAGGCACTGAGCATGGCGCTATGTGTGCAGGGGATGCCTGGATTCAGATAAGGCACTGAGCACGGCACTATGTGTGCAGGGGATGCCTGGACTCAGATGATGCAGTGAGCATGGTGCTATGTGTGCAGGGGATGCCTGGAGTCAGATGAGGCACTGAGCACGACGCTATGTGTGCAGGGGATGCCTGGACTCAGGTGATGCACTGAGCACGGTGCTATGTGTGCAGGGGATGCCTGGACTCAGACGACACACTGAGCACGGCGCTATGTGTGCAGGGGATGCCTGGACTGAGATGACACACTGAGCATGGCGCTATGTGTGCAGGGGATGCCTGGACTCAGATGATGCACTGAGCATGGCACTATGTATGCAGGGGATGCCTGGACTCAGATGACTCACTGAGCATGGCGCTATGTGTGCAGGGGATGCCTGGACTCAGATGACACACTGAGCACAGTGCTATGTGTACAGGGGATGCCTGGACTCAGATGTCGCACTGAGCATAGCGCTATGCGTGCAGGGGATGCCTGGAGTCAGATAAGGCACTGAGCATGGGGCTTTGTGTGCAGGGGATGCCTGGAGTCAGATAAGGCACTGAGCACGGCGCTATGTGTGCAGGGGATGCCTGGACTCAGATGATGAACTGAGCACGGCGCTATGTGTGAAGGGGATGCCTGGACTCAGATAATGCACTGAGCACTGCGCTATGTGTGCAGGGGATGCCTGGACTCAGATGAGGCACTAAGCACAGCGCTATGTGTGCAGGGGATGCCAGGAGTCAGATAAGGCACTGAGCACTGCGCTATGTGTGCAGGGGATGCCTGGACTCAGATGAGGCACTAAGCACAGCGCTATGTGTGCAGGGGTTGCCAGGAGTCAGATAAGGCACTGAGCACTGCGCTATGTGTGCAGGGGATGCCTGGACTCAGATGAGGCACTAAGCACAGCGCTATGTGTGCAGGGGATGCCAGGAGTCAGATAAGGCACTGAGCACGGTGCTATGTGTGCAGGGGGTGCCTGGACTCAGATGACACACTGAGCACAAGGCTATGTGTGCAGTGGATGTCTGGATTCAGATGATGCACTGAGCACAGCGCTATGTGTGCAGGAGATGTCTGGATTCCGATGAGGCACTGAGCACGGTGCTATGTGTGCAGGGGATGCCTGGACTCAGATGATGCACTGAGCACAGCGCTATGTGTGCAGGGGATTCCTGGACTCAGATGATGCACTGAACACTGCGCTATGTGTGCAGGGGATGCCTGGACTCAGATGATGCACTGAGCACGGCACTATGTGTGCAGGGGATGACTGGACTCAGGTGATGCACTGAGCACAGCGCTATGTGTGCAGGGGATGACTGGACTCAGGTGATGCACTGAGCACAGCGCTATGTGTGCAGGGGATGCCTGGACTCAGTAGAGGCACTGAGCACAGTGCTATGTGTGCAGGGGATGCCTGGACTCAGATGTCGCACTGAGCATAGCGCTATGTGTGCAGGGGATGCCTGAACTCAGATGATGAACTGAGCACGGCGCTATGTGTGCAGGGGATGCCTGGACTCAGATAATGCACTGAGCACTGCGCTATGTGTGCAAGGGATGCCTGGACTCAGATGAGGCACTGAGCACAGCGCTATGTGTGCAGGGGATGCCTGGAGTCAGATAAGGCACTGAGCACGGCGCTATGTGTGCAGGGCGTGCTTGGACTCAGATGATGCACTGAGCACAGCGCTATGTGTGCAGGGGATGTCTTGATTCAGATGAGGCACTGAGCACAGTGCTATGTGTGCAGGGGATGCCTGGACTCAGATGACACACTGAGCACAGTGCTATGTGTGCAGGGGATGCCTGGACTCAGATGACACACTGAGCACAGTGCTATGTGTGCAGGGGATGCCTGGATTCAGATGATGCAGATGATGCACTGAGCACAGTGTTATGTGTGCAGGGGATGCCTGGACTCAGATGGCACAGTGCTATGTGTGCAGGGGATGCCTGGACTCAGATGATGCACTGAGCACAGTGTTAAGTGTGCAGGGGATGCCTGGACTCAGATGACACACTGAGCACGGCGCTATGTGTGCAGGGGATGCCTGGACTCAGATGACACACTGAGCACAGTGCTATGTGTGCAGGGGATGCCTGGACTCAGATGACACACAGTGCTATGTGTGCAGGGGATACCTGGACTCAAATGACACACTGAGCATGGTGCTATGTGTGCAGGGGATGTCTGGATTTAGATGTGGCACTGAGCACGGTGCTTTGTGTGCAGGGGATGCCTGGACTGAGATGATGCACTGAGCACGGTGCTATGTGTGCAGGGGATGCCTGGACTCAGATGACACACTGAGCACAGTGCTATGTGGGCAGGGGATGCCTGGACTCAGATGATGCACTGAGCAGATGATGCATCAGTCACTGTTGCTCCAACTGGCGTCTCTCACTTGTGACTCGCTGGCATGCACCAGGGAGTCACTTGTTTTCTATCATGTGACTCACCGGTAACATGCCGGCAAGTCACATGTGGGAGACACCGGTTGGTGGAACAGATGCACAGCGGTGGCTGATGGAGATGGTGGGGAAGAGGAAGCTTCTGCACTGGAGACGAGCGGAGAGGTGAGTGACACTGATGGCTGCTGCGGCGTGGAGGTAAGCTGGCTACCTATACTGATAGGAGGGAGGGGGGAAAGGGATGGAATAAGGAAGTCATCTGGCTACCTATACAGGAGGGGGGTGTCAGCAGGTTACCTGTGCTGGAGGGAAGGGAGGGGGGGTCCTCTGGCTACCTACAGGGGCAGCTGGTGACAGTGGCCTTGGGCGGTAAAGTGTACAAATCCAGCCCTGAGGCAGTTGCCTAGGGCCTGGAGAGAGTCTAGGGGAGACCTGGTGGATGCTCGCCCCCACCAAATCTTACTAAAATAAGCCAGGTAACCATGCACGGTTTTTGTAAAAGGTTTAAAATCGGATGAAGGCACAATAGTCGAAAGCTTCCTCTTATATTTTTAAAGCGGAATGAAACCCAGAATTTCTTCTTTTCTCTAATACATTATTTACAGCATATTATATACAACCAGCATTTTTTTTTTACTAGAACAGCATTAAAAGGGTTAAACACAGGCCTTAGAAGCTCCCCTGCAGGGAAAGCTGGAGGAATCTGAACTAGAAATAATGTTATCTTGTGGTTAATTGTATCAAGTGAGAAATGTAAACAAACTGTTCTCTGACACTGCAAACTCTCCTGAAGACAGGGAGACAATCAGAAAGCATCCGATGAATAAAGCAGTTATGAATAAAATGCAAAGTCAGCTTTCAGAGCAAAAAAAGTGTACTTTGGGAACGTATAATTTCTAAATGAATAATAATACTTATGCACAAAAGCAAATATGATAACCGTATGGCATATAAAAAGTAGGAAAACATGTTTTATTGAATATTATGTCAGGGTTTTATACCGCTTTAAGCCAATAAATGCTATCATCTTGATTCAAAACTTCTGATTAAAACAGACAATGGCTCCTGTTGTAAACTGGTGTTATTCTGCAATCCATCAGTCCTCATCTGCTTAGCATTCTGGGAGAGTGCTCTGAATAATTGTTATTTCCACTCTATATTGTGCGTTCTGCTATTGCACACATTGGGGCTTATCTGATAAAGTGTCTTCAAAGCAAACATAATAGAAAACTGGAATTACATATTGGCAGGGAACTATCAGTTTTCGTATCTTTTGTTTTTTGAAAGTGCCCAACACACTATGATAATGAGATTTCAATAAGTACGCAACCCTGCTGTGGTTAATTATAAAGCAAAAAAAAAAAAAAACCACAGCAAGGCCTACTGATCTGTTTATTTTTGCAGCAAAAACAAATTTTGGTTTATTCACTAATGTTAAGTAGTGCCAAAACAATGATAGATAGATAGATAGATAGATAGATAGATAGATAGCGTACCTACCATAGGGCTGCAGGTGCTCACCGCCGGGTGTAGCTATGGCTAGGGGTGCCGCTGTGGTGCTCAGTCACTGGTTTCTTCCACCTGGGACATTTTTTCATAGTTTGGGCAACAATCGGGAAAATAGCAGCAGGCAGTGCAGGAGACTGTACTACTTCCTGCACTAGATGTAGCACCCTTCCCCCTTCCTGTCCCATGGGCAATGTGTATCCTCGCTCTCTACACACAGCCTGCAGTGAGTGAATGTGCAGAGCAGCAGGGTGAGTAGAGAGAATGATTGCTGTGCTGCAGCTGGGACATTAGCAGGGAGAGGCGGCAGGATGTGTTTAGTGCTTCAGAAGTTGCCTGTCAGTCATTAGTAGCCATGATAATATACCATATTATTACTGTGTATTTATATGGCAGACTTCTTCTGCAGCACTGTATAGAGTACAGAGTTTCATAACGGTTAGATCTGTCCACAGCCTGACGACTCCTTTATCCAAAAATTCTCCAAAATGTGCAGCAACACACCCAGCGCCGCAATCCATCAACCTGCCCATCAAAAAAATTGTTGTTTTGTTGGGGGGGGGGGGGGGGGGGTGTTGGCTGTAAATAATCAGCACCGGGTGTCAAATTCCATAGGTACGCCACTGAGACAGTGTGATCAGCTCTTGGGACACTACGGGTGCCCATACATTAATTGATATTGAAGGCCAAACGACCTTCTGATTGGATAATTGATTGAATCAAAAGAGAATTGGTGTCCCAGCATGGCTGTCCGATCGATCTGTGGCTAAATTTGGTTGAATGGATCGATCAGGAATGGTGGAAAATCTTGGTCGTGTCTGGCCTCTTTACTTACCTGGGGCATCTTCCAGCCCCTACAAGTCCCGTGTGTCCCTCAGCGCAGCTCTCGTCTTCTCCCATCTCCGCCGGCAGTCTCTTAAGATCGCAATCCCCGATGGATCGGCATCTTATGCACATGCGTAGACGTGCACCTGCTGCACACGCAGACGTGCTCACATCAGTGGGAGCGTGCAGGAACAGTACGCTCTCAATGCCACGGGGGAGTTACTTCGTGGGGGCTCGCCCATGCAGAGAGGATACCGACCCATCGGGGGTCAGCGATCATCAGAGGCTGCCAGCGGGAGACGGGAGAAGACCAGAGCTGTGGCGAGGGACGCACGTGACTTGTGCGGGCTGGAAGAAGTCCCAGGTAGGTAAAGATAGATTTCTTTCTTTCACCTCACTTGTCCTTTAAAGAGAAACTATAACCAAGAATTTAACTTCATCCCAATCAGTAGCTGATACCCCCTTTCCCATGAGAAATCTATTCCTTTTCACAGACGCATCATCAGGGGGCTCTGTATGGCTGATATTGTGGTGAAACCCCTCCCACAGAAAACTGTGAGGACCTTGGTCCTGGCAGTTTCCTGTCTGTGAACCTCGTTGCATTGTGGGAAATAGCTGTTTACAGCTATTTCCAACAGCCAAAAAAGCAAGCAGCATCTCCTTCCAGTGACATCACCTGCCAGCAGTAAAAATGTCACCATGTGATAAATGTCAGAATGTAAATCAGGGACAGGAAAGTTTTTACAATGGGCACTAATAATTATTGTAAAAATGAAGTACTTTTTTTTATTAAATTATATTCACTGGAGTTCCTCTTTAAGGCTCCTATGTAGAAAGTACAGTAGAGTCCTGGTTATCCAGAATTTAACTAACCAGCAGTCTCAACCAACCAGCAGAAAATCGGCGGTAGTACCCACAGTGCTGAAGGCCAACGTCTTAGGCAGTTTGTGGGCTCTGCTGTTTTTAAAGATTGGCTTCCACGGCTCCTCCAAGGTTCACATACTTTCAATTACTGTATTTAAACATTTAATACAAGAGTTCATGGTATGTATATAGAGTGAAGTATAGCGCTGCCGCTTTATTAGCTAAGCCCATTTTTAACGTTGAGTCTCAAGCAATCAAAAACCACACTTAGGGCTTGTTCACTTTATAAGCGATTTCCCTTATCTTATTTTTAAGCACTGACGATTTAAAAAATCGCCTTGAAAGCGCTTGTGCAATGTTCCTCAATGTGAGTATTCTCACATAAGCGATGAGCTTTCTATCCAATCGCAATTGTGGCTCCTGCACCATTTCCAGAGCGTTTGTGATTCAATAGAAAGTATAGGGAAATTGCTAAGCGCTTGAAAAAGCATTTGAAAAGCGATTTGCTGAGCTCTTTAATGAATAAATACATTGGGCTCGATTCACAAAGCGGTACTAACCCAGTTAGAGACTTTAGGCGTGATAACCATTGCACCACGCTGGTGAAAAGCCAGTTTAGGCGTGATAAGTTTAAGCGTGATAAGTTTAGATAAGTTTAGATTGCGTGCAAAGTCCCACACGCAAAACAGCGCCATTAAACTCTATGCGAAGTGCACCAGACTTTGCTAGCGCAAAACTTTTGATCAGCTGTGCACTGCGGTGCTAACCCAGTTGGTGCTATAGTTATCACGCCTAAACTTATCACGCCTAAACTTATCACACCTAAACTTATCACACCTAAACTTATCACGCCTAAACTGAGTTTAGGCAGGATAAAGGACTTTTCACCAGCGTGCTAACTGTTAGCACCGCTTTGTGAATCAAGCCCATTGTATTTATTCATTTCCAGGTCAAAGAGTTCACTTCCTGACTAACGTCAGGAAGTGAACAAAAAACATCGCTACACAAAAGCGCTTAGAAAAATGCTTTTCTAAGCGCAAATGGCTGTGAAAGGGCTTAGAAAAGAACTTACAGAAGCGCTCACAAAATTGCTTAGCGCTTGCGATTGCGCTGGCAATTTATAATAAGAACTAAGCCTTAGCCGGATAAAATAGACTCATGGTTTTGTATAGAGGAATGTAAACCATAGAGTATAACTTTTTGAAATGACTTCTAAAAACCCTTTCCATCCTCAGCCTGTGACCAAACACCTGGAACTTTTCTTTTTAGCAATCTCAGATACAATGTCAGAGGGCACTGACGAATAGCTCAGTAATCATCACTGTTCTCTAACGATGTGTCAGGCCTTGGTCTCATCCACATCTCAGGTGTGCCGCGGACGTCAAGCGCTTTGCTGGAGGTTTATGTATTTTACCTTTGGGTGATATTATTTATGTTTTTCTATTCAGTGTGTACACTGAGCTATCTCGTGGTCTATGACCTTATCACAAGCAACAGAGTTTTAATGCTAAGGCCCCTGGGTGATCGTTGGGCAAAAACACCAACAGAATGTCAAAACAGTTCCTTCTCCTACTTTTATGTTGTGTTAAATGTTTCCCTTTTTTCCTGCTTTCTGGTGAATTCTTTTTTTATATTCATCATTTGAGAAACTATTTCCCAAGGTTATGTTGTGTAGTGTGGTAGCACGATCGATGTTAAAGTTATTTTATTTAAACAAATATATACCCCAAAGGAAAATAATGAATAAAATAGAAATCCTTAACATGAAACTCCGATAAACTTGATCTGGACTTTCCTGGCATTTGGCTGATTACTGATTTTGTAAAAAAAAAATAAAAAAAAATAGACAAACGAAAAAAAAAAAAAACAGTATTTTCCCTAACCACAATTTAAAGTGTAAAGTGAACCTAAAGTGAACTAAAAATCTACTCAGCAGAACTGAAAAGGCTTTGTGTTTCTTTAACAGTTTCACAGCATCAGACCTTTGTTTTTCTTATAGAAGTCTCATTTTTAGCTACATTTTTAGCTAGGCCCCGCCCCATCAAAGAAAACTGCCCGGGCTTTTTTCAGACTAAAAATCTACTCAGCAGAACTGAAAAGGCTTTGTGTTTCTCTAACAGTTTCACAGCATCAGACCTTTGTTTTTCTTATAGAAGTCTCATTTTTAGCTACATTTTTAGCTAAGCACCGCCCCATCAAAGAAAACTGCCCGGGCTTTTTCCCCCTGATGCTGTGCAAAGCATGATGGGATTTCCTATGTTGTTATTCACGTTGCCTAGCAACTGGGAGGGGTGATCAGCACACAGGACAGTTGGAACTGTGTCTCATGCTCCCTGTCACCTTCTTTCAACCAAAAAGATGGCTGCCCTTGTGAAATCACAAACCTTTGCCAGTTCTTTTAAAACAGGGTGGGTAAGAGATTATATTACCTATCTATTTTAATTAACATAAATAATGTAACTTAATGACAGTATGTTTGTTTAGGCTGAAGTTCCTCTTTAAAGAGGAGCTGTTAGGTATAGGGTCTCAGAGAAAAAAAAAACACATATATCAGTAGCTAAATATTGGCTGTACTTACATTACATATGCATTTCACTGTCCACGTTTGGATTTCACAGAATTTTTATATAGTATTTGCAGAGAATGATGCTCCTGACAGCTCATGGCAGGTTCCATGTTTGTCTGTCTCCTGTGAAGCCAAATGTGTCGTCATGTCCTGCCTGCTTCCTGATGATTCCACTCAGAAAAAATACAACACTACTGTGCAGTGAACATTAATTAGCCATGTGGCTAGGAACAATAGCGGGCTCCTGCAGTGTACTCTGCCTGGAGATTTTTCAGTGCTGGCTGTTGTAACATGAGACTGTAACTTCTCACTAGCAGCCGAGGCGAGGACCCAAGCAGCCCCAGAATGCTTTGCAGTATGGTATGCAGCCTCTCGGCCTCTTAAGAGCTTGGGAATAACAGCCTTGCTGTTCAGCACACATCAAAAGTAAGAGATTTTTAACTTCAGTATTGCCTTTTTGGCTTCCTTCTAAACTGTTTAACACGGGAGAATAGAGGTTTAAATTAGCTTTTGCAGCCTGACAGTTACTCTTTAAAGCCAATGGGTACCGCTATCAAAATAAAAAAATTTCAGATACTCTCCTAAGGAGAGGGAAGGCTCGGTCCTAATGAGCCTTCCCTCTCCTCTCCCGGTGCCTGGTCCTGTGCGGGATCCCCCGTAGCCGAGCCTTTCCTCTCCTTAGGTGAGTATCTGACTTTTTTATTTTTAAAGCGGTACACATTCACTTTATAGAGGAATTTTACCAAGGATTAAACTTAATCCCAATCAGTAGCTAATACCCCTTTTACCCATGAGAAATCTTTACCTTTTCTCAAAAAATTCATCTGGGGGGTCTCTGTGGCTGATATTGTGGTAAAACCCCTCCCACAGTGTGATGTCAGGGCCGTGATCATGACAGTTTCCAGTCTGTGAACTTTGTTGCATTGTTGGAAATAGTGGCTTTTTCTAGCTGCAACCAGTATCTCCCACTGTGCATATGTATTTCTATATATAAAAAAAAAAACCTTTTAGCCTATCACATTGTTAGGGGGCGTGGTTATAGATAATGGCAGTTGGTGACTCTAGTTTTTTTCCATGTCTGCCAGTAGTAAAGATGATGACCTGCAGGCTCATTGTGGATTAAACAACATGAACAAATTACATGGCGAATATCAATCATTTCTTGATCTCTCTTCTATTTCTTAACTTCTCATTTTGCAATGTCTTGATTATTTTCTTTCCCCCTTACTACTGTTTTTTGGTAAAGTACAGCTAACAAAAAGGCCAGACTGTAATACAACAGACTAGTATTACATATGACAATTGTATTGAGATCCTGAAATTGTTGTTCAGCATCTTGCGCACACAACTTCCTGTTATGTTCTCTGCTAACGATGGCTTTCATAGCTTGTGAATGAGCACATCAGAGGAACTCCCCACTAGCTTTGCAGCAAATCCCATTTATTTTGTTCACATAATCTCCTAATGAATGGGTTGAATAGGCTCACTTTCCCTTACCCACATAGGTGGACTAAAACCCCATACAGCACACTCAACAGCGGTCTTTTATGTAGCACAATTATCAAGCAACTTTTGTTGTGAAACAAGTTGAACAACCAAAAAAAAGTTGCTTGCTATTGTTCAAAGAACTGATAATAAGACTGATAAGACGTCAATCTAACAGTTGGATTGATGGCTTATCAGTCTTATCAGTTCTTTGAACAATAGCAAGCAACTTTTTTTTGGTTGTTCAACTTGTTTCACAATAAAAGTCGGTTGATAATTGTGCTGCGCTAAAAGACCGCTGTTGAGACACTCTCCTAACAGCAGTGAAGAGAGGTTTTGCAGACTTGCGCAGACCTGAAACTATGACTATGGTAGGAATAAGATTGTGAGCTCCTCTGAGGACAGTCAGTGACATGACTATGTACTCTGTACAGTGCTGCAGAAGATGTCTCTACTACATAAATCCATAATAATATTATGGTAGGACATTAGACTATGACTATGGAAGGATTAGATTGTGAGTACCCCTGAGGACAATCAGTGACATGTACTCTGTAAAATATTGCAGAAGATGTCAGTGTTATATACATAATAATAAAAATAATATGGTAGAATATTAGACTATGACTATGGTAGGATTAGGTGGTGAGTTCCTCTGAGGACAGTCAGTGACAGGACTATGTACTCTGTAATGTGCTGCAAAATATGTCAGAGTTATGTAAATACATAATAATAATATGGTAGGACATTAGACTATGACTATGGTAGGGATTAGATCATTAACTCCTCTGAAGTCAGTTAGTGACATGGAATAGAATCCTTTTTGTGGAATCATGGCATAATTCTAGGATAGCTGTCAACACTTGGTAATATACTTGTTTTGCTTTATTTACCTGCGGAGTTAGCCTACATCAATATTTTTCGCATACTTTTCTTGTTTTGATAGTCTTACAAACAGCTGCGATAGTTATCTTGAAAACATTTCGGAACATCTGCTGAAATTTGAATCCTGCGACCTTTATAGAACATTGTGCTTAATATCCCACAGAAGTTTTTTTTTTTTTCCTGTGTTTGCACTGGTTCACGTAGCGATAACTCAAACTCACAATATCAGGATGGTGTGGGTAGCGCATTGTCAAATATAGCACACATCTCTTAGGAACTGTCGCTATATTTAACAATGGCAAAGAAAAAAAACTAATGTTTGACTTTATTGCTTACAACTAACAAGATTTGTTGGAATACCATATGTTGAAGTGTTTCTTATCCTTAATAAAACAGGCAAACACATTCCCCAACTGAATGCTGTTTCGTTATTCTGTTCTGCAGATCTGATAATGAGACCCTTGTTGGATGATTGCAACCAGTTGCCAGAGCTGCCTCATTTGGCAATGCTCAAAGTTGACTGTTGACTGGAACCGTGTCTTGCCACTTTCTGCCTGTTGGTGGCAGTATTGACTTAGACGGCCCTGGACTTCACCAGCAGGCGGCTCTATCCTGATTCCGGCTGCCCTGGATTTCCACTGTTCACCAGCAGATGGCTCTTTCCTATCTGGAAACAGCCCTTGAGCTACTCTTGGCTTCCTGTGGAGGTGTATATTGCCCTGGCTTTCTGGCAGAGATAATTTTTTCCCAGCCGGGTGGTATAAAAAAGTAGCCGGGTGGAATTAAAAAATATCTGGGTGGGGCGAGATGAGAGAATGCAGGAGTGGCACTTCTCTGCAGCAGAGGAGGAGGTGAACAGATATCAGCCGGGGGTTCACCAACAATAGTCGGGTGGAGCACCCTACTAAAAAGAGCCTGGGGAGAACACTGCTTTCTGGCTTCATCATGGGACAGGTGTGGCCTCCCTATTAAGAGCCCTGAAAGAACTTATCAATCAGTGCCAGAACTGTGTCCTCCTTGGTCTGAGTCTCTAGACAAACCTGGTTCCTGATGTATTCTTAATTTATCGTGATCTGTTGCCAAACCTGTATTCTGTCCTGACTTGCTTCCTGTCCGCTTTCTTCTCTACTGCACTTGATTCTATAGGTGTACATTTGTACCGTATATACTCACATATAAGCCAAAATGTGTCCCAAAAGTGGAGGGGACTGCTTATATACGAGTCATGTGTGGAGGAGGTGTGTGGGTATAGTTACCTCTCCTCTTCCTGGCAGCGTCTCCTATACAGCTCTCCTTGTTAGATGTTCAGGTTTCACTTTCTTCTCATCCTGGGGAACCACTTCCTGTTTCTCTTGCAGTTCCATATTCAGCCACTAGATGTCAGCAGTGAGTACAGAGCTGCAAACACTGGTGCACATGGCAGGGGCCCCTAGCTCTGTCACTGCCCGGGACCCCAGACTGCCTATGAAACACCAATCGAGGGAGTGCAGGGGAGCCCCGGTGCTGCCATCGCCAGGGGATTCAACTACACTGCCTCTGTATAATGCTGAATGACAAACGCATGAGATGCAAATGTTTACTCCCAGCCAGCAATCCACCTTTTTTATATGGTGAGCAGACAGCCCGTCAGCCAATCAAATGCAATGGTATACACCCGAGCCTGCAGTACCAAATGTAGCAGTTCAGCAACATTCAGGTGAAAGGGTTCGGTCGGACATAATAGAAGATTATGTCACTAGCAGGGTGCTCACCCCCAGATAGCCTCTCACATTGCACTCCTCCCTAACCACTTACCCGATACTGCATACTGGTGTAACAAACGTTGGAGAAGCAGTTGCGGTGAACAGTGCTACCACCGCAGCTGCCTCCAGCTCTCTGCTTAGCAATCTATCCGTGCCTCGGGCGTCTAGCACGCCGAGGACGGGTTTGTCAGTTGCACATAAGGTCGCCTTATCGCGTGTGTGCACGCACAGACAGGACCTTTATGCGGGGAGGAGACGCGTCTGCTGACCGGCCAGTCGGCTGACGTCAGAGGAGACACTCGCTGCTCCTCATTGGCTGAGAGGAGTAGGCGTGACGGAGGGGTCTCCTCTGCTTCATAAGCCAAGCTGAATCACTCGCAACTTGTCTGCTGTTGCGAATACTTGGTGTTAGCGCTCAGACCTTAGATAGTTCCGGTGTGCTTTGATCCGGGAGGAAACCGGGGATTTCACACAAGATAGGAATTGTTTGATAGCTATAAGATTATTAATTACTGTGTTATTATCTGTGCATGACTCTGGCTCGTTCTGACTACTCTTCTGCTCAGTGATTCTGTACCTCTGCCCATCTGATCTTGCTGCCGACTTTGCCTGTTTTAATCTTCCTGTTTCTGCCTTCCGATTTTGTACTGCATCTGTCTGTCTGTTGCCAACCCGATTAGTCTGACCACTCTACTCTAACCAGAGGGCCCTTGTCTCTGGTGAGGGGCACTGTACTGTTAGTACCCACCAGCTCCTCTGGTGAGGTATAGCTAAATCTATCAGTACTACTGTTGCACCAATCACTATACTTGCCATTGCTGTCACATCAGCTGTCTGATATACCTGTATTATAGGTGATTCTGCAGATAACCATATAATCAGGTATATATCTGCATTATAGGTGATACTGCAGATCACCTAATAATCAGAATTCTGTTTCTTGCTGACACAAATCGTTACAACTGGAAGCTGCAAAAAAGAAGGGAGGTTGGCTTATGTACGGGTCACACATCATTAGGGTTTTTCAGGGGAAAAAGTTGGAGGGTCGGCCTATGCATGGGATGGCTTATACACGAGTATTCTGTTTATATATTTAGTTAGTTAGATAGATAGATTCAGGGCCTCCTTTAGGGCATCACAGGTGGGACTGCAGTATGGGGCCCAGCGAACAATGCCATAAACATGGGCCCCAGCTGCAAGTCTATCACAGAATGTACAGAATGTACAGACTGTCAGTGAGTGTAGCTGTGTTCACCTCGGCCTGCTGATTTTGCATTGCGATTTTCTGTGATTTTGCCACTGGGGTTCACTGGGTTTTTTGAGTTCAGTTTTGTCATTATTATTAGTAGTAGTGGCTGGACAGTGTAATGGTTAAGAGCTCTGCCTCTGACACAAGAGACTTCGGCTCTTCCTAATTTAGTAAGCCAGCGACTATTCAGTAAGGAGTTCCTGGGGGAGACTCCCTACACTGCTACTGCCTACTGAGTGAGCTCTAGTGGCTGCCTCGCAAGCGCGTTGAGTCCGACAGGAGAAAGGCGCTATACATATGCTGGAATTAATTATTATTATTATTATACTGTGGTTTCCTTGTATGCACACCTTAACCACATGAGGACCGCCGTGTTAAACCCCCCTAAAGACCAGGCCATTTTTTCTGAAATTGGGCCACTGCAGCTTTAAGGCCTCGCTGCAGGGCTGCACAACTCAGCACACAAGTGATCCCCCCCCCATTTTCTCCCCACCAACAGAGCTCTCTGTTGGTGGGGTCTGATCTCATCCCAGGTGTTTGTTTTCTTATAACAATTTATTTGTTTATTTTAGTAATATTTTTTACTATTTTTTTTATTCATTTTATAATTCCCCCTCCCCCGCCAGCCAATCAGCGTGATCGGCTGGTATAGGCTTCAGCCTATGACAACCGATGACTGTTTTGACTCTGGAGGGGATGGCCGTGTTACACGGCTGTCCCCAGTACAGCGCTGCCTAAGACCTTAGATCTCAGCGCTGTACAGCATTTAAAAACGGCGGTTTCGCCGTCTAACAGTCTAACAGTGGCGATCGCCAGTGGTGCTCAGCAGAGCTCGAATATTCGAGTAGCTCGAATATTCGAGCTCTTTTTCAGCTATTCGAGCTCGGTATTCGAGCTCCGAATAGCTGTAGCTATTCGAATGGGCTATTCGAGTACACTCGAATAGCCCATTCACTATTCGAGCTATTCGAGCAAACCGGCGCTATTCTAGCTCGGTACTGAGCTCGAATAGCGTCATAGCCCAGATTGATGTCCTTAGAGCCAATCAGAGGGCTCCCAGGCCCTCTGACGGCAGCCAATCACAGAGGGGGACCCTGGCCAGCCCCTACCCTATAAATAGCGGCCGCCATGTTAGGTTTCCCCGTGCTTGCCTGAGACTTGTACAGAGAGAGAGTTGCTCCTTTGTGCTTTGGCTTAGCAAGAGCTCTATTGTGGTCATTTACCTAGCGTTTTTGCTCACATACACCTCCTATACACACCTATATTGTTGTTAGTTAGTTAGACATTGTATTTTAGTTAGTAGCTTTTGTGTTACATAGAGAGAGACTCAGACAGCTGCTGCACGCTTACAGCTTTAGGCCTCAGGGCCTGCCTGTGTGGGCAGCTGTTCTCTCCTGTCCTCTGTTTATTTCTCTCATCTATACCAGTATTTCTGCTGTCCTTTACTACTGATTGTATTAGTATTGTAGTTATATACTGTAACTGTACTAGGACACTCACTGTCACTGTTCATAGGCTACTAGCTGCTCCTGCGTGTGTGCACTCACTGTCTGTGTAGTGTGTACACACTACACACACTCTATTTCCTTCTGATAACTGATTGCTTATTGTAATTAGTTAGTTGTACTTACTGTTACTACTTACTGTACTAGGAGTCTAGGACACTCAGTCACTGTTCATAGGCTACTAGCTCCTGCGTGTGTGCACTCACTGTCTGTGTAGTGTGTACACACACTACACACACTCTATTTCCTTCTGATAACTGATTGCTTATTGTAATTAGTTAGTTGTACTTACTGTTACTACTTACTCTTACTGTACTAGGAGTCTAGGACACTCAGTCACTGTTCATAGGCTACTAGCTCCTGCGTGTGTGCACTCACTGTCTGTGTACACACACTACACACACTCTATTTCCTTCTGATAACTGATTGATTATTGTAATTAGTTAGTTGTACTTACTGTTACTACTTACTCTTACTGTACTAGGAGTCTAGGACACTCAGTCACTGTTCATAGGCTACTAGCTCCTGCGTGTGTGCACTCACTGTCTGTGTACACACACTACACACACTCTATTTCCTTCTGATAACTGATTGATTATTGTAATTAGTTAGTTGTACTTACTGTTACTACTTACTCTTACTGTACTAGGAGTCTAGGACACTCAGTCACTGTTCATAGGCTACTAGCTCCTGCGTATGTGCACTCACTGTCTGTGTACACACACTACACACACTCTATTTCCTTCTGATAACTGATTGATTATTGTAATTAGTTAGTTGTACTTACTGTTACTACTTACTCTTACTGTACTAGGAGTCTAGGACACTCAGTCACTGTTCATAGGCTACTAGCTTCTGCGTGTGTGCACTCACTGTCTGTGTACACACACTACACACACTCTATTTCCTTCTGATAACTGATTGATTATTGTAATTAGTTAGTTGTACTTACTGACTGTTACTACTTACTTACTGTACTAGGGACACTCACTCAGTCACTGTTCATAGGCTAGCTCCTGCGCGTGTTTGCGCGTGCGTGCACTCACTGTCTGTAGTGTACACACACTAAATTTACTTGTGATTACTACTGATTATTGTAACTGCTAGTTGTACTTCCTGACTGTTACTACTTACTTACTGTACTAGGGACACTCACTCAGTCACCTCACCCACCAACCCACTCCATTAAAGTACCCCACTTTTCACCCGCCCTTTTAAAAAACTTTTGTCTATACGCCCAAAACATTGAAGATGTCTGGAAGTGGCAGCCAGCGCGGTTTGGGCAAGGGGAAGGGCAGCAAGGGAATCAGGAGGAGAGGGAGCAGCATTGTGGCAGGCCGCGGCCGCGCCACCATGCACAGTTCCGCAGCAGCAGCGTCAGTGGCTAACATTCCTCCCATAGCCACTGGCCGTGGACGCCTTGGGCGCCGCCCAGCAGGAGCATCTGCAACTCACGCTGCAGAGACACAGCAGCAGCAGCGTGTAGCACCTGCTCCGATTTTCCTCCAGCCGGGTCGGAAACGTCCCATTGAGGAAAAGCATGCAGACACTGTGGTGCAACTGATGACGGAGGATGAGCAGCCCGCCATCAGCTCTGCATCCGAGGCCTCCACCCTCACCACCACCACCACCACCACCCCTGTTCGCAGCAGCCGCCCAGCAGGGCCTGGGGAGGAGGCCAGTTCACCGTCAGTCGCCGACCTGTCACTCAGCAGTCTTTTTACCCCAGGCACCATCAGGGTATTGTCTGCTGTTGTTGGCGATTTTGAGGAGGAGATGCTGATGGGCACTTTGGGGGATGAGGGATTGGACAGCAAGACTGTGGCGAGAGTCAAGCAGCCCATCCATGCATCAGGAGAGGAGTTTGGGGGGTCATCATCCCAGCAGGACATGTTTCAGGAGGGGGAGGATGATGATGACCCGGTGACAGACAGAGACTGGGTGCCACCACCTCCAGGGGATGTCGTCGTCCTCAGCAGCTCTGAGGAGGAGGAGGAGGATGCTCTTGTGGGCCTTGCAAGGAGGCGCATCATTGCAAGCATTGGCAGCAGTAGGCAGGTCCCACAGCCTGCTGGTGTCTCAGGCTCAGCAGCAGCAGCAGCAGCATCTGCCAGTACCACCACCAGCCGCACCCAAGCCCCCCCCCCCCCCAACCACCACAGGGAGACAGGCAGCAGCGCTTCCATGCCGTAGGGGGATGTTTCTGTCACCAATCTGGCGATATTTCACCATGCCCACTGTGTACAGCAAGTACGCCACTTGCAACCACTGTCAGCGGAAGTTGAGCAGAGGTGCAGACCCCTTAAAGTTCAGCACCAGCTCGCTCATCAACCACCTTGCTGCGAAACATTTCCACCAGCATGAGGAGTTCCAGAGGCTGAAGGCATCTGGTGCTGGCAGTGGCACCACACCCATCACTGCACAGCCTTCAGCAGCAGCAGCAGCAGCAGCAGCAGCCACCCGCCCTCCTGCTCCTCCAGCAGCACCAGCAGGAGTGCGGAAACGCACTGCTCCTCCCCCCTCTGCAACTCCTCCCACCGACACTGAGGCCTGTTCTGGCAGCCAGTCCTCAGTGGCCTCCTCCGCTGTGTCTGCTGATTCCCGTGCCAGCAAAAGGCCACGCCAGAGCCTTTTGAGCGAGTCCTTCCAGGGGGTGGTTAGGGCTCTGCCTCCCAGCAGCCGTCGCATGCGGCAGCTGAACGGCTTGCTGGCACGGGCCATGTGCTCCCAACTCCTGCCGTACACGCTCGTGCAGGAGGGGAGTGACATTCGTGCGCTGCTTGCTTGCGCAGCCCCAGACTGGCAGCTCCCCAGCAGACACTTTTTCTTCCGCAAGGCCATTCCTGCACTGCACCGCTTTGTGATGGCCAATGTGGAGCGAGGGCTGGAGCACGCGGTTGGTGAAAGGGTCCACGTCACCATGGACTCCTGGAGCAGCCGCTTCGGGACAGGCCGCTACCTGTCCTTCACTGTCCACTGGGTCAGCTTGGTGGAAGGGGGTAAGGATGGGAGAGCAGCAGCGGGCACAGCAGCAGCAGCAACACAGTGGGTGGTGCCACCCCGCAGGGTCAGGGGAACTGCAGCAGGTTCCTCCGATCCTCTGCTATCCTCCGGCACACCTGGCCAAACCCCCCGCCTCAGCAGCAGCGTGAAGGCCCGCCACTGCCAAGCGCTGCTGCACTTGGTCAGCCTTGGGAAGACCAAGCTGACGGCAACCCATGTGTTGGCCAAACTCCAGGAGCAGGAGAGGATTTGGCTGACCCCCAGAGGCCTCAGAGTCGGAGAGGTGGTGGCCGACAATGGGGCCAATCTGGTTGCCGCAATAGACAGGGGAAACCTGACCCACATCCCCTGTCTTGCCCACGTGCTGAACCTGGTGGTGCAAAAGTTCTTGCGCACCTACCAGGGGATGGGCGAACTGCTGGAAACGGCAAGGAACGTTGTGCGTCACTTCCGGCGCTCGGCTGCAGCCTGTGCGAGCCTGGAAGACGTGCAAAAGGAGCTGGAGCTGCCACGCCATCGGCTGATCCTTGACGTTCCGACTCGCTGGAACTCCACCCTGGCGATGTTGGAGCGTCTGGTTGAACAGAAGCACGCTGTCAACCAGTACCTTGCCCTGGCCACTGTTTCCGCCGCTCAGAGAAGGGACAAGACCAGCAACATCCCGTCCATCGTCCCCGATGATGACTGGAGGCACATGCAGCAGGTGTGCTTAGTGCTGGCTCCCTTTCTGCAGGCCACTAACATGGTGAGCAGGGACCATGCTATGGTCTGCGAGTGGGTGCCCCTGGTTTGTCTGCTGAACAGGGCCCTCGATGCTTTGCTGGAACAGGGAGCGGCAGCCTTGGACCAGCAGGAGCGGCAAGCAGCTGCACAGTCCACCTCTGAGGGGGAGGAGGAGGAGGACTTGGTGGAGGTCCCTGACCTTGCTGCTGATGAGGGGGAGCAGCACAGTGCAGCTGAGTTGGTGCGGGGGTGGAGAGAGGATGAGGCTGACGAGGCAGAGGAGGAGGAGGAGGATGAGGACAGCAGCACTGCCGTCGATGTGCCAGCAGACGTGGCCCGCCTCTTCCCAATGGCAGCGCACATGCTGAGGTGCCTGCGCAGGGACCCCAGGGTGATCCAGATGAAGCAGAGGGAGGACATCTGGATCAGCATGATGTTGGACCCACGCCTCAAGGGGAAGTTGAGCCAGTTCCTGCCGCCTGCAGGAGGAGACCCAGCGCAACAAATAAGGAGCTTGCAGCAGGCCCTTGTTGAGCGCTTGGAGGAAGCCTTCCCCCAGCCTTCCACCCCCACTGTCCAGCAGCCAGCACAGAGGCAGCAGCAGGTGCCTGCATCCAGCAGCAAGCGCCCCACAGACCTGCTGTCTCTCAGCCACGAGCTCTACAGGACTGTAGAGCCTCCGGCAGCAGTGACTAGAGAGGAGGTGCATGCAGCAGCATCCTCCTCCGGTCACAGCCAGCGCCTGACCCGCATGGTGGCTGACTACATGGGGTCCTACAGCGGGCTTGACAGCGATGCCCCTGTTGATCCCATGGAGTATTGGTTCAAGCGCCTGGAGATCTGGAGCGAGCTGGCGCAGTACGCCCTGGAAGTGCTGTCCTGCCCCCCTTCCAGCGTGCTGTCCGAGCGCTGCTTCAGTGCAGCTGGTGGCGTGGTCACCGAGAAACGCTCACGTCTGTCTCACAAGTCTGTGGACAGACTGACGTTTCTCAAGATGAACCAGGTGTGGGTTGAAGGCGAGTTCCTGGCCCCTGTTGTCGGCGAGAGGGGGACATGAACTGGCTGCCGGAACTTAGAACCATCGTTAATGTGCCTTACCACCCTTTACCACCTCCTGGCTCCTGCTCACTAAGCCAGCCTGGTTCACTTTGACTATTACGTCGCCTGCAGCCACACATTTTACACCTACAGTGGGCTGCTGTGTACTGCCCTTCTGCTGTCTGTCTGTGTTTCCCACTGCCAGGGTACACAGAATTACCTTCTGCTGCCACTCTGCCACCAGCTATTACGTCAAACAATAGCTATATCTGTGTAATTGGTTGTAAAACCAAAACCAAAAAACCATTAAAAAAAAAAAGGTTTAATTTTTCTGAGGTGCCCGGGTTGAAAACTGTGTTGTCCCAGTTGTGTATTGGACACGATGTGGGCTGCACGACCGATGTCTGGGACCTCCTGTTGTGTTTATTTACAGCCCTGGTATCACCGCTAGGTACCAGGGCTATTATGTCACGCTGCCTACCTGCTGCCACACTCACACTGCTCCTCCTCCATTCCTCCTCCCGCTGCTGCTGCTGTCTGACTGTGTTTCCCACTGCCAGGGTACACAGAATTACCTTCTGCTGCCACTCTGCCACCAGCTATTATGTCAAACAATAGCTATATCTGTGTAATTGGTTGTAAAACCAAAACCAAAAAACCATTAAAAAAAAAAAGGTTTAATTTTTCTGAGGTGCCCGGGTTGAAAACTGTGTTGTCCCAGTTGTGTATTGGACACGATGTGGGCTGCACGACCGCTGTCTGGGACCTCCTGTTGTGTTTATTTACAGCCCTGGTATCACCGCTAGGTACCAGGGCTATTATGTCACGCTGCCTGCCTCATTGACTGCCTGCTGCCACACACTCATCCTCCTTCTCCTGCTGCTGAATTTACCTCCTGCTGTCTGTGTGTTTCCACTGCCAGGGAGCACATACAATGCCGCTTCCAACATGCGTGCGCCCACCAGCTATTTGTTACGCTCAAAAATAGCTGCATTTCTTTAAAAAAAAAAATGGAAAGAGAAATAAGTGAAGAAGAAGAAGACGATATAGAAAAAGGAAAAGGAGAAGAAGAAGAAGAAGAAGAAGAAGATGATGAAGAAGAAAAAGATGAAGAAGAAGATGACGAAGAAGAAGATGAAGATTAGAAGATGAAGAAGAAGAAGATGAAGAAGAAGAAGAAAAAGAAGAAGACAATATAGAAGAAGAAGAAGAAGATATAGAAGAAGATATAGAAGATGAAGAAGAAGAAGAAGAAGAAGAAGAAGAAGAAGAAGTATATACAGTACTGAACAAAATTCTGGACAAAACTTCTCTTTCCACCTTTTTTTTTTAAAGGAACATCCCCACATAATCACTTGCTGTTGTTACTTGGAAAAAAAGACGTTTCTTGCATCATTCACCCTCAAAACAAGTGTTGGAAGCTATTTAAGGCCAATTCGAATAGTCAGCTCGAATAATGAGCTCGAATACCGACTCGAATAGTCAGCTCGAAGTCCGAGGTCGAATCGAATAGTAAAAATTATTCGACTCGAATATTCGACTGACCTCGAATAATTTACTATTCGAATTCGACCAAACTCGAATTTTAAAAAGGGGTATTTGAGCACCACTGGCGATCGCTGCTGGGAGACTGAAGGCGGAGTGGAGCACCGTCATTCATGCAGAGGTTCGTGTGCATCAGCGCGCGTGACCTCCTGCAATACCCATCCCAAGGACCTTACACCGATTGGCGTTAGGCGGTCCTGGGGCTGCCGCCGCAGCCACGCCCATCGTCGTGATGTGGTCGGCAAGCGGTTAAATATAGTGACTGGCTATAAACACTATTGCATGATATGTTTGGTCTCAGTGTTCGAACTCCACAATTCAGCATTATTCAGCACTGAACCTGTGAACAGGGTCTGGAGGAGTTCACTTGCTTGCGCTTCATGGTGTGTTTCAGGTTACTTCATACTTCCTCCTATCAAAGCTGAAAGGAAGAAGTATCGGAGTCATGTGAAACGCCCTGAAGTGCAAGTAGGTGAACACTTCCTGACCCTGTGGACCGGTTCAGTGCTGAATAATGCTGAGTTGTGGTGTTTGGCTGAAACAGAGGCCTTATGTCATTCATCTGAAGGAGTACAAACACCTGTGTTGCAGTCCTCTACTTATATCCAAATTCCCTAAAAACATGCTAGTTTTTCAAAGCCATGTCCTTTTGGGCAACTTTTTGCATGTTTTTGAGAGCAGTGCAACCAAACAGTAGGGCTAAAACTCCTTACTAGCATTCTTATTGGCTGCTGATGTGGTAACCTAAGTCGTGTATGTTTATCTCCTATGGAAATACTACACACAGAGCCATATCCCATTAACTTCTCCTGAGTTTCCTCCAAGTAGATATTTTCAAACCTACCTTATCAATAAAATACTTGTACATCTTCCATCATGCAAGAAATTGCTCAAATGAGTTTGATGTTAATTGTTTACCTACTTTTAAGTACTTTTTCAATTGCTAAGTACTGAAAAGTTAATAGGATATGACTCATGGGTCCATATGCATTTCACTTTTTCTCCTATGTTTTCCCCAAGTTGATATCTTACACCTTATCAATAAAATGCTTTTTAAACTTCCTGGCGGTAAGCCCGAGCTCAGCTCGGGCTATGCCGCCGGAAGGCACCGCTCAGGCCCTGCTGGGCCGATTTGCATAATTTTTTTTTTTTTGCTACACGCAGCTAGCATTTTGCTAGCTGCGTGTGCACTCCCATCGCCGCCGCTACCCGCCGATCCGCCGCTATCCGTCGCGCCGCGGCCGCCCCCCCGAGACCCCGTGCGTTGCCTGGCCAATCAGTGCCAGGCAGCGCTGAGGGGTGGATCGGAGTCCCCTTTGACGTCACGACGTCGAGGACGTCGGTGACGTTATCCCGCCCGTCGCCATGGTGACGGGGGAAGCCCTCCAGGAGATCCCGTTCTTTGAATGGGATCTCCTGATCTCCGATCGCCGGAGGCGATCGGAGGGACTGGGGGGATGCCGCTGAGCATTTTTGAAAAATGTTTTAAAAAAAACTGCTGTGATGCCCCCTGGCGGATTTTATTAAACCGCCAGGAGGGTTAAGCCATGGCTACCAACAAGCAAGAAAATACTCATCTATTTTTGACTGAAGATGAAAACTTAGGAGAAAAAAAGTGCATTGAATAAAGGCATCTGCTTTCTTATTTTGAAGACTCGAGAGATAGAAGGAATTATTGTACCCTGTATATTAAACGTTGGCATCATGTAGGTGCTGCACTAAATTAGTGCAAGTGAAAGTTTCACTGTATCACCAGTTGCAGACCAAACAATAACCAGAGAGTTGGCTTACTGTTGCTGTACCTTTTATTACTGGGCACACTTTATTGTAGATTATTTATGAATCTTTGATCTTGGCCCTATTTTGAATGTTCTGCAACACAATTATAGAGCTATGTGTCAAACACTATGGACATAAATGTCCAATTGGGCTAAACAACGTAATGATCAAAACAAGAAAAGGAGCCCAATAACAACAATAAAGTTATATAAGATGCTTGAAAACCGTCTCAATGTATCAACAATGTTTATTGGGGACCTATCCATACATCACAAAAATAAGTTAAAAACAATGATTAAAACCCCTGTCCTAATCCAAAGGTAATTGGAATTCAACGTAGCAGCAGAGTAAAAGTTACTAGTGCTGTATAATTAATGTGCAAAAGCAGGGACTCAGGCGTGATCCTGAAATGTCAAATACAATGTGCAATATACCAGTAGAAAAATATAAAAAACATACACATCTTGGTGTATAGGATCAATGAATAAATATATGGCATACAAAAATAGGGACAACAATGATAAAAGATTGGATAAATAAATAGTGCAAAACGAATGCAAAACAATGCTCTGTGAGACTGGATGAAAACACAAAACCAATGAGTCATAAAGTATTGGTCCCAACACACTAGTGCTATGATGAAATACGAAAGTGCAAAGTGCTTTCCATTTAGTGTAGAAGTTGCTGCATGCGGAGAGACTGGGGGACTGCGCCTTGCGCGTTCGCAGCGAGCGGCTGCTTCTATGGAGGCTCCATAGAAGCAGCCTTTTCTTGTTTTGATCCTATTTTGAATGTCTTCAGTGACACAGCAAATAGTTACAATTTTGTAAAATTTAGCTTCTGATGAAGCCATACAATGAACCGTGAAACGTACGTCGGGCATTGTCTTACATTATACAAGGGGTGCATATCTATGTTTGTTTGTTTTATATAATTCCCTAGCTGGATAAAAGTAGTATAAATGATATGGGACACTATATGCATGTGATATTTTACACAATGGTTTGGGTATGTGTACTCCGTGAAATTCCCATCATTCTCATTTATTCTATTGATGGTGCTTATATGCTATTGTGGTGGGAGTTTATTACAGATTTAGACTCTACCGTCCTTTTCTTTGTGCCAATAGGAAGATGCTGCCACTGTTGTCTCTCAGCTTGTCCTCATGGTTCCAGGCTCCTGTGCTTTGAAATATAAATACATTATTGTTAATTTAACATCTTGTCATCATGTAATCGTGCGATAATCACAAACTTCTGTGTATATTACTTTTCTTGAATTTCCCATGCTGCCTTTGAAGGCAATTTAGCCAGAAACCAACTAATTAACCTTCAAGTATGTTTTTGAATTGGAAGATGAAACTGAAGTAGAAACTAAAGACTATCTTTATGCAACAAGGATAATTTAGTCTTACTAGGTAACAGTGGCCAAGAATGGGGAGAAAAAAAAAGGATAAAAATTGAGAGGAACATTAGTGCAATATGTATAAAGAAGCTCCCTCAGAGAAATCTGACCGAATGGGCACATGATTGTGAGGAATAAAGGTGCGTATACACACCGGACTGACACAAGCTACCAGTCGTCAGACCCGCCCGCGTGGACCGATCTACCGAGTGAATCAGTCAAAACCAGCCTTATCATTCGGCTGACAGACTGTACACACGTGGAAACTGTCGTCAGAACTACTCCCCGCCGGCAGGTCTGACGACTGGTAGCTTGTGTCAGTCCAACGTGTGTACACACCTTAAAGTGAACCTCCGGACTAAAAATCTACTCAGCAGAACTGAGAAGGCTTGGTGTTTCTTTAACAGTTTTACAGCATCGGAACTTTGTTTTTCTTACCAAAGCATCATTTTTAGCTGCATTTTTAGCTAAGCTCCTCCCATCAAAGAAAACTGTGCGGGCTTTTTTTCCCTAATGCTGTGCAAAGCATGATGGGATTTCCTATGTTGTTATTCACATTGCCTAACAACTGGGAGGGGTGATCAGCACACAGGACAGTTGGAACTGTGTCTCATGCTCCCTGTCACCTCCTTTCAACCAAAAAGATGGCTGCCCTCATGAAATCAAAGATTTGCCTGTTCTTTTAAAACAGGGTCGGTAAGACATTATATTACCGATCTATTTTAATTAACATAACTAATGTAACTTAATGACAGTATGTTTGTTTAGGCTGAAGTTCCTCTTTAAGAGGGATGCTTGGTGTACTCTTTCTATATGCCACACCTAAGATAACATTTCCACCCCTAGGCCAACTTTCTTGTGGTTTCCCATTAGATATAGCATAATGAGATAAATAATTGTATCCATAGTATTACTTCTAATTAAGACTTTCCTGAAGTTCCGTATTCTTATTTGTGTTTAAGGGTTAAATATCCAACTTAATGCATTACATTTTCTTCCTGGTTTCCACTCCTGCTCTTCATGTTTGTTAAGATCCTAAACACAAAGCAAAGTATATAGGGAAAAGAACCAGGGAAATGTATACAGAAGGGGGGGGGGAATTAGTCACCAGAGAAATGTATAAGGAAGGGAGGGGGGACACTAGACACCAGGGAACTCTATAGGGAAGGGAGGGGTAACCACTAGACCCGAGGAATGTGTATAGGGAAGAGAGTATGGCCCATAGACAGCAAGGAACAATTTAAGGAAAGGAAGGATGACTACCAGACACCAATGAGGTGTATCGGGGAGGAAGAGGGCCCCTCAACCCCAGGAAATTTTATTGGGAAGAGAGGGGGTCCACTAGACACGAGGGAACTGTATAGAGGAGGAAGCAAGCCACTAGAAACCAGTGTTGTTTGCAAAATTTCCTCAAAGTAATTTTCACATTAAAATGCTATTTTCGACTTCGAGAAAATATTTGCCAAAATACATTTGCAAAAACGCTAAAAATCTGTATTTTTACCGTGAAAATGTGAAAAAAGGGCTAAATCATGTATTTTTTAGCGCAGACATTTTTCAGAAATCACAAACCTATTACAAAATGATGTTCAACTGCATTTTGGCCATTTTGCCATTAGTCGAATTTACCATTATTTTTCTGAAAATTAACAAGAAAACAATATTGGCATTTTCTCTCTTCACTGCTAGAGATGGCGCGAACCTCCGATTTTCGGTTCGCGAACCTCCCGCGAAAGTTCGAACCGCAATAGACTTCAATGGGGAGGTGAACTTTGAAAAATAGAAAAAATTATGCTGGCCACAAAAGTGATGGAAACAATGTTTTAAGGGGTCTAACACCTGGAGGGGGGCATAGCGTAGTGGGATACACGCCAAAAGTCCCCTGGAAAAATCTGGATTGGACGCAAAGCAGCGTTTTAAGGACAGAAATCACATTGAATGCTAAATTGCAGGCCTAAAGTGCTTTAATCTTGCATGTGTATACATCAATCAGGGAGTGTAATTAGAGTTCTGCTTCACACTGACACACTAAACTCACTGTGTAATACACCGCAAACAGCTGTTTGTGTAGTGACGGCCGTGCTGGACTGGTGCGCACCATGGCAAGAGTGTAGGCGATATCGGTTTTCAAGCCCATATGGTAGTTAGGCATAGGTAGGGGTCCCAGTAGTTAGCTAGGCATAGGTAGGTGTCCCAGTATAGATAGTTAGCCTGGCACAGTATAGCGATTACCAAGTTCCAGCTGCAACAGATAGGGCTGTATAATGCAGTGTCAGTGGGCAACACAACAACAAAAAAATAGATCACAGAACAAGATTAGCTCTCAAAAGAGCTGTTGTGGGGTGCAGGCACGCGAGTGAGTCCAAAGCCTGACACTGCCTGCCTTTTATAAGGGGGGAGTGGCTCCAGCAGAGAGTGTAGCCTGATTGGCTACAATGTGCCTGCTGACTGTGATGTAGAGGGTCAAAGTTGACCCTAATGGTGCATTATGGGAGCGAACTGAACTTCCGCAAAAGTTCGCGGTTCTCCGCGAACGTGAATCACCGGAGGTTAGCCGGGAACCGTTCGCCGGCGAACCGTTCGGGCCATCTCTATTCACTGCTCGAAAACAGGAAACTGTATAGGGGCAGAGGGCCTGGCTAAAAGTGTGGCAGGGGCACAGTGTTGTTTTTTTCCTGGCTCCACAAGTTTGGGAGGTATGCCATAAATGTACAACAAATCTGATTGGCTTGATCCTTTCAGACAACGGACTACATTGTCATTCATCCCTGGAGTGGATTAGCACTTCAATACAATACAAACATCCATTTGGTACCATTAGGCTGCTTTCACAGTAAGATGTTACAGGCGCACGTTAGTGCAGCCTGTAACGCAACCCACCGCACAGCAATGAAAAATCAATGGGCTGTTCACAGTGCCCACGTTGCGCTACATTGTAATGCAGCACGTTCAAACAAAGTGCTGCATGCTGTGCGTTATACACGGCTAAGCGGCATTCGACTGTTTGCACATGCTCAGTAATGTTGGAGGAGGAGGTCTCCCCGCCTTTTCTGCGGCCAGCCACATGGCTACCTAATTAAAATTCACTGCACTCAGAGACGTGCAGTGTTTCCTTCCTGGAGCATCCGCTCTGTGCGGCGATTTTCCGGCAGGACCACGTGATCATGTGGTCTCCGCATCCCATAGCATGAAAAAGGCGCACCAAGAGCTGCATAACGCGGCTCTTGGTAGCGTCCTCCTACAACACCACTAGGCGTTGCGTTAGGGGCACGTTATGCGACCTATAACGTCCCCTAAAACGCAATGTCCTGGTGGGAAAGAGGCCTTAACTTTTTTTTTTTTTTTAAATCAATTAGCTAGCCTAGCGCTAGCTACATGACAGCCGCTGTGCAGCGGTATCCCCCCACCCTCTTCGATCGCCTGTGGCGATCAAGCCCATCCGGAAATCCTGATCTGAACGGGATTTCCATCAGGGCTTCCCCCGTCGCCATGGCAAAGGGAGTCCCGATCCACCCCACAGCGCTGCCTGGCACTGATTGGCCAGGCAGAGCATGGGGTCTGGGGGGGGGGCGGCGCAGCGGGTTGCGGTGAATCGGTGCAGAGCGGCGGCGATCGGGCAGTATACGCAACTAGCAAAATTAGGCAAAATCGGCCCAGCAGGGCCTGAGAAATCCTCCTGTGCGGCATAGCCCGAGCTCAGCTCGGGCTTACCGCCAGGAAGGTTAAGAGATGGAAGAGCTAGACCATAGGTAAACCATGTACTTATTACCGTCCAAGGCCCAATATCACCAGCTGCCCTGGACCAACAGCATCCTAACCAGATGCCAACCCCCCACCCCCCTCAACAAGGATTCATTGTAGGCTTCTCTGAGGACAGCTAGTGAAGTGATGGCAAGGATTACATTATAAGCTCCTCTAAGGACAGTTGACTTCCTTGAAACCCTTGATGGCAGGGATGAGATTATAAGGTCCTTGGCGAGTGGCACATTCGGTGAGTGACAGGAAGCTCAGAGATCACTGTAAGTGCCTGTTTGCTGCCTATTCATCCCCCGAATGGCAGATCTGTTGGTAGCCGCCCACCACTACGTGCAGACACTGTGTAGCATGACGAATGTTCACCAGCCAATCTGCTGCTGCCAGCCTGCTGCCCACAGTCCGCCCCTTGCTTTCTTGGTGCCCTAGGCCATGGCCTTAGTGGCTTTGCCTGAAATTCAGCCGTGACATTAAACCCAAAACCCCAATCCAGCCACTAGTGGGACGCCACGCTGGTTACGGTAGAGGAAATTTCTATTTCAGAAAATACGGTGCTGTCTGGAGGCCGGTATCTGTGGTTATTATCACGCTCTGGGTAAACATTTCATAAGTGTTCCATAAGTAGACTTGGGAAAAGTAAAAAAAAAAACGATAATGATAGACATCACTTTCCTATAGAGTAAATAAGCTGCATAAACATGGTGCCTTAAACACTGCGGGAAGGATGATAAGGTTCCGCTTCTTCTAAAACCGACATGTCGGAGTCGCAGATAATAAATCTGCATAGCAGCGAGAATCCATATCAGGGGTTTTATGTCTCAGGAATGGCGCTGCTCCATTTTGGGAGCCCGTCTGATTGATGGATGACTGTTCTTCAGAGGCGCACGCCTCGTCTCTGATGATATATATGTCACCTCGCCAGTGACACCGGCGCAGAGACTTCAGTTGTTCAGAGAGTTTTAGACACAACAGCTTTTCTGGCGACGACTTGATGTTGGCTTCTGGAGGGACACACAGTTTAATATCTTCTTATTCTGTAACTTCCGTTCAGCCTAAAAACTCCGCCAAGCACCATAGTCACAAAATGTTCACGTCAAGAAAAGGAAAAAGCATTTTCTCTTATATGGATATAGAATACCCTTGAAAATTGATTTGATTATGTTCTGAAATTTTTAGGTAAACAAATACAGGGGGAGATTTATCAACGCATTACAGACAGTTAGCAGGGAGAACAGCTCTGCATGATAATAAGAACCCTCTTAAATCCTAGGTAATAGTGGCAATTTAGCGTGGATCTCTAAAGCTGCACTACAGTTAAGAAAAGTGCAAATCCATCCCTAAACTGGCACAGATACAGATTAAGAAGTGCTTGATAGCAGTTCTACGGATGTAGAACTGCAGGCTAGACATGATTGCAGAGTGCAGGCTATACATGATTTGTGATGTGCTCCTCCCACCTGCTGAATTCCTTCTCAGAGCCTGCTGCTATCAATACAGCAGGTGTGTTGGTTACCTCAGCAACAGCAGTTCCCCTCACACACTGCACTATCTGAGAGACCTTCCTAGTTCCTCCTATTATACCACAGTTTTAGAAGGAATATGCACTATTTAGTAATTTCTTAAGATGCCTGAGACAGTTCTGCATGGATTTCTGAAGATCTACTAATATTTTGTCTCAGACACTCTTGATTAATCTGGCCCTCAGTGTGGGAGTCCTGTGCCTGTAAGTTTACCTCGATTCCTATCCTCCTGAGTGGCTTATTTCTAAAGTGGCAATAGATTGTTGCTTTTTTTTTTTTGGGGGGGGGGGGATTATTTAAAGTAAAAACAAATACAGGAACAAAACAACAGATACATAGCGCCTTCTCATTCCTCCCTTGTTCCCCTTGTTCCAGCGCATCCACCCCACACCACCTTACACATACTGTATACGCATTTGGGGATCCTAGAAAGCACTTGCATCCCCAATGGCTTCCGAAGGGGCATGGGCAGTTCGGAGCTGACCTTCTTTGGAGGGCTCCGGTGGTGGCAAATTTGAACCGGGGACTTCGTTGGAACATGGGAACCGTGAGAGGAACAGGAAGGCTCTATAGAAGGGGTCAGGAACCCTTTTGTCTGAGAAAGCAATAAACTTTACATATTTTAAAATGTAATTCCTTGAGAGCCATACACTATGTTTCAAACTGGGACAGTAGGGCTCACATCCCTGTTGCCATGGTGATGTGCATACAGTTGATCCACCAGGCAGCGGAAGTGTCAGACAGTCTACAGCTTCTCCTGGGTTTCAGCAACATCAGCAATTTTCCCTAGAGCCAGACAGGAGAAATACCGACAAACAGCTTGTACAATTAGCTAGCTGACTTGAGGGTTGATTCAATTTGTAGGAAGAGATCCCTGCATTTTGGCCCAATAGGCTGCCTGTCAAGTGACAGGCAGCCTGACAGGCAGCCTATTGGGCCAATCAAAGTGCGGGGATCTCGTTCTGTAAAGTCACTGAACCTGACAGGGTCCAGGATGGGACAATTGGAGCAACCGTTCGTTTTGGGGTAGCGCGAGTAAGTTAGTAGTGTATGCTACAGCAGTGCACTACTTTGAAAATGTTACATGCGTTGCCACACTAAGCCGCGCTGCTTGAACAGTGTAGCTTAGTGACTCAACCCTACTGATTTGTCTGCGAGCCAGATGTAGCCATCAAAAGAGCCACTTCTGGCTCCCGAGCCATAGGTTCCCTATCCCTGCTCTATAGGATCCAGAGCCATAGGTAAGTATCTGACTTTTCTTTTTAATTTCACTACAGATTTACTTTAACACTTCCAGTATTATTTTTAATTTCTTAACACTGCCTATTCTGTTTCCTTCCTATTGGCTTTAATGCATTTTGCAAAAAAAAGTGTTTTTACATGCCCCTATTTTTTGCAAATGTTCTCATTTGTGCAAAAATTAAGTTTTGTCATGTCCATTGACTTCAATGCAGTTGATAGAAATGTATTGCCCTTGAAAGCTTGCAATCTGGTAGGAGGTCTGAGAGTAGTGTGGTGGAGTCAATCTAGCTATAACAAATTATAAGGTGGTCTGAAAAAGTGTGTTTTAAGGGTACATTTGAAGGTTTCCAGGCTTGCAACCTGGTGGGTGAGAGTGAAAAAGGAGAAGTGATAATCATGAGAAGTCTTGGATGCGAGAGTGAAAGTAGATAACCTGGACGGTATTTGGAGACTGATAAAGAAATATTGAAGGGACAGCTTATGTAGAGTTTTGTATGGTAGGGTTAGGAGTTTGAACTGGATCCTTTGGGTAATTGGTGGCCAGCTTTCAGTTGACATGATCAAAAACAAAGATTATTCGTCCTTGAATTGAATTGCTAACGGTGCTCATGTGTGTTTTTTTTAATTTTTTTAATTACAGGTGCTCTTTGATGGGCTTTGACCTGAACAGACACTGGCAGGACCCCTCCCCATGGGCTCATCCAACCCTCTATGGAGTGAAACAGTTGATCTTGGAGATGCACAACAGTCCAGTAAGTTGGACAACATAATGAATTGGACCTGATGCTTCTTATAGTAAATTCAAGAAAGGCCTGCACTACATACAGTATATTTACTACAGAGTGAATGCCTGGGGAGGGTAGAGATTCTATTTAGCCTAGAATCTCCCCTGCTCATTTAGAACTCTCTCTTTTCCTCTGGCAGTCCCTGGGATGGTCTCTGTCCTCAGTTCTTGATCTTGTCCCCTATAGCATTTCCCAAGTCCAGCACTATTCCTGTAAGAGAAGACTGCATCCTCAGTGTAATCTGATCTCAGAGCAGCAGGCTGAATTGCCAAGACTGTTTTCACATTCATTTGCGGCTCCACCTACTGGCTGCAAGCAGTAGCAACAAATTATTAACAGGACATATTTCACATTTACTCAGTTTAACAAAAACATTTGTTTGTTTGTTTGTTTTTTTGCATTAATGAGATAAAAGCATACACTTTATATTTCCTTTAAGTGCAGTGGAAAAAATGAATACTCTTTGCAGCCATTACTTTTTTATGGACATTATGGACAACTTTAATTAATCTGCATTTTTTTTACTGCCAGTGTTCTGGGGCCGGTTGGCAGCCCTGCGCTGCACTTGAAGACAGTGCTGAATGCTAAGCCAGTTACTTCCCTACAGTATATTAATTAGGGTTAAATATCTCTAAGGGAAGTATAGCTCATAGAAAGATAACACAGTTCTTGGTATTGCACCTGCTACCCTGTTGTGTTAATGTTACATAAAATCAGCTCTAACAACGCTCAGAAGACATGAAAAGGAGGCTTCAACTCTAATTGTTTTGTGCGCTGTAAAGTGCTGCCTATCCAGTATCATTCTCTCCATTTTTATTTTTATTAGTCAGACGCTACACAACTGTTTCTGTGCCTGGAAAAACTGAGCAAAATAGCAAATCATTGTGCAAAATGGAGACAGACCAAATCATGGCATTCTGTTCAGGCAGTCAGTGGCTTCTAGTCCTGTTTAGGCAGTCAGTGGCTTCTAGTACTGTTCAGGCAGTCAGTGGCTTCTAGTCCTGTTTAGGCAGTCAGTGGCTTCTAGTACTGTTCAGGCAGTCGGTGGCTTCTAGTACTGTTCAGGCAGTCGGTGGCTTCCAGTCCTGTTCAGGCAGTCAGTGGCTTCCAGTCCTGTTCAGGCAGTCAGTGGCTTCCAGTCCTGTTCAGGCAGTCAGTGACTTCCAGTCCTGTTCAGGCAGTCAGTGGCTTCTAGTCCTGTTCAGGCAGTCAGTGGCTTCTAGTCCTGTTTAAGCCGCCAGCGGCTTCTATCCCTCTTCAGGCAGTCAGTGGCTTCTATCCCTCTTCATGCAGTCAGTGGTTCTTGTCCTGTTTAAGCAGTCAGTGGCTTCTATCCCTCTTCAGGCAGTCGGTGGCTTCTAGTACTGTTCAGGCAGTCAGTGGCTTTTAGTCCTGTTCAGGCAGTCAGTGGCTTCTAGTCCTGATCAGGCAGTCAGTGGCTTCTAGTACTGTTCAGGCAGTCGGTGGCTTCTACTCCTGTTCAGGCAGTCAGTGGCTTCCAGTCCTGTTCAGGCAGTCAGTGGCTTCTAGTCCTGTTTAAGCAGCCAGTGGCTTCTGGTCCTGTTCAGGCAGTCAGTGGCTTCCAGTCCTGTTCAGGCAGTCAGTGGATTCAAGTCCTGTTCAGGCAGTCAGTGGCTTCTGGTCCTGTTCAGGCAGTCAGTGGCTTCTATCCCTCTTCAGGCAGTCGGTGGCTTCTAGTACTGTTCAGGCAGTCAGTGGCTTTTAGTCCTGTTCAGGCAGTCAGTGGCTTCTGGCCCTCTTCAGGCAGTAAGAGACTTATAGTCCTGTTCAGGCAGTCAGTGGTTTCTAGTGCTGTTCAGGCAGTCGGTGGCTTCTAGTCCTGTTCAGGCAGTCAGTGGCCTCTAGTTCTGTTCAGGCAGTCAGTGGCTTCTAGTCCTGTTCAGGCAGTCAGTGGCCTTTAGTTCTGTTCAGGCAGTCGGTGGCTTCTAGTACTGTTCAGGCAGTCAGTGGCTTTTAGTCCTGTTCAGGCAGTCAGTGGCTTCTAGCTCTTCAGGCAGTAAGAGACTTATAGTCCTGATCAGGCAGTCAGTGGTTTCTAGTGCTGTTCAGGCAGTCAGTGGCTTCTAGTCCTGTTCAGGCAGTCGGTGGCTTCTAGTCCTGTTCAGGCTGTCAGTGGCCTCTAGTTCTGTTCAGGCAGTCAGTGGCTTCTAGTCCTGTTCAGACAGTCGGTGGCTTCTAGTACTGTTCTGTTCAGGCAGTCAGTGGCTTCTAGTCCTGTTTAGGCAGTCAGTGGCTTCTAGTCCTGTATAGGCAGTCAGTGGCCTCTAGATCTTGGCCACCCATCCAAAGTTTCGCAGGGGGGCCCAATGATTTCTAGTTACACCCCCGAGTCAGTTGTGTAGCTGACAATGCACTTTGTTGCTATGCAGGGGGAGGAATGATGGAAGGACGACAGAGTGGCGTGTGTGTGAGAGAGTGGCATGTGAGTGATGTCACGTGGTGGGCAGGGGAACGGCATGCACGTTGAGATTGGACATCACTGGTGGTTAGTTGATCCGCCCGGTGGATTGCTTACGGTTTGAGGTCGGGGGCCTCGAGTCTCTGTACACATAACTGATGATAGGCAGTGGTGGTGGTGGTTATTGCCCATCTCAGCTGACTCTAGTCAAGCTTGCATACGCTTAAGTAGCAGTATATGGTATAATGAACGTTTACTATCGGGGATAGTAGAATATTGGTAAAATTTACCAATATTCTACTAGAGGTAATCCTCTGCCACCAGCTGGTAAGCCTCTTTCCTTTTTTGGGTATCCATGATTGCAGAGCTGTGCCGTGAACCCAATATTTATTGTGGTGGAGATTTACCTGCTTTCATCCTTTGTTGAAGACTCGTCTTTTGTTTTTGGACTCTGCGCTGAGCATATATAATTTCCCTGTTTGTGAACTCTGTACATTGTTCTTCTCTCAGCAGCGGCCACTTTGTTTCCTTGGTGCTGATACACATATGCATCATTTCCTCACGTCTTTTTTGTATAGACACGGGTAGGGAGGGGGCACGCATGGTTAGTAAACGTCCCGTGATGTAGTAAAAGGGGATGCAGAGGTTGCAACTGCAGCAGATCCCCTGGACTGGAGGGGCCCACGTGGAGTCTTCTCCTATTACTGCAACAGGTTTCTATTGGTGCTCAGAGACGTTGCTAGGATCCAGGGCACTTTTTGGTACTCCAGCTGGAAAATGGGTGTGGCCATGCACCGGAATGTGAGTGTGGTCATGGGTGGGGCCTTCCCAGCAAAATGTTAGATGAAGCCCCCTCTCCATTAATGCAAGGTTATCTGGCAGTTCCCCCATAGCATTCCCTGACCGTCTAGTGGACCCCCTGCCATGTTCCCACTGGCCTTCCATTGAGGCACCACAACTTCTAGCATGCCTCCATAGAAGTAGCACAGCTCCCTACATGCCCCCGTAAAGGCACCACAGTGCCCAACATGGAACCACGGCACCCAGTATGCCCACATAGAGGCACCACGGCACCCAGTATGCCCACATAGAGGCACCACAGCACCCAACATTCCCCTGATTGATGCACCACAGCTCCCAGCATATCCACCACTGAGGCACTACAGCTGACTCTGAATGAGGGACATCCGGTGCACCCCAGAAAATATCTGGGGCACGTGCCACTGATCTTTGGGGCTAGCAACAACCCTGTTGGTGCTGTAGTGGTAATGACCACTCCTGTATATGCTTTGAATAGTGGTAGTCAGCAAACCATTCCCTTTTCTCTGCTTACACAGTGGCTGTCAAAGCTCTGCCTCCCCCGGGCAGCAAAATCTACGACCTGGAAAGTCGTGGAATTTTGCCCCGGTATTGGGGGTGGGGGGGTATAAAGCCCTTGTTCTGCCGCGAAAATGCGGCGTTTCAGCACTTCTAACATTGCTTAACATAAATAGCAGGTAAAAATAAGTATTTTAATAGCTTAAATCTAGTGTTGAGCTATGGCATAGCTCCGCCGAAAATACTATTACAACTTGCTGGCTGTGCCAGAGGGGGAGTTAACTTTCCCATGTCGATGCCTATAGCTGATGCGGAGGAAATATGGGAGTGACATGGTACACGAGTGAGCACGAAAAGGAGTGCATTGCCTATAGGCGGCGACATGTGTAAATTAACCCCCCTTTTGCCGTGGTCAGAGCTGGGACAAGGCCCTCCAGCACCCAAGGCTGAGACACCAAATTGTGCCCCTCGATCCCTCCCACCCCAGCATACATCACACATTGCTTTCTATTAGACTAAGAGGCACCCCAGGGCCCCCAACACCTTCATCTCTAGTTATCTGGCTTGCAGTCACTGCCATGCATCCCCTTTTCTTATATCTCTCTGCTTCAAACACAATAGGGGAATGATCGCTGAACGAGTTGTGCGCCCCCTCCTACACTGCGCCCTCTCTCACCTCTGCCTCGGCCCGGCCCTGGCCTTGGTCAGCCAGTTGTAATCATAATTACAATTATGAACAGCAGAGCCCTAGCTTGACCTTACTTAAAACTTCTTTTGACACACTTTTCCTGCAAATACTTAGTAATTTCTGTTTACTAATCAAAATAAATAAAACCACGTACAATAGTTACATTGTATTATTATTGCACCTGACAATCACTTTCCATATACCGTATAGGCTCGACTATAGGTCTAGAAATTTAGATCTAACTCACTAAATAAAAGTTTAGGGGTGGACTTATACACAATTTGGATTTAAAGAGCAACTCCAGTAAAAATAACCTAATGAACAAAAGTGCTTCATTTTTACGATAATTATGTATAAATGATTTAGTCAGTGATTGCTCATTGTAAAATCTTTCCTCTCCCGACATTCTGACATTTATCACACGGCGACATTTTTACTGCTGGCAGGTGATGTCAGTGGAAGTAGCTGCTGCTTGCTTTTTTGGCATGGGTGGCGCTACACTGGGGCATGCTAGGGCACTGCCCCCCCCCCCCCCTAAGAATCACTGTGTCCCCTCCCCCCCTTGAGTGCACCCCCCCCCCCTTGCTCAGTAACATACAACCTCTAGGTTCCAGCAATACTGCTCCTAAGATAAGGAATTACACACACAGTGTTCCTCTCCATTCTGCCTCTTCCCCTCCCCTTGCTTGCAGAGTAGTGAGACACATGGTGGGGGCTGGAATGATTTGTCTGTGATCTGTCCACACAGGAGCAGCTTGATAGCACGTAAGGATTAAAGCATGTCAGCAAATTAACCAAGTACATCTGTAGGTAACTTTTATTCCATAATCACAGCATCAATTGGACAATCTGCTCTGCTCAAAAGAGTTGTTTGTGATGTTTACATTTGGTTTCTATCTTTGCTGAACTAGTTAGCCTTAATTTTATCACCTGAGTTATGCAAAAAATATCAAAAGTTCAAAATACAAAAATCAATTATGATTACCCAAATGGGTCCTACCAGCCAGCCACCGTGCACCCTTTGTGCTAAAAAAAAAAAAAAAATACATTTGAAGCTGGAGCTGTTTTTTGACAGTTGGAAACAGCTGCTATTTCCCACAATGCAACAAGGCTCCCACAGTGTGATGTCAGCATCATGGTCCTGACATCACAATGTGGGAGTGGTTTCACCACAATATCAGCCATACAGCGCCCCCTGATGATCTGTTTGAGAAAAGGAAAACATTTTTCATGGAAAAGGAGGTATCAGCTACTGATTGGAATAAAGTTCAATCCTTGGTTACGGATTCTCTTTAAATTTCTGACACATAGCCAAGGGGGTCGGGGGCACAACTCTCTCTCAACCTGCCACAGCAGCCAGCATGCTTTATAACCCCCTCCCACTGTCACATTTGGCTTGCAAGGGCACTACTTTGTATGGCTTAATTTTGATATGAGAAAGTTTTAGAGGCATCCATTACCACGGATCAGTGAATAATGGCGCACAGCGCCTATGCATAAAAATGATGCCGCATTAAAAAGATACGCTTATCGCTTACTGCATAATAATGGCGCACAGGGAAAAAAGAATAAAAATGGCACACAGTAACGTTATTTATAAATAGTGCCGTTCATATGCCAAACAGCAGACGTTATTGCGCACAGTAACGTTATGTATCAATAGCCCCCTACATAAGCCATACTGCAGACATTATTTAAGTGCAAAACGGTGAATGGATTTAATGTAACACTGTCAAGGTTAGGGTTAGGCACCACCAGGAGAGATTTAGGGTTAGGCACCACTAGGAGAGATTTAGGGTTAGGCACCACCAGGGAGCTCTTAGGGTTAGGCACCACCAGGGGGGTCTTAGGGTTAGGCACCACCAGGGAGGTCTTAGAGTTAGGCACCACCAGGGGGGTCTTAGGGTTAGGCACCACCAGGGAGGTCCTAGGGTTAAGCACCACCAGGGGGGGGGTCTTAGGGTTAGGCACCACCAGGGAGGTCTTAGGGTTAGGCACCACCAGGAGAGATTTAGGGTTAGGCACCACCAGGGGGGTTGTTAGGGTTAGGCACCACCAGGGGAGATTTAGGGTTAGGCACCACCAGGGAGGTCTTAGGGTTAGGCACCACCAGGGAGGTCTTAGGGTTAGGCACCACCAGGGAGGTCTTAGGGTTAGGCACCACCAGGGGAGATTTAGGTTTAGGCACCACCAAGGGGGTCTTAGGGTTAGGCACCACCAAGGAGGTCTTAGGGTTAGTTACCACCAGGGGAGATTTAGGGTTAGGCACCATCAGGGGGGTGGTTAGGGTTAGGCACCACCAGGGAGGTCTTAGGGTTAGGCACCACCAGGGGAGATTTAGGGTTAGGCACCACCAGGGGGGTGGTTAGGGTTAGGCACCGCCAGGGGGGTGGTTAGGGTTAGGCACCACCAGGGGAGATTTAGGGTTAGGCACCACCATGGAGGTCTTAGGGTTAGGCACTAGTGTTGGGCGAACACCTGGATGTTCGGGTTCGGGCCGAACAGGCCGAACATGGGCCAGATGTTCGGCATGTTCGGCCCGAACGCCGAACTCAATGGAAGTCAATGGGACCCCCGAACATGGGGGCCCTATGGGGTCGCAGGCATAAGGGGGGAGCATGCCCCGGTCGCGGGGGGGGTCAGAAATTCCCCCCACCCCCTCCGCTAGCGCTCCCCCCTCTGCCCGCTTCCCCATAAAAAAAGTTATAGTACCTGGTGCCTGGTGGCTGGCAGTGGAGTGAGGAGGAGGAGGAGGAGTCCGAGTAGCAGAGTGGCGTTGAGGCCGGGCAGCGGGCGGTTCAGCGCTAGTACCCTTGTGGTACTTCCGCCCTTTCTCTGACCTCACGTCCTCTGCATACGAGGGTACGCATCACGCGTACCCTCGTATGCGTCATCACGCAGAGGACGTGAGGTCAGAGAAAGGGCGGAAGTACCACAAGGTACTAGCGCTGAACCGCCCGAACCGCCCGCTGCCCGGCCTCAACGCCACTCTGCTACTCGGACTCCTCCTCCTCCTCCTCACTCCACTGCCAGCCACCAGGCACCAGGTACTATAACTTTTTTTATGGGGAAGCGGGCAGAGGGGGGAGCGCTAGCGGAGGGGGTGGGGGGAATTTCCGACCCCCCCCGCGACCGGGGCATGCTCCCCCCTTATGCCTGCGACCCCATAGGGGGGCAGTATTCGGCCGAACAGGGCCCTGTTCGGCCGAACAGGGGCCCTGTTCGGCCATGTTCGGCCATGCATTCAACAGTTCGGGCGAACCCCGAACAGTTTGGCCGAACACCACCAGGTGTTCGGCCGAACTCGAACATCACCCGAACAGGGTGATGTTCTGCAGAACCCGAACAGTGGCGAACACTGTTCGCCCAACACTATTAGGCACCACCAGGGGGTGGTTAGGATTAGGCACCACCAGGGGGGGTCTAGGGGTTAGGGATAGGTACAGAGAGGGTTCTGTATGAGAGAAGGGTTATGTATACCTTTTATATCACCGCTTTTTACAACAATAAATAACAATACAATGTTAACGCTCATTTTCAATAAAATAAACAGAGCTAAATAACGATAAAGCTTTAACGTTAAATAGCGATAAGCGACAAACGAATTAGCGGCAACACCGTGCGCCATTATTCCCAGGGATCCCCAGTACCAACCAATGGCTACAGCACTGAGCACACAGAATAATGTGTGTACTACTGTTAGGGACATTCCCATTTGCACTAGTTTACCCAGTGGTGGTAAGTGATACTTAGGAAATGCAAAAAAACACAGGTCACCAAGTACAGCTGTTAACTCCTCCTGGCCCCAAGTACAGCCATTAACTCTGCCGGGTAGCCTTATACTTGAGTCAATAAAAAATTCCTTTAAGAGGGTCAAATTTTGGAGTCGACTTTTACACGTGGTCGATATATATTTGAGGACATATGGTATATTAATTTCACATTACATACCATAATATTATATATATATATATATATATATATATATATATATATATACTGTACATACGCTTTTTAACAATTATTTTTGTTGTTCATACAAATACGCTTTCCCATGTATTTAATAGTTACATGATATTTATTCGGGTTGAGTACAATTTGACAATCTGTCACACACCATACAACTCTTGGTAAAGTTGGTCTGATTTTTCCAACATGTCCAATCTCAACAAAATCGAGAAAAACTAAAAAAAATATCTATCAGATTTCTCAGTGAAATTGAAACAAAAAAATGTGATTTTACTGTTCAACCCGGTTGTTTTCATTCAATTACAATAAAATCAGACAGATGTATTATAGTGTGTGTGTTGCTATGTCACTGAAAGAAAGTTTATTAAAGAGACACTGAAGCAAAAAAAAAATTATGATATTATGATTTGTATGTGTAATAGAGCTAAGAAATAAAACATTAAGATCCGATACATCAGTCTAATTGTTTCCAGTACAGGAAGAGTTGAGAAACTCCAGTTGTTATCTCTATGCAAAAAAGCTATTAAGGTCTCAGACTAAGTTAGTCATGGAGAGGGCTGTTCTCTGACTTTTATTATCTCAACTGTAATTGAACTGTTTACTTTTCCTCTGCCAGAGGAGAGTTCATTAGTTCACAGACTGCTCTGAAAGAATCATTTTGAATGCTGGGTGTTGTGTAATCTGCACATATTATAGAATGATGCAATGTTAGAAAAAACACTATATACCTGAAAATAAAAATGAGAATATTTTCTTTGCTGCTAATCTTCTAGTAATTATTCATAGTACATAACCAATTCATTATATCATATTTTTTTTTTTCGCTTCAGTGTCTCTTTCAGAATCATTTTTTTGTTACTTATTTTTCGATCCGTTTGTGCATGCCGGGAGAAACTGATCCTTCAAACTTCCATTCCACATTTCAATACAGGAAATATTTCTAAAGCTCCGGAAAACCGCATCTTTGCTCCTCAAACGGAAATCCTTCAAAATATTTAACATGCGCAGCCCTCTGGGCATCTGTTTCAGCTTTGTGGGAGACGGCCTGAAGTTTTTTCTGAGTGTTTGAAATAAAGTTCCACTTAAGCTTTTGAAAGGAGATGGATTCGCGGTAATATTCCCAGAGAGCTTGTGTTCAAGACAAGTTAGGCCTTTGAATCATTAAGTAGCCCCTGATTGATTGAAACATCATATTTCTTCTGCTGGCTGGGTGGAATCATGTATGCAGGGCAATATCTGTGCTGGTCGGGCGGATTAGACCTCCCTGGATATCAGTGTAGGCGCGTATATTTCTGATATTTCTCTTCTATCTTTTTTTAGATGATTTCCAGTCATACCTGATAGCCAGGAACGCCAATGCTTGTTGTTTAAAGTAGAACTATCACACTGATCTTATACTCATAATGTCCACCACGAGCACGTCAAATCCAGCGTAGGAGATTTCGGTGCAGCCGGCGCCACCATAGACCGTAATGGAATGACGGTGATAGCGGCGCACAGTGAGTAACTTTGGCGCGGTCAGAAGACGGAGCTCAAGTTACTTTTAAAACACTGTATTTTGGCCTCCAGCAATAGCTGGGAGCCAAATTACATCTTTCCCCACCATCCACGTGGACCTGGAGGGGGAATAGTAATTAACACCACCGGGACTTGTGCAGGAGCAGGATAAGCCGTATATCGGCTGTAGTCTCCTGGCGGCGATTTCACTGGTACGCTGTCCACCGTCTCTTCCACTTTCTTCGACATGAGGTGGCAGCTGGCATTCCTAAAAGGGAATAAAGGTGGCGGCTTCCATGTTTCTCATGTTCCTCTCACTACAAGTTTCCTTTAAAGTGGACCAGTCCTGGACTCAGAGCTGCTTATAGCTACAGAGGGGCCCCAGGAAAAATTAAACTGGGGGTCTGCCTGACAGATCACCCTCCCCCGACAGACCTGATCTCCATCTTCCCTATAGTGGCATTAGGGGTCCCTTTGCTAAAGCAGCGGGGTCAACTATATTATCCCAGAAAAAACACATATATAAGTAGATAAATACATGTTCTACTTACATAACAGATGTATTGCACTGTCCACGTTGTTCTTTGAGTGAATCTTATACGGGAAGTAAAAACAAAACTGATCCAGACATTTCCATCTTTACTGCCTTTGACTGAAGCCAATCCGGATGTCATTTCCACCCTTAATCTTTTTTTTCTCCTAGAAACTGCACTGTCACATCTAGCTTGCTTTGTAAACACATGTTAGCACAGCATAGAACATATTTCAGCAGCTTCTGCAGAAGGGTGAGGTTTATTTTCCCTTCTCAGCCTGCCTCATGTCACACTGAACTGCCCTCAGCCAATCAGTGAGGAGCAGGAATGTGGGAGGGTACATAACAAGCTTCCCTCTCTCTGCCAATGTATCGGAAAGGACCCAGGCTGACTGATATTAGATTTATTGCAGCAGAAACATTTGTGATTATATTGGAATGCTTGCAATGCAGGGTCAGGTTGTAAACTGCATAATAAACACAGAGCAGTGGGTAAATGGAAATTGATTTTATGACTGACAATCCTTATTTAATGCCAAATTACACCCCAGGGCTTCTGACCCCGCTGCGTTGCTCCCCCCAACTTAGCTGTTGCTTTCTTGGGCTTTTATTTTTGTTTTAATGCAGTCATAATAGTAAGCCTTTTGTCTTTTTAATGCACAATTATAAATGTATAGCTTCAGACAGAGGCACAGGGACATACAAACCGAAAGGGAGCCTGGGGACATATCATAGTCATAGAATACAAGTTAGATAAGAGAGATGCTCTCTGACGGGGAAGGAGGGGAGTTGGGAGAGATGCATAAATAAACTAATGAAATAAATAATTGTATCTATCTTCTTTCTCCTAAAAATGACTTTTTAAGATATTCCACAGTTTTATTTTATGTTTAAATCTACTTTTTAAGTTTTAACAGTTTTATTGTTTTTGCTCAATGACACATTCATTGAAGTATGCCAGAGCTAAAATCTATGAACTATTGGCCCTTTTTATCTCTTTCCTGCTCTCAGAACTTAAGCCATTTTCTGCTAGGAAAGTGTTTTATAGTTGGAATTTCTTATCGGTGACGTTCACACTGTAGTCACTTCCTGTCTGAGTCAGGACTGAGTCAGCCACTTACATTTCTGATATTTAACTCTTTCAGGCAGAGAAAGAATAAAAGGAACACAGCATAGTTATTTGTGTGCTAGGCACTGTACATACACATGTCTATCTCATCATGTCACATGTCACCTCGGGTATCCTTTAACCACTTAAAGCGGAATATAACCCTGCATTTCAACTTTGCTCTAAAATATTATTTACAGCATATTATATGCAAAAAGCATTTTTTTTTTTACTAGACCAGCATTGGAAGAGTTAAACACAGAGGTTTAAAGTTCTGTGGAGAGATATGCAGAAGTTCAGATTGTTACATTCTATTTAGTTATATGTATCTATTGAGAAATGTTACACACTCTTTGGCTGTCCTCCAGCTCCTTCTCGGTCAGAGAGAGTGAGTCACATTCAACACTTAGATACATTTATGTAAACAAAATGTATCTATTTCAGCTTCCGATGCGTCTGCAGAAATCTCCAGGAACTTTAAAGCCCTGTGTAACCCTTCCAATGCTGGTCTAGTAAAAAAAAACATGCTGGTTGCATATAATATACTGTAAATAATGTTTTAGAGCAAAGTTGAAATGCAGGGTTATATTCCGCTTTATTAAGTACCAGCGGTCTCTGCCCCCTTAAGGACCAGAGACCGCTGGTACAAAAACGACGGAATCCTGACGAATCTCCGTGCATACCCGCCGCAACCACTGTCACTGCCACTCGCCGGGATCCTAAGGACATAGACTCTGCCATCTCTATAACGGCAGAGTCATGTGAGCCGGTCAGCAGCTCCTGACCGTAAGTATCAACGTAAGCCAATGGGAGCGGCTTTCATTGATAGGCACGGCCAGGAGCAAATGAAATCGCCTCCTGACCGGCTCACATGGCTCTGCCGTCATAGAGACAGGCTGAGCCTGTGAGTTGCGGTGAGAAATGTCGAGTTTGAGCGGCGCGATCAGTGGGAAGCGACGGAAACGGCGGTGATTGAAATCTATGTCGGGCCAGCCAGGAGCCCACCAAAACATGACGTAGATTTCAATCACCGCGGTACTTAAGTAGTTAGGGTCCACCTCCCCGCCTATCCCATGAATCTCTACCCAAAGAACGTTCATTTATTTTTGACTGACTGAATACTCAGAGGAGATAATGTTGAACAAGGAAAGAGACTCTGTAATATAGGAAGATGCCTAATATGGGATCTAAAGTAAATGTGTGCTGATCTGCTCTACCGCTAATCCACCCCTGATAGAGGAGTTCAGAGAGTCTCTCATGAAGGAAATATCCGCCATCATTAAGGGTAAGAGGACCTTTAAAGCATGAGCGATGGATGATGCATGTTATGGGGGCGGCTGATGGATGTGTTTGGAAAGGTCAAGGTAATTCCCAGTACAGGCCTCTGACCTTTCCCTCCTCACAGTACTACGCTGGGGCTCGCAAATACACATCACTCTGCTGAGCCTTCAGTAATAGACAGGGATGACAGCCAGGCAGAAGACTGGGAGCCATTTTGGAGTGATTCGTCATCTGCCTCTCTGGCTGCAAAATTCCATGGCCAGATTTGGGCATAACTTAGTAATGACACCATATTTCTCCATGTTCGACGTTGTGCTTTGCTTAACTACTTCAGTAACAGAAGTCTCTGGTCACTTAAAGAGACTCAGAAATGAGTCTCACTGCAGTTTTTTACTTACCAGGGGCTTCCTCCAGCCCCATAAGCATGGATTTGTCCCTCGCTGTCCTCCTCAGCGCCGCCATTCTCCCGCAGTCAATCCCAGTAAGCGGCTCAGTCGGACTCAGTCTGACTGAGTGACATCAGCCGGGGCCTTCTGAGCTTGTGCAGAAGGTCCGTGAATGCGCAGAAGGTCTGCTGCTGACGTCACTGAGCCACTTACCGGGGCTCACCGCGGCTGAATGGGACATCGCAGGAGGACGGCAAGGGACACAGCCATGCTTATGGGGCTGGAGGAAGCCCTGGGTAAGTAAAAAAACTGTAGTGAGACTCACCTCTGGGTCTCTTTAAAGAGACTCTGAAGCGACTTTTAAAACAGCTTTTTATCATATATTATACATGGGCATGTTTGCCCCTGCTAAAACGCCGCTCTCCCGCGGCAGAACGAGGGGTCTTTACCCCCCAAAACCCCACCTGCAAAATCCACGACCAACTTGGTCATAGATTTTGCTGCTCCTGGAGGCAGAGCTTTTGGCTGTAGCTCTGCCTCCATGCGTGTCTATCAGCGGCGGATCTCCGCCTCTCCCACGCCCCTCTCAGTGAAGGAAGACTGAGAGGGTTGGGGAGAGGCGGCGATCAGCGCTGATAGACGCGCTGAGAGGCAGGGCTGCGGCACTACGGAGGGGATTTGGGGGGTAAAGACCCCTCGTTCTGCCGCGGGAGAACGTTTTTTTAGCAGGGGCAAACATGCCCATGTAGAATATAAGGTAAAAAGCTGTTTTAAAAGTCGCTTCAGAGTCTCTTTAAGGACCAGAGACTGCTGCTGGTACCAAAACGTCTTACTGCATGGAATCACCGCTGTCGTCGTCCACGCTGCTCACCTGTTGCTAAAGCCCACTCAGTCGGCCGTCGCCATGACAGCAGAGCTCTGTAAGACGGTCAGGAATCAAATTCATTTGCTCCCAACCCTGTGATCAATGTGAGCCAATAAGATTGGCTCACAGTGATCACAGGGTCAGCAGAAGTGTTACAAATCTTCGCATTCAAAATTCCATTTTCGATTTCAAGAAAATATTTGAAATTTTGTGAAAAGGCACAAAAATGTGAAAAATCATTTATTTAAAAAAAAATTCACAAAAAAATTTAAAAATCACACTTATTACCAAATGATTTTTGATGGCATTTTCGCTCAAAAGTCGAATTTAATATTATTTTTGTGAAAATTAATGCAAAAAGATTACTGGCATTTTTGCTCATCACAGGTCAGGAGCCAATGACTGGCTCGCTGAGCTCTGCTGTCATACTGGAAATTGCACAAATCTGGCATCAGGAAATCCTGACCTCTGCCTGATTACCGAGACCCTCCTGTAAATCGTAATAAAACACATAAGAGCACTAAGGAGGTGCAGCAATGACCTCACTCAGAAGCTGTTGATACTGTTGTACTCATCAGTTTATTTTTTTTTTGTTTCAATTATTTTTATTGAAATTTTTGAGTAGTAAAAAGGAAACATTTGTACACTATAACATTGCATACAAGGTAAATACAAACACAACAGCATTGTAAAGTACTTACGGTAACTTATTTCAGAACAGACTACTCTTATAGCAGAACATACAACGTAATAGCGTACATCACCATCTAACATTTTCAAACAGTAAGAAGAAGTAACGAAAAGTCTCAATAATTATAGTATTAGCTCCCATCCTAATGTTATTAAGCCATATCGAGAACGTATAATGTTGAAAAATAAACAGAGGATTCTCTAGAAAAATAACAGAAAGGAAGTCTACCATCCTTCATTAACCTCATAGGGCCGGATGGAGACAAACCTTTATCAACATGTTTAGCACCCTTGGACATAGGGCCTGTCCTCCAGCGAGGTCAGGTCTGCTTATTAACTATGAGATACCGAGTTCCCGTTTAATGGAGTGCTAAATGTAATGAGGAGTCTTTTAAGAAAGGGGAATGCAGGATACGTTACAACTCAAAAACCTTCAACAAATTTTAAAGTAGTGCTTTTGCTGTGTTCGTAAGCCATCACTACTAGAGTTGGGCCGAACAGTTCGCCTGGCGAACCTCTCTGGGCCTCTTACTACTTCCGGGTCGCAATGACCCGGAGTAGTACGCCTGCGCTGCCTGGCGGAGCGCGTCCTAGATCGCGCTCCTGTTGCCGGGCGCTCTCTGCGCATGAGCGTGACGTCACTCATGACGTCACGCACATGCGCAGAGAGTGCCCGGCAACGGGAGCGCGATCTAGGACGCGCTCCGCCGGGCAGCGCAGGCGTACTACTCCGGGTCATTGCGACCTGGAAGTAGTAAGAGGCCCATGAATTTAGAGATGTTCGCCGGCGAACGGTTCGGGAACCGTTCGCCACATCTCTAATCACTACATCAACATTAGGTGAGAATGGATTTAGGAGGAGAAAAGAGGTCAGACTCAGAAGTGAAAAATAAAAAGGTAGGTAGGTAAAGACACAGAAAAAGTTGAAAGGAGAGTCGAAAGAGTCCAGAGACGAGGGGTATCCAGGTTAGGGCCCTTTTCCACTAGTGGCGTTTGCGATGCTAAATCGCAAAATCACAAACCGCTAGTGATTTTTTAATCGCTACGGTTTGCACATTAACATGGGAATTGCGGTAGGCAATTTCCACTACCGCAATTCGTTTTTTTGTCAAACGCGATCGCGCCGCGGAGCGATCTTTGCTGCGATTTTGCTATGCAGCACAGTGCATAGCAAAATCATGACGCAATCGCCGGAGGTTTCCTGCTTTTTGCGATTCAGCAATCGCTAGCGTTCAGCGTAAACGCTAGCGACTGCTAGTGGAAAAGGGCCCTTAATTCTCTTTTTACAGTATAGAAGTGTCCATGGGGAGCAGCCTGAGAGATATCATTGGTTGCGTGCCATTGTTATTTGTTCAGGACTTAACAGATAGTTAATTAAAGGATCCCAAATTGTATGGAACTTTTTCATACTGTCATTCATAAGAGACCTAAACTTCTCAAAGAACAGTATATTGCCAAGTCTGTTTTTGATAACTTCAAAACATAGGGATCGGGTATTCCATGCTGCTGCTATTTTAATTTTAGTTACAGTAAAGATATAATTAATAAGGGCATTTTGTGCAGAGGTTAGGTGTGGGTAATAGCGGCCCAGTAAGACATGGAGCGGGTTTCGCAGAACTGGAGCATTGATCAAAGATGATGCCCAGGTCATCAGTTTATTTTTAAGTTTGGTTCTCACCTGATATGGTAATTTGCTGGTGGTATTAGCTGGTGGACTGATGAGGTAGCGATGTAAACATGTTTGGTCATGGATGTCTCTGTAAATGGGCAGGACCTCTGGCTGATCAGCATCTATGGCCCCCAGCCACATGGGGAATGGAAAGGCCTCTTTACAGAGATCAGGGCTTTCCTTTCCATGGCTCAGTCTATAGTCTTCAGTGGCTGATGCAGGATTTCAACCAGCACATTAGGGCAAAAGTATTCTGACTACCAACTCTTTCTATATTTGATGATCCTCTACTTTATAGAGCACCTAGAGCATGCTCAAGTATACATTTATTTTGTACCTCGTTTTTAGTAAAGTTAGAAACAACAAGCAGGGCTGGATTTAGCATGAGGCACTGTAGGCACCTGCCTTTAAGCACCTGATGATGGAAATGCGGCTAACGCCCCTCCCCAAGTGCCTCTCTCCTGCCTTACCTATGCAGAGTGGAGTGAAAATGAGAGGTTACCTCCCCGGGTCTCGGCATTCCACTAACCAGATCTCCCTTTAGTTGGGGGCATCTCTAGCTACCTAATACTTGGGTGCGTGCACCTGTAGCTACGTAATACCAAGGATAGCTCTTGCTACCTAATGCTAAGGGACACCTAATGCTAAGTGACAGCTGGGCCAGCCAGCACACTTGCGGTGCAGTTCACCGGTGCAGAGTGAAATAATAGTTGGGGCTACCTTGCAGCTCTGAGCCCCCCTACGGCTGCAGTGGTTGCTCCCTTGTAGTTACACCCCCTGCCATCAGCCACTGTACACTTCTAAGTGCTGCACCAAGATCACCCATACCAGGAAATCAGTGCAAAAGTGCTACACCTCTCTGTCGAGCAACACACCATACAATTTGTTACATTTCTTTTCAATTCAAGATTTACAAACATTTTTTTTCTGATTAAAAAACCCGACCAATGTACCACATATCTGCTCAAATTTTCCCCAATTATGAAAAAAAAAAGAGATTGAAAACTCAAAATGGTTAATCTACCACACACCATATAATCTTGCAAAAAAAAAAAAAAACTGATCAGAAATGTCCAACACTCCCAATCGAGAAAAAAACAACAACAAAATGGGAAATCCGATTTGAATTTTCACTCGAATAAAAAACAACAACAAAATGATCTTTATTTTCCTGTAGAAATTATTTTTTTTTCTTCGAATTGCTGTAAAATCAGATCATTTTATCGTACCGTCTATGGCCACCTTTAGACTTTATAGGTAAAAGTTTATAATTGGGCTAGGGCTGTACTGGAACTGTCGCAAAAATCTTAAAATTTAAAACACATACAAATAAGAAGTACATTTCTTCCAGAGTAAAATGAGCCATAAATTACTTTCCTCCTATGTTGCTGTCACTTGCAGTAAGTAGTAGAAATCTGACAGAACCGACAGATTTTGGGTCAGTCCATCTCTTCATGGGGGATTCTCAGCATGGCCTTTATTCTTTCTAACGACACTCCCTGAAAAGGATTTATCCAAAGATGCTGGCCAGCCTTCCTGCTCGCTGCACACTTTTTTGGCAGTTGGACGGAGCAACTGCCATTCGATAAGTGCTTTTAAAAATAAAGAAAACCCCCCTTGAATAGATGGGCTAGTCCAAAACCTGTCGGTTCTGTCAGATTTCTACTACTTACTGTAAGTGACAGCAACATAGGAGAAAAGTAATTTATGGCTCATTTTACTCTGGAAGAAATGGACTTCTTATTTGTATATATTTACATGTATTTTAAATGTTAAGATTTTCGCAACAGAGGTCCTTTAAAAATTCCCATCTCCTAATTCTCAGTAGCTTCTTTTTTTTCATCTAAATCCTGAGAGAGAAATGACCCAAGAAGAGGTCCCCTGACATTAATGAACACCGCTTATTTGGTAAAATTAACTCCGGCCGGCCGCCACGATCGCTGTAAACATTTATTATTCGGCACGCGATGGTCTGCGTCCCTGACAGGCCAGTCTCTGGTAATTTTATAAAGGTGATAAAAAATGGCTCATATTTCTGCAGGTTCACTCTGACCTTCCCTCGTGCCAGAAAATTAATTCCTTGGCTGAAACAAATGCATTAGCGTTGTCAGATAAATGCGCTGCCTGGGAGCGCGACCCTCGCCGCTATCCATCAGCCGGCCACGTTTGATAGAGCAACGACACCGGTGACACTTACAATTTCCACACATGTACAAAATTTCCATCCCATTTCAAAATTAATTTGCGGCGTCTGTGCTGTAAGCGATCAGGAAGGAGATACTCACGGCGGACTGCGAATCAAGTAAACCGAAGCCTGATCAAAGCATAAGGCACAGTTTTCCAAAGTTTTTTTCAACTTCTTTCTCCCCTGGGTAAAGTGATTAGAGAATGTTTAACCTCCCTGGTGGTATCCCCGAGGCTTGGGGTGGACGAAAGTAGCCAGGAGCGGTAATCCCGAGCATGATTCGGGTAAGGCGGCGGGAGGTTCTTCCGGTCTTCGGAGGCTCTGCGTCCCTCTGGTGAGGTCGCTGTTTGACATCATGACGAAAGATGGCGATCTCACTATAGGGTTACGGCACCACCCGGAGGATGGAGGGAGAACTGCAGCATTTGATCCCAGGGAGGTGAGTGAGTCAGAGCAGTTGTACTCAGCACAGGAGATTTGGGCGCAGCCGGCGCCACCATAGGCAGTAATAGGAATTACGGCTATAGCAGTCTGTCAGTGCTTTCCGAGCTCTCTTTGTCTGTGTGTTTTCCTGGTCCCTGCTTCCTCCTGGATGAGCGGCTGGTCACTAGTAAGTAGGCTGATCTACTTGTGACCTGTGGCTGTGTGACTGTCCCTAAAGAGTAAGGGTTCGCGAGTCCACGGGGTGGGGGCACAATTTTTACACCCTCACCATGGGTGCAATTTTGCCTAGAAACTGCCTTGCCTGGAGGAACCCTGCAAATAATTTTTGGATCTCAAGGAACCCCTGCATTTATTTTACAGGAGTCATGGTCTTGTAGGTGTGGCTGTTTATTTCCCTAACCCCTATTACAGTTTCCCTTATTATTTTAGTGCTTTTTATTAATGTTCTTCTTTTTACAACCCTCCCTATAATAATGTTCTCTATCATACTTCCACCACCACCACAATGGAGGAAAAATCCAGGGAACCCCTGCAGAGTACTCAAGGAAGAAAGAAAAAGTAGTTTATCCTGCACTAGCTTCAGCTAGGTATGGCCCTTTAAATGTGTGTTATGCCCACGGTGCTGCTCCCTCCACTGGGTGGTGCCAGAAGTCTAGCATATGGGGGACAAGAAAACAAGGGTGCGCTCCTATGGTGCATTAACTTTTTATTACAAAATTCCACGCTAAAAACAATTGCACTTACAGTGTGTGTGCAAGTTATGCACATGTAGGGGGCCGCCAGCGAGTATCACCCACGTCTTGAGCCTGGCCAGGGCGTCAAGGATCCGTCTGCGATGGAGAGCAGGGGGACTGGGGACAAACCGCCGGCTCCTACACCTCTCGGCAAGCCGTCTGATCGTCACAACGCGTTTCGGCGCTTAGCCACGCCTTCTTCCGGAAGAAGTACTACTGCGGGAGCGCCGGGGGGGGGGGGGGTGCGAGCACAGCCAAGCCATGCATGCACAGGAGAGAGCAGCCGGCCAGATTGACGGGGGGTTACAAGACAACGGAACATCCGAATAGGACAGCGAGGGAGTCCATGGGGCTGGAGGAAGACCCAGGTAAGTATAAATACCACCATGAAAGATGTGTCAGGTTTTCTTTAACCACTCGAGTACCAGCGGTCTCTGCCCCCTTAAGGACCAGAGACCGCTGGTACAAGAACGACGGAATCCCGACGAATTGCCGCACATACCCGCCGCAACCCCTGTCATCACCACACGCCGGGATCCTCAGGACATAGACTCTGCCGTCTCTATGACGGCAGCGCCATGTGAGCCGGTCAGTAGTAGCCGCTTTCATTGGCTCCTGACCGTGTCTATCAATGTAAGCCAATGGGAGCGGCTTACATTGATATACACGGCCAGGAGCCAATGACATCGGCTCCTGACCGGCTCACATGGCTCTGTCGTCATAGAGACAGGCAGAGCCCGTGAGCTGCGGCGAGAAGCGTTGGGTTTGAGCGGCGCGATCAGCGGGGAGCGACGGAAACGGCAAATGCGTGCTGCGGACGGTGATTGAAATCTACACCCTGCCAGCCAGGAGCTCACCAAAACAGGGCGTACATTTCACTCACCTCAGTCCGAAGGTAGTTAATGATGTGTCAGGTTTTCTTTAATGTTTCACTTGAAAGGCCCGTCGCGTTGCGTGGCAGCCGGCCCACAGACCGGTCAACGAGAAGCCTTCTCTTTCTATTTCCAGGCTCCGTGTAGCAGGAAAGGGTTTAAAAACTATCTGCTTTCATATTGTTTGATAATCAAATCCAAATTTCAGCCCGGAGCGCAGAACTGCTGACTCTTAACAACCTTTCCTAATGGAAAATGTAATTTATTTTGAAAATAAATGCCACATCTGCACAAGAACACATATTGGAAGACTTAATGTAGCTGAAAGTCATTTGTCTTTGGTTGCTTTAAAAGCTTGCACTCGCCTTTCCCCGTGATATATAAGGAGACAGCCACATTTACATGACACAGACAAACAGGCTTCTTCCATCCCGCTAAAATTGCCATTGTGTTCGTTTGTTTCATTTCCCATCCCTCGTTGTAAATGTATTCCTGACTTGTTTGCGTTAACAATACGTGGGCGGAATCGTGCAGTCAATATTTCTGCAGGATTTACGGAACTGGTGATTGGGCTATTTTCTTCCTCTATGTAGGGCTGACAGTATTACCTAATTTGATGGACTCTTTGAATTTCCCACCAGGCCCAGATTTACATCACAGGAGCCTATAGGCACAGATGTCCTGGCACTCTAGACTTCACCCTTCATGAACCTACAAACCCTCCAAACTGCACCACACAAGTGTAATGACTGTCCCACTTGTCACTTCTATTAGTTCCCTTTCCTGTCATAGGTAGCTACAGGTGCCCTTTAGGTTTAGGTAGCCAAAAGTACCCTCAATACTAAGTAGCTAGAGGTGCCCCCAAGTATTAGGTAGGTGGTGAGGAACCTCAGTATTAGGTAGCTACAGGTTCCCCGACTGAAGGGAGATCTCATCAGTGGAATGCATAAGGAAGGAGGGGGAGGAGCTCCGGGAGGGGAGTGACCCGCCTTTCCATCATTAAGCGTCTGTAGGCACATGACTACAGTGCCTTATGGTAAATCCAGCCCTGTTTCTCACCACCGTTGGCATAAGCTAGACACACCACCCCACTGTGTCATCTCGCTAGGTGTATAAACAGGGGCCGGATTACCCACAAGGCAACCTAGGCAAACTTCCCCTGTGGCAGTATAAGACAAGACAAATAACATTTATATAGCGCTTTTCTCCTGATGGACTCAAAGCGGCAGAGCAGCAGCCACTAGGGCACGCTCTATAGGCAGTAGCAGTATTTGGGAGACCTGCCCAAGGTCTCCTACTGAATAGGTGCTGGCTTACTGAACAGGCAGAGCTGAGATTCGAACCCTGGTCTCCTGTGTCGGAGGCAGAGCCCTTAACCATTACACCATCTAGACACCAGTATAGTGCTTTGTGGTCTCCCATCATTGAGATGACAGAGACTTTCTAACATGCCTAAGCATCCATTCAATCAGGGATAGGGGACGTAACTTGAACAAGCTGGATCCCCCAACAAAAACCCTACAACCCTGGAATCATCTCTTGACAGCGCCCAAATTACTGTCTGCTATAGCCGTAATTCCCATTACAGCCTACAGGTGCCTGGTGCGCCCAAATTTCCTGCCATACTTACTGCTAGACTGCTAGAAAGTAACACCATCTTTTTGTGTATAATCTGTCAATTTGTAATTGGTACCTGCCAAACTAATTAATGTAGGCTATAATCTTTCTATTCACAAGATTAGGGTGTGTGTCTGTCTGTGTGTGTGTGTGTGTAGTGTGTGTGTGTGTGTCTGTGTGTGTGTCTGTGTGTGTGTGTGTCTGTGTGTGTGTCTGTGTGTGTGTGTGTGTGTGTGTGTGTGTGTGTGTGTGTCTGTGTGTGTGTGTCTGTGTGTGTGTGTGTGTGTGTGTGTGTGTGCGTGCGTGTGTGTGTGTGTGCGTGTGTGTGTGTGTGTGCGTGGTGTGTGTGTGTGTCTGTGTGTGTGCGTGTGTGTGTCTGTGTGTGTGTGTGTGTCTGTGCGTGTGTCTGTGTCTGTGTGTGTGTGTGCGGGTGCGTGGTGTGTGTGTGTGTGTGCGTGCACGTGCGAGCGTGCGTGCATGCGTGTGCGTGCGTGCGTGGTGTGTGTGTGTCTGTGTGTGTGGTGTGTGTGTGTGTGTCTGTGTGTGTGTGGTGTGTGTGTGTGTGTGTCTGTGTGTGCGTGCGTGCGTGTGTGCGTGTGTGTGTCTTTGTCTGTGTGCGTGCATGTGTGTGTGCGTGTGTGTGTGTGTGTCTGTCTGTGTGTGCGTGCGTGGTGTGTGTGTGTGTGCGTGCGAGCGTGCGTGCGTGGTGTGTGTGTGTGTCTGTGTGTGTCTGTGTGTGTCTGTGTGTGTGTGTCTGTGTGTGTGCGTGTGTGCGTGGTGTGTGTGTGTGTTGGGGGTTTCGGTTCGGTAGAACGGACAAAGCGGCAAGAAATGGGCCAGTGTTCTGACATTTTCTATACTATATATACATCAACAACCTATGAATACAACAAATAAAATCTTTTAGCCTTTTGCCTGGAAAGAAGAGAACTCTGAACATCAAGTAAGGGGTTAAGGAATCTTTTCTTGATAACATATAGTGCTGATATTATCCTCCTGCAATGAAGCAATCAAGATGAGAGCAGATACTCATATATATATCTTGGTGTCTCTACAAACCATTTTATAACATTCCTCACCTTTTAGACCTTTGGGAATATGTCACTGCAGTCATAATAACGATAATCTGATTGAAACATCCCTAAAACCATCTATTATTGTTTTGGCATAGAGATGAAAGCTCGCCCCCAAGCAGACAACTTACTGATTCCGAGCTCCCCCTTTGGAAGAGTCTATTTTTTACTGTGTAGAAGCTCCTCCTAGTTCTCTTCTAGTTCTTCTCCTAGCTCCTTCCAGCAACCTGTAGAAGCAGTAGAGTGTGGTACCATGTTAGCCATCAGTAAAAACAAGTTTTGAATCAGGATGATACCATTTATTGGTTAATTTAGAAGTAAATTGCAAGAGTCCTTGTCATAGAATTGTCGCTTGAGTCGTAGCTTTCGGAAAGTTAGCCAATAAATGGTATCATCTTGGTTCATAAAAACCTCTTGCTTCTATCAACCTGCAAACTGAAGAAAAAAGGTGTGCGCTCAAACCAGGCATCACCTGACTAATGTATTTACTGGCTGCCTAATTGCAGGAGTTGGCCCACGCAAAATACTTTGCATCTCAACAAGGGCGCTGTGTGTAGGCCTCCTTGTGCCCCCAAGAAATGGGGAGCAGCACTGACACCCCATAAAGCATTACCAAACACACAAATGGAGAAACTCACTCCCAAACAGTTCTCTGCTGCTTTATAAAGCCTGCAGGCTGCTTATAAGCCAATGAGAAGTGCACACATATAATACACCTAGCTTGCAGTGATTAATCAAGCAGAAGCTGAGCAAGTCAGCCAGTCAGTTGGAGAGGGCTTCAGTTGCATATAGACAATGGCTATATGACCAGCAGGGGGCACCAGCGTGCAGGATATTCCCTCTCATCTGCCCCCCTCCTAACTAAACTGCATGGGATACTACAATAAAATTAAAAACAATGGTGCATGAGCCAGCCTGGGGCCCCGGGAACTTTCACTGCCCGGGGCCCCAGAACCAGCATCTAACACCATATGTGAGCGCAGCCAAACCCTTGGAGCTGCCACCCCCAAGGCCTGTCTCCTACTGCTCTAAAACTTACCAAACAAACAAATGGAGAAACTCACTCCCAAACAGTTCTCTGCTGCTTTATAAAGCCTGCAGGCTGCTTATAAGCCAATGAGAAGTGCACACATATAATACACCTAGCTTGCAGTGATTAATCAAGCAGAAGCTGAGCAAGTCAGCCAGTCAGTTGGAGAGGGCTTCAGTTGCATATAGACAATGGCTATATGACCAGCAGGGGGCACCAGCGTGCAGGATATTCCCTCTCACCTGCCCCACCCCATAAAGCATTGTCACTGCCCAGGAGCGCCGTGAGTGGAGGGGAGCAGTGAAACACGGATTCACGTTGCCTCCCGAAGGAAAGGTTCTTTACAATCTAGAGAATTTAAAAAAATAGCTAAGAACAACGAACGGTAATGAGCTCAGCTGTACGCTGTAGCGAAACGTAAATATTGGCGGTAATGGTGTAGGGAACAGTAATGAGTTTGGCCACAACGTAGCAAAACTTATTTAGCAGTGGAGGGCATGAAACAGTAATGAGTTCGGCTACACTCTAGCCAAACTCATATAGCAATGGGACTGGTAGGTTAGTGTGTAGGGACAGCAACTGGGTTTGGCTATCAAATAGATAAGACCTGAGGGTTAGCGTAGGTGATAAAGTAGTGGGAAGGCAGTTATTGTTATTGTTAGGCAGAGGAGAGGGGAGGTAAGTTTTAGGTAGACCAGAGAGGGGAGGTTAGTGTTAGGTGTAGAGAGAGGCAAGAGATTAGTGCTAGGTGTAGACGGGGAGTAGTTAGTGCTAGGCATAAAGAGGGGGTAGGTTAGTGTTAGGCACAGAAAGGGGGGGGGGGGGTTAGTGTTAGATGTAGAGAGAGGAGAGGTTAGTGTTGGGCGTGGAGAAGGGGAGGGTAATGTTCGGGGTGGAGAGGTAGAAGGTTAGTGTTAGGCATAGATAGGGGGTAGATTAGTTTTAGGTATAGACAGGGAGGATGGAGTTTAGTGTTAAGCTGGGCATACACGGTAAGTTTTATGCTTTGGATCGAGCCGCTGGCCCGATCCCGGCGCATCCCCGCTCATTATCTTTCGCTCGATTCCCCGCTATTGTCCGCCCACGGGGATCAAGCGGGGAGTCGATCCGGTGGGTCATTGGACCTGTCGGAAATTATCAATCGAGCCATCAGCGGCTCGATTGATAAGGAACAACCGAACCGTCTATGCCCAGCATTAGGCGTGGAGAGGGGGAGGTTAATGTTCGAGGTAAAATGGGGGAAGGTTAGTGTTAGGCATAGATAGGGGGTAGATTAGTTTTAGGTATAGACAGGGAGGGTGGAGTTTAGTGTTAGGCGTAAAGAGGGGGAGGTTAGTATTAGTATTATTAGCATCGAGAGGGAAGATAGTGTTAGGAATGAACAGCGTTGAGGTATTACTGATATTAAAAGTATTAGTGATATCTCGTGCTCAAGTCACATGCGGCACAACTTAACATACCCGGTTCCATGAGAACAGGAAGCTAAATTTCCAGATTGTACTGCCCAGAACTGAAATAAACACATTACAAATCTCATATTTGCTTATTTGTTTTATGGACTGTTTTGTGCAAACCTCTGCAAAGTGCTGAGGAAGTTCACAGGATTGATTGTATTTGGAACCCTCAGGCCAGTTTCAAACTACCGGCTGGCATTAGCGGTGCGGCCCAGGGGCCCTACTGCCAAAAACAGGCCTTCTGGGATTACCGCAGAAGTATGTGGTAATCCCTGTCCGGCATCCGGCCAAGTAGGAAGTGATGCTCACTTACTGTGGGCCAAACGATGACATGCGCAAAAGCGTATTGCTAAAATACGGCTCCGCACATGTGTGACGCAAAAAACTGCGGCATCTTTTTTAAATGCACGCTCGTTGCCATAGACTTACATGACTTCCGGTCCTACGCAGATTGCCGTAGCTCACCGCCGGAGCCGCATGGCAATGTAGGTATGTGCGCGCGTTAGATAGGACCCACCGCAACGTCGGTAGTATGAACTACCCCATAGACTTACGTTAGGCTGCAGTGGGTGCGGTCAGAGCCAAGACAAGCTCCTCCAGCACCCAAGGCTGAGACATCAAAGTGCGCCCCTCCATCCCTCCCACTCCAGCCGTCACACACTGATTGCTATTAGACTAAGAGGCGCCACAGGGCCCTTAACACCCCCAACACCTTAATCTCTAGTTATCTGGCTTGCAGTCACTGCCATGTATTCCTTTTTCTTATTTCTCTTTGCTTCAGACACAATAGGGGAATAATAGCTGAGTGAGTTGTGCGCACCCTCCTACACTGCACCCTGAGGCTGGAGCCTCTCTCGCCTCTGCCCCGCCCTGTTCCCCCTCCTACACTGCACCCTGAGGCTGGAGCCTCTCTCGCCTCTGCCTCGGCCCAGCCCTGGGTGCGGTAAAATTTTGCATCGCCCTTAAGAAAGTCCGAGCAGAAGCGAACTCCATAAGTACCATAACAGAGAAAGCAGAACGATGTTTACTTATGACCGTAATTAGCATCAGGAAATTCATCTACTTTCGTGGAGTCGTTCTTTAAGAGTCGATTGACAGACCTCCATCCCAAGAGGTGCCGCAACAGCTGCAGCAAACTGCCCTTTACCGAACAGGTGGTTCACCATGGTGGCCCAGATAATTATAATCACACCAGGATATTGCCCTTAGATAAGATAGCCTTCCATACTAGTAAATCCCAAAGCTCATTAAAACCCGAACCTCTCTAGACATCATCTCAGGCTTATTGCGAGCACAAAAACCAGCTGCATGAAGTTTGTCAAAATACGTTAGTGGAAATCTTGTTACGGGGAGGAGGGAGGGGGGTCAGGACAAGTCTACGACTTTGCCTTTCGGGCACTGTGCCAGCTTCGCTCACGTTCATAAGTAATCAGGCTCATTCCGAGACCACAGGGGTCCATTACAATAATACAATGACTAAGTCTGGCCTTAACTGCAGGCCCACAGTGCCCTTTCAAAACTAATTTGAGACTTCAATTAAACAAAAATAAAATACAAAATCACAGCCCGAGCCGTATTAATTTTGCGCGTTTTGCATTTCTTTGGGGGCCGCAGAGTGCAGATGGGCAGCCGCCCTGATAAAAGACCAAAGTTGTTCTTACGAAGCCTTCGTGACATTCCGAAATGTACGGCAAAAACCGGCAATAGAGTACAAGCTGTGCTTCTTAAAGGACCACTATCGCAAAAATCCTAAAATACATGTAAATACATACAAATGAGAAGTACCTTTCTTCCAGAGTAAAATGAGCCATACATTTTTTTTCTCCTATGTTGCTGTCAATTACAGTAGGTAGTACAAATCTGAAAGAACCAACAGGTTTTGGACTAGTCCATCTCCTCATGGGGGATTCTCAAGGATTTTTTTTATTTTCAAAAGCACTTAGTCAGTGAATGTGAAACATTTTAGCTATGTCCCTATTTAATCAGCAATAAAGTTATCCCTACTTATGACACCTAAGTGAAATATATATTGGTTTTTTTTCCTAAGATTAACTTGGCTTTCATTGTATGGAATTTTTTTCTCTCAAACAATTTTGTTTTTTATGCATGTTAATGGTAAAAAATAGAAAAAAACACATTACTTCTCAGTTGTACCAACTCCAGTTTACAAATAAAAAGCGCTATTGTAGATAAAAAAACACACATTTTCTTTGGCTATTTCTACCTTTTATCACAAAACTTAAATTACGTTCCTGTCACAATTCATGGTCTGATTCTGAAATAATGCTAAAGTGTGTATTTTTCACTATGAACTAAGAAAATAAAAGTATTTTTAAGGGTAAAAATCTATCATATTGGCTCAGGGAACATATATTCCCGTTCACTAGTGCTGCATCAGATAGTGCCAGAGGTTTTTCACAGGAGCAAGCCCAATCGTGCGCAGCTGTTTTTCAACTGCAAAGTGTATATCTACAAACTGCTAGACTTATATCTACGTCCTCAGGGCTTAGATGAAGTCACAGAGTACATAGATATACTGTAGTGGTGGAAAAAGTGGTTAATGGACAGGCAGAGTTTGGAGTGCTGGTTTTACATGCTTTGTGGTGCAAATGTAATAAGTGACATCCATCTGCATAAATGACCAATAGGTGCAACTCATTGGCCATCCCTACAGGGCCGTTTCTGGCCATTTTGATGCTCAAGGCGAGGCAGATTTTGCCTGCCCCCCCCATCCCCATTCCCCTGAACATATGAATAGGAAGTTTGCAGCTCAGTAGTAAGCCTACATTAATTGGGTTTGTAGACAGTAATGGCAAAGTGATAGGTTAGATACAAAAATAATAAACAAAAGTCTATATGCACATTATTACCAGGCCAGATACACGCCTCACTAGCACAAACTCATCAATCAGGGATGTCCAGCTCCAGTCCTCAAGGTCCGAGGTCCTGACACATTTTTGGCACAACTCAAATCATTGAGGGGACTGAATAAGGAAATTTGTGATTCATCAAATAGAACACATTTTTTTTCACTATTTCTCAGTCCACCCTAAACACTGGCATGGCCATGGCCTTCAGGGACTGGAGTTCAACACCTGTGCTATAAACATTGAGAGGTGTGTAGCCACTGTTTGTGTGAAGCCTGAGTCTTTACAGGGTGGACAATTATTCTGGAAATCAAGAGTAATGGACACCCGAGGCGAAAATAAACTAATTAAATAAACAATTGTATCTATCTTACTTCTCCTATGACTTTTTAAGATATCCCACAGTTTTAGTTCATGTTTCAATCTACTTTTTAAGTTTGAACTGTTTAAGTGTTTTATAGTTGGAATTTCTTATCAGTGAGGGTCACACTGTAGTCACTTCCTGTCTGATTCAGAACTGAGTCAGCCACTTACATACCTGATATTTAACTCTTTCAGGCAGTGAAAGAAAACAAGGAACACAGCATAGTTATTTGTGTGCTAGGCACTGTACATACACATCTCTATCTCATCATGTCACATGTCACCTTGGGTATCCTTTAACTAGTGTACTTTTTCCTTCTTAAAACAGAAGGTATTTGCGATAATTCAGCTTTATGTGTGTAACTGTGGTTACCCACAATGCACTGCTACTGAATATACTATCCTAGGGGTTTTGGGTCACCTGCTTGGGTATTCTGCTAGTGAACAGTACCTACCGTTCATTGTTATGTCATTCGGGCAACCTTTATTATGTTGATCCGTTGTGCCCATTTAGCTGTTAAAATAAAATTACCATTCATCAAGGTGGGCCCAAGATTTGTCCTCATTCTGCTCAATGACCCAGACAGCTGGCACAGTCCTCTGGGTCACAAGGCCAATGGCAAAAAAAAAGGCGTGTCTATCAGAGGTCCTGAAAATTTGGGGATCTCTCAGTTGATCTTCCCATGTACACTTTATGATGGAGCAGAGTGGTCTGTACATGCAGACAGGTACAATACTCAGGGCACTTTTACACCGAGACGGTGCAGTAATTTTACCACACCCCAATGCCGTGTAATGAAAGTCTATGGAGACTTTCACACTGCGACGTTACGGCGCAACGCGACGGAAGTGACGTTTCGGCGCATCCGCGACGCAGGTCAAGAACTACATTAACTCTGCGGCGCTGCATCCAGCTGTGGCGATCTGCATCGGCCCGGAAGTCATGTTAGTCTATGGCAACGCGTGGACATTTAAAGAATTACCGATGCGATATTACGGCAGGCATGCGTAAAAGTGTATGTAACCACTTCAGGACCTCAAGCTTACACACCCCATGTGACCAGGCCATTTTTCAGAACACAGGGCTGTGCAGTATTGTCAGCTTGCTGCACAGCCCTACAACTCAGCACACAAATGAATCATACCTCCTTTTATTGTCCTTAAAGGTACATACACACGTCTGATTTTTCCAAATGACCGGTCGTTCAGACTGGTCATTTGGATGTGAAATCGGGCATGTGTACAAACGATCGTTCAGCTGATAAGACCAAGCGGATCCGTCAAAACCAGCATTTATCAACTGAACGACTGTTTGTACCCAAGCCCAATTTGACGTCCAAACGACCGGTCTCAACGACCGGTCGTTTGGAAAAATCAGACGTGTGTACGCACCTTAACAGGACATTCTTTTGGAGCTTTCTGATTGCTCCTGCGATCCTGTGGTTTTTTTATTTTCTCAGGCTTTCTGTGCCTGATTTTCCCTCCCTCCCCCTCCCCTGTCCCATCCTGATTGGCTTAGGACAGCGATCCGTCCTCTTTTCTGCCTCTCATAGTCATCAGCCTATGAGAGGACTTCCATCCCCTGCCACTCTGAGGGACAGCCGAGTGCACTAGATAGCAGCGCTGTACTGATGAAAACAAAGGAGATTTATTTCGCGACTAGCAGGCTGATCACAGAGCGGGGCTCTGTGAACCGGCAGGGAACGATCGCCCATGCGCGCACGCATTGCTTGCTAAACTGCAGCTCCAGGACTTTTCACCAATCTGCGTTAGGCGGCGGTCCTGGGGCGATCGTTATGTAGTTAAACAATACACTGCTGCATACTCTAAGCAGGAAGTGATGGCAAGTGTGTGTCACTTCTTGCTTGGCCAGGGGTCAGACAGGGAACACAGCGCAATAGTGTAAAGTGGCAACACTTTACCAGTATCAATATCCTCTTTATGCTATATTTTGTCCTAAAAGCTATTAGCCTCTGTAATGTTCAAAGACAAAATCCATCAATAAACCTTTTGAAACACAAAATTACCATTCATCCATGCTGTAATGGAACTTAAGGTGGCCACTAATGGTCCAATTTCTAGCGAAAAATCGTTTGAGCGATCAGAAATTCTGATCGAATTGATTGTAAATAATCTCAGTTGATGGACACAATCAATTATAAAATCAGTCGCCCGATTGGATTTTCGTCGAACCAAAATTTGGATTTTCTTATTGGTTGTGATAGATAGGAAGCAAAGATTGGTTCGTTGATAATGTAGTGAATGATTTCACTTCTGATTAGAATTTCTGATCGCTCGAACGATTTTTCGCTAGAAATTGGATTGTTAGTGGCCACCTTAACACTTCTGCTAAAAATAGTGTCTTGGTGCCCCCTGCAGCAGCAGTCACCCCAGGCATATGCCTTTTTTGCCTATGCCTAAATACAGCTCTGCATCCCTACACTAAACAATCTAAGGATGAGAACTAGTGGCTAGACAACTCCGCTATTTCATTCTAAACTGCAGTATCAGTCTATGATAAAAGTTTTTCGCCCCGGAGTTCTGTCTTATTCCTCGGTGTATCTGGGCCCCCGACGGCGAGGAGCAGACCTTGCAATTTTTAAATATATAAGCTCGCAGCCCGAGACTTCTGCAGGGGAACAGATAACGGCGCGACTCATCTAAACACAGGAATCGGCATTTCCCCACAGACGCCTCCCCGCGAGACACAGGCAATCGGAGTCTGCTGACGCCCAATGGCAAATGATCATGTTTCACTCTTAATAGACAGTTCTGCCGGGATCCGTCTAATGGCATTTCTGCTACAGTTCCGGGGACATTCTCCTCTCCATAGGTTAATATCTCGGCTGCATCTGTCATGCCTCTGTTTTATGAGTTATGAATGGCTATCAATCATGGACGGAATGAAGTGAAGCATCTTGTAATTCAGAATGAATTGTAAAAAGGCTGGCAGAGGAGGGATGTAAAGTGATGCAGTTACTCAGTCTCCAGCTGAGCGCGGGATGAGCTGTCGTTGTCAGTGTGAAGGGCACAGATCTTTATTTCTCCAGCAGTAATCTCCTCAATCGCTTGCCATAACCCTGACCTTTATCTATAAACACGTAGACACACCCATAAATCTGTAGCGACTCATAAAAAGGCCTTGGTGGCCCCGCTACATCTATATTTGGTTTTGGTTAACACTCTTTCGCCAGGGATTCGTTAAACGGAGGTAAACAGTGGTAGTGATTTTATGGGCTGTGTAACTCATCAGTATTATAACTCCTGTCCAACCGTCTTCTCGCCCCACCCTCTAGTCACATAAAGAGGAACTTTATCCCCAGGATTGGATCTCAGTCAGTAGACGATTTTTACCTTTAATGTAATAGTTCACCAGGGATATCTAAATGGCTGATATTGTGGTGAAACCCCTCCCACAGTGTGATGTCAGGGCCATGGCACTGACGTTTTCCTGTCTGTGAACCTCATTGCATTTTTGGAAATAACTTCTGTTTCCAACTGCCAGGTCTGTTTCCAACTGCCAAGAAGATCTTGTCTGCCGCGCTCCCAGCGGTCTCCATAACGTAAGTGCAAGCGTAAGTGCAAGCATACACAATATGTCAATCTGCACTGTACTGCTTCCGGGACAAGGCTGCCAATCCAGGGGAGGGGCGGGGCATGGTTTGTGCACTTTTATGAGCAAATGGAGGCAATCGGGGAGGGGGAGGGGCGGCAAGGACACAGTCCACGTCCTAGCTACAAAACAAAATAGGTTCGAACCCTGTCGCCTTGGATATCCTTTACAGATCCCAGCAAACCAGAAAATGCTTAGAATAATTTTGAAAGTACTTTTTGGTAACTTTTAAATTGCAGAGTGCTGGAAGGTTATTATAAACAGAGATGAAATATTTCCTCCTAGGAGAAAAAGTGAATTGAATAAGGACCTAAAGGTTATATAAATATTTAGAAACGACTTAATTTGAAAGTAACTGTTAGCCATCAATTAATGAGGATGATGTTATTACTGTATTTGGCTAACTTTAAAAAGCTCAGACTAGCTTCACAGTGGGACGTTGTGCAGCAGCTGAGTTATAAAATTTTATAGCGCAGCTTACCGCACTGCAATAAAAAGTCCATGCAACACTCGCAGTGCAACGTTAGCGTCTCATGTTTATGTTGATTGGGGAATGATACTTTGCTTGCCTGAAAGGTACATTATTCGCCAGCTTTAGGGATCAAATCAGCCAATGAACAGTACGGTGTGTCTGGTATGGTTTACATTGCCAGCATAGTTGGTTCCGTTGTTGATGAGCGAAAATGCCAATATTCTTTTTGCATTCATTATGGCGAAAATAATGTAAAATTCGACTTTTGCGCTAAGATGCCATAGAAAATAATTTTGCAATAGGTCTGTGATTTTATTTCATTGTTTGCAAATTTTAGATAAATGATCTTCCTGCTTTTCTGGGAATTTTCACATCGGAAAGAAAAATTAGTTTTCTTTGAACATATTGCGAAAACACAATGTATTTTCATGAATGTTTTCTCAAAATCGTAAAATATTTTTTCAGATGTGAAAATGATTTTGGCAAAAATTTGCAAGCAACACTGGTCAGCGGTCAGCTTGTTGAATGGACAGTGCCAGTGGTCATTTCACTCAGTGATCAGTAGTGATGGCCTGCGGTTTTCCAAAAAGAGTTTTTGAGAATATTGATTTTAAAGTAAACCTGTAAATTTTAAAAGTGCCCCTATGCGGTACTTACCTTGGGAGAGGGAAGCCTCTGAAACCCAAACAGGCTTCCCCCATCCTCCTCCTCAGTAGTTTTGTTCCAGCACTGGGAAAAGTCTTCTCTGTGCACATGCGCATTAGCTCCGTCCCGCTTGACTCCAGTGGAAATAGCTGAGCCTGATTGGGTCTGTGCTGCTGAACAGGCGTACATTGCTCGTGCCTACGCAGTAGTGCACATCATACCGGCTTTAGCCGAGCAGGACACCTGCGCAGGAAGGCTGACTTTTGGGGGTACCAGCGCTGGAAGGTGACTGAGAAACAAGACGGGGAAGACTCTTTAGGATCCAGAGGCTACTCCCTCCCAAGGTGAGTACCCCATAGGGGCACATTTTTTTCACTACAGGTACCCTTTAGGCCCCTTTTACACTTGCAGTGCAAGTGTGCATTGCACTACCTTGTTTTACTGCGTGGTGACGCAAAGGCAATGCAAGTGAATGGGGCCTTTTACACTTACGGGTTGGCGTTGTAATGTTCCGGAAGTTTCTAATCTGCCACAATCCTGACACACAGTCTGCAGTGTGCTGCCGCAAGTACTGCACTTGATGAACAGTGCTTGCGGTAATGGAAGTCTATGGGTGACGCAGGTATTGTGTGTCGCAGTGCCCATGTGCGGACCAACAGGAATTCCAGCAACATACTTCCTGCCCAGCAGGAAGTATGTCACTGGACGGGGGCGGGACTATGCATATGACCCTGTCTGCACACTCTACCAGCAGGGAGTACGTCACTAGGCTGCGGCGGGACTATGCATATGACCCTGTCTGCACACTTTACCAGCAGGGAGTTCGTCACTGGGCTGGGGCGGGACTATGCATATGACCCTGTCTGTGCACTCTGCCAGCAGGAAGTATGTCACTGGACGGGGGCGGGACTATGCATATGACCCTGTCTGCGCACTCTGCCAGCAGGGCGTGCATCACTGGGCATTGGCAGGGCTATGCATATGACCCTTTTGGCACACTATGCCTCATGGTAATATGATTGCAGTTTTTTGCATTGCGGTAGGGTGGGTTGGAGTAATTATCTTTGTTTCTTCTGCAGTGTGCTAGCGTATGGCCAGCAATAATAATGCTAGCTTTGGCTCTTTTGAGCCAATCAAAATGCATCTCTTGACAATTTTCGATTGGTCCAAAGCCCCATGCATGCAATCTGAATTATAATCACCGATCTCTGTACACCCGTCGCTTCCTGCAGCACAAATCCTTTCCTGCAAACCTCGTCTGTAACCCCTCCCCCTGGCAGATGGAATATCTTGACAGCACTGAGCCGAACAGCTCTGATGGTAGCCCCACCTGCTGTTAACCCCTTCAGCTGGGCTGCATCAGGTCAAGCGTAGTCATGCGATTTCTAGTTGCAGAAGCCTCTTCTGAAACAAAAAAATAACATCTGGACTCAATGCATTGAAAGCAATCAGATGCAGGGCCGGTTCTCTCACGCAGCAAGGTGAAACATTTGCATCAGGTGCAGAGATTACAGGGGTAGCATGTTTGTACTGTGTTTACACTAACAGCATGCAGTCAGAGTAGGAGGAGAAGCGAGAGGAAAATGAGATGAAGAGGTCATCATTGGGAAAAGCAGCTTGTTGTGCTGTGTGAGGAGTCTGACAGTGAGTGAGGAGGGGGGAGAGGCAGGAGAGTATCATTGGGGGAAAGCAGCTTGTTGTGCTGTGTGAGGAGTCTGACAGTGAGTGAGGAGGGGGGAGTCAAAGAGAGATGGGGAGGCAATTGTTGGGTGCTGTGCGATCATTCCAAATCGAGGGGGGAGGGGGGGCATACGCACAAGTTTGCCTCAGGCAGCAAAAAGTCTAGAACCGACCCTGATCAGATGGTGTATATATATATATATATATATATATATATATATATATATATATATATAACTACTGTACATGTGTGACGTTGAGGCAAGGCCACCTTTAAATGACTGCAGCTGCTTCCGCATTGGCTTTGTCCTTGATGTAAACACGACACGTCTTTAAAATTGGATTTTTCCCCCCGTTAATATCCTGGCAGGTGACTGTCCCCTGTGATATCGTCATCCGCAGCAGATAAAAGCGCCATTCCGCTGGATGGATTTAAACGCTAGCCGTAACACCCCCTCCCCCCTCCGCCAGCTGTTCCTGCCTGGGGCGAGGACTTACGCCTGTTTTATTTCCCGCTATAGTCTCAGTTAGGATTTTTTTTTTTCCGCCAGATTAAAAAGAAACTTTTACCTCTATTAAAGCCCAGATCCCTTTTCAACGAGGGTGAAAGACGGAGCCTTAACAGCATCCGCTTTGCCGCGGCGCCGGCCCCATCCATCAGGATGACAGTGGAATCCGATGGGCCAGTCATATTGTCTATATTTCATACACAAACATCAGGCAGCCTGACAGCACTTTGCACACGCGGAAATTGCTTTCGCTGTGATCTGAATTTCAACTAGAGCTCGAATCGCTCTCTCTCTCTCGTTCCTTCACTGCCTACGTTTTCTGTGTGTGTGTGTGTGTGCATCTCTGTGTTCATCTGTGTGTGCGTATCTGTGTGTGCGTGTGTGTTGAGTGTGTATGCGCCTTTGTGTGTGTTTGTGCATCTGTGTGTGTGCGTGTGTGTGTGCATCTGTGTGTGTGTGCGTCTGTGTATATGTGTGTGTGCGCATCTGTGTGTGCGTGTTCACCTTTGTGTGTGTGTGTGTCTGTGTATATGTGTGTGTGTGTACGCATCTGTATATGCGCGTCTGTGTGTGTTTGTGTGTCTGTATGGGCGTGTGTGTGTGCACGTCTGTGTTTGTGTGTGTGTTTGCGCCTTAATGTATGTGTGTGTGTGTGTGTGTGTGTGTGTGTGAGGGTGTGTGTGTGTGTGTGTGTGTGCGCCTCTGTGTGTGTACGCATCTGTGTGTGCGCGTCTGTATGTGTGTGCGCATCTGTATGTGTGTGTGTGTGTCTGAGCATCTGTGTGTGTGGGTCTGTGTGTGTGTGCCTCTGAGTGTGCGTCTGTGTATATGCGTGTGTACGTCTGTGTGTGTGTGTGCGTGCGCGCACCTGTGTGTGTACGCATCTGTGTGTGTCCATCTGTGTGTGTGGGTGTGTGCGCATCTGTGTGTGTCCATCTGTGTGTGTGTGCGCATCTGTGTGTGCGCGTCTGTGTGTGTGTGCGCATCTGTATGTGTGTGCGTGTGTCTGTGTGTGCGTGTGTCTGTGTGTGTGTGTGTGTGTGTGTGTGTGTGTGTGCCTCTGAGTGTGCGTCTGTGTATATGCGTGTGTACGTTTGTGTGTGTGTTCGCGTCTGTGTGTGTGTGTGTGAGAGACCCTCTGAAATTGCAGCTCCAAACAGATAATGCTAAAAAGGCACCCGGCTGTTGCACATCCAAACTATTTAAAGCAGGCCTGAACTCAGAACTTCCTCTCTGCTCCAAAAGAAAAGCAACAGCATAATAACATTTAAGGCTTCACAGTAGGTAGTTGCGGAGCTGCGTTATAAAGTCTTACAATACAGCTTACCACACTGCAATGAAAAGTCTATGCGGCGTTCACAGTGTGAAGTTAGCGTTACCTCTAAACGCAAAGGTTACTAGATACAGGGAAGCATACTTTTCATTGGCTGCATGCTTTACTGTACCCACTTAATGCGGCAGTAACGCAGCATTAATGTGCGTTACCACTTTTGTGTTGAGTTGGAATGTCGCCTTGCAACTTTAACGTCGCATCACAACGCAACCTAGCCTAAAGAAGAACATTTCTTTGTGAGCTGATACAAATCCTGCAATAAATTTGCAGTTTGTCTACGTCCTGCTTTATAACAACTTGTGACTAGTCACAGATGAGGGGGAATTAGACAGGCTAAACTCTCTAAATACATACAGGTGCATTTCTCTATGCTTGCCTTCTGTTCTATGCAAGAGTTCAGGGCCGCATGATAGCGTCTGGTTCATTTGCGAATTTAAAAAAAAAAAGAATTTATATTTTGACATATTTTTCCCGTCATGATTTGTCCAAGTGGCACCGTGAAATTAGGCTGAATTTTCTTCCCATTAGTTGCTCCGGTATTGCTCACTTTTAGGAGAGAGGAAAGAGGGACACCTTGAAAGGCAGAAGTATTTTGGACAAAGGACACGCCCCTCCCTCACACCTCCTGTCATCCAGGCCGTGGAAAATGAGTGGCTAAAAAGATACATTTCAGTGCAGTTATTTGTCTATAATAATAATCACCATCAGCGCCACAGAGTACCGGAATCACACAGTACATTTAAAAAGTAGAAAGTGCAGTGATTTACAGGTTTGATGTAAAGATTAGACCCTTTTAGTCGTTGAAGACCGACGTTATATAGAAGTGTTTCCTGGGTCTGTGAAGCAGTCACCTCCGAGCTTGCTTCTGTCTGTGCTCCTTGACAGAGGCGTATCTAGGGAAAACAGCACCTATGGCAAACATTGAACTTTGCCCCCAGGGAGTGGGGGTACCCCTCCGAGCACTGCTCTCTCTGCACGTTGGGTGTTGTGGCCGGCGGCTATGGACTTGGGCAGCATTGCAGAGTTACAAGCGGAGGATTGGGAATAGCAGCCGCCAGTCACTCACATCTCCGCTCGTCTCCAACGTTGAAGCTTCCTCTTCCCATCTGACTCGCTGGTAACATGCCGGCAAGTCACAAGTGAGAGATGCTGGTTAAAGGGACAGATGTACAGCAGTGGCTGATAGAGACCAGGGGCGTAACAACAGACCCTGCAAGGGATGAGGTCGCAAGAGGGCCCAGAAGCCACAGGGGCCCCGTACTGAGAGAGTGACAACTAAGGGCAAGGAGAGAAAAAAAACCTTCTGCTCTCTGCTCAATTGTTCTAATGACTGCTCAGCCACTGATAATGAATCATACAAAGATTTGTAGACAGTCCCTATTCAGTGTGCACTGGTAGAGGGCCCCATCCAAAGTTTGCAGGGGGCAAGTGATTTCTAGTTACGCCCCTGATAGAGATGGAGGGGGAGAGGAAGCTTCTGTGCTGGAGAAGAGGTGGCTACCTATACTGAAAGATGGGAGTGGGAAAGGCAGGAATTAAGGGAGTCATCTAGCTAACTATACTTGAGGGGGAGGGGTCATCAGGCTACCTATACTAGAAAGGGGGAGGAGTCCTCTGGATACCTATACTGAAAGGTGGGAGTGGGAAAGGGAGGAATTAAGGGAGTCATCTAGCTATCTATACTTGAGTGGGAGGGGTCATCAGGCTACCTATACTAGAGGGAAAGGGGGAGGGGTCATCTGGCTACCTATACTGAAGGGGGGTGGCTGGTGACAGTGGCCTTGGGCGGTGAAGAGTACAAATCCTGCCCTGCGCATGTCCAGTTTGATAGCTTTGTTTATACCCACTCCTTAATTACTGGGCAGTGGGCACCCTACCAGGTCGGAGGGATGCCCAATTAGCTGTCATGTTCTTTGGCAGTGAGCCAGGGTTCTGTGAGGAGGGGGAAGATTTGCACCTCTCCATGCTGACAAGCACACCACTCTGTCTGGATTAGTGTGTGTGTGTGTGTGGGGGGGGAATCTACATGCTCACCAGGTATCTTCTTGCTCACTTGCAGCTGCTGTCTCGGGACATTGGTGCAGGCAATGCTTGGGAGAAGGACACTATGGTATTTTTTGTTTAATGTTATGAACAAAAAACATTTTCCTTCAGCGCTCAGTTCTCTAGTGACATTTTTCAGCTCTGTAGTGACAGTTCTCACCAGAGCCAAGGTCCTCCAGCACCCAAGACTGAGACACCAAAGTGCACCCCTCCATCCCTCCCACCCCAGCCGTCACACACTGATTGCTATTAGACTAACACACACACCTTTTTCATACCTCCCAACTTTTTGAGATGAGAAAGAGGGGCACTTAACCACTTGAGGACCTAGGGCTTTCTACCCCTTAAGGACCGGCCACTTTTTTTCCATTCAGACCACTGCAGCTTTCACGGTTTATTGCTCGCTCATACAACCTACCACCTAAATGAATTTTGGCTCCTTTTCTTGTCACTAATAAAGCTTTCTTTTAGTGCTATTTGATTGCTCCTGCGATTTTTACTTTTTATTATATTCATCAAAAAAGACATGAATTTTGGCAAAAAAATGATTTTTTTAACTTTCTGTGCTGACATTTTTCAAATAAAGTAAAATTTCTGTATACATGCAGCGCGAAAAATGTGGACAAACATGTTTTTGATAAAAAAAAACCCATTCAGTGTATATTTATTGGTTTGGGTAAAAGTTATAGCGTTTACAAACTATGGTGCAAAAAGTGAATTTTCTCATTTTCAAGCATCTATGACTTTTCTGACCCCCTGTCATGTTTCATGAGGGGCTAGAATTCCAGGATAGTATAAATACCCCCCAAATTACCCCATTTTGGAAAGAAGACTAGTGTTGGGCGAACATCTAGATGTTCGGGTTCGGGCCGAACAGGCCGAACATGTCCGCGATGTTCGGGTGTTCGACCCGAACTCCGAACATAATGGAAGTCAATGGGGACCCGAACTTTTGTGCTTTGTAAAGCCTCCTTACATGCTACATACCCCAAATTTACAGGGTATGTGCAACTTGGGAGTGGGTACAAGAGGAAAAAAAAATTTAGCAAAAAGAGCTTATAGTTTTTGAGAAAATCGATTTTAAAGTTTCAAAGGGAAAACTGTCTTTTAAATGCGGGAAATGTCTGTTTTCTTTGCACAGGTAACATGCTTTTTGTCGGCATGCAGTCATAAATGTAATACATATAAGAGGTTCCAGGAAAAGGGACCGGTAATGCTAACCCAGCAGCAGCACACGTGATGGAACAGGAGGAGGGTGGCGCAGGAGGAGAAGGCCACGCTTTGAGACACAACAACCCAGGCCTTGCATGAGGACAAGAAGCGTGCGGATAGCATGCTTTGTACCACCATGCAGTCATAAATGTAATAAAGATAAGTGGTTCAATAAACAGGGACCACGCGGCAACGCTAACCCAGCAGCAGCACACGTGATGGAACAGGAGGAGGCGCAGGAGGAGAAGGCCACGCTTTGTGAGACACAACAACCCAGGCCTTGCATGAGGACAAAAAGCGTGCGGAGAGCATGCTTTGTACCGCCATGTAGTCATAAATGTAATAAAGATAAGAGGTTCAATAAACAGGGACCACGCGGCAACGCTAACCCAGCAGCAGCAGCAGCAGCAGCACACGTGATGGAACAGGAGGAGGCGCAGGAGGAGAAGGCCACGCTTTGTGAGACACAACAACCCAGGCCTTGCATGAGGACAAAAAGCGTGCGGATAGCATGCTTTGTACCGCCATGTAGTCATAAATGTAATAAAGATAAGAGGTTCCATAAACAGGGACCGGCAACGCTAACCCAGCAGCAGCAGCAGCAGCAGCACACGTGATGGAACAGGAGGAGGCGCAGGAGGAGAAGGCCACGCTTTGTGAGACACAACAACCCAGGCCTTGCATGAGGACAAAAAGCGTGCGGATAGCATGCTTTGTACCGCCATGTAGTCATAAATGTAATAAAGATAAGAGGTTCCATAAACAGGGACCACGCGGCAACGGTAACCCAGCAGCAGCAGCAGCAGCAGCAGCACACGTGATGGAACAGGAGGAGGCGCAGGAGGAGAAGGCCACGCTTTGTGAGACACAACAACCCAGGCCTTGCATGAGGACAAAAAGCGTGCGGATATAGCAGCAATGCTTTTTGCCGCCATGCAGTCATAAATGTAATACAGATGAGAGGTTCAATAAACAGGGACCGGAAACGCTAAACCATCCCAGATGTTCATCGGTCATGTTACTTGGTTGGGGTCCAGGAGTGTTGCGTAGTCGTTTCCAATCCAGGATTGATTCATTTTAATTTGAGTCAGACGGTCTGCATTTTCTGTGGAGAGGCGGATACGCCGATCTGTGATGATGCCTCCGGCAGCACTGAAACAGCGTTCCGACATAACGCTGGCTGCCGGGCAAGCCAGCACCTCTATTGCGTACATTGCCAGTTCGTGCCAGGTGTCTAGCTTCATGCCCGGTTTCAGGTCCAGCGGTGCCAGCCACAAATCCGTCTGTTCCTTTATTCCCCTCCAAATTTCCTCCCCTGTGTGCTGCTTATCCCCAAGGCAGATCAGCTTCAGCAACGCTTGCTGACGCATGCCAACAGCTGTGCTGCACTGCTTCCACGATCCTACTGCTGCTGGTGCTGGGTTAGCATTTCCGGATGAGGTACAGCTTTGAGATGCGTTGGAGGAGAAGGAGTCAGAGAGGTAGGTGCTGCTGTTGTTATCCAGCTGTTTGCGGCGTGGGCAACACCCGCGCCGTAGCAGGTGAGGAATCGCTGCCAGGCTCCACAAGGTTCACCCAGTGCGCGGTAAGGGAGATGTATCGACCCTGGCCGAACGCACTCGTCCAGGTGTCAGTGGTGAGGTGAACCTTGCAGGCAACGGCATTCTTCAAGCTTCGGGTTATTTAGCTGACCACGTGCTCATGCAACTCAGGCACTGCAGAGCGCGCAAAGTGGTAGCGGCTGGGAACAACGTAACGTGGGATGGCCACTGACATCATGCCCTTGAAGCTGTTTGTCTCCACCACTCGATATGGCAGCATTTCGCAGGCCAGAAGCTTGGCTATGCTGGCTGGCTGTTACTGCCACGGCCCGGGGGTCATTTGCTGGCAATTTCCTCTTGTGCTCAAACATCTCAGAGACAGACAACTCAACCGTAGCGCTGCACACCGAAGGGCTGTTGGTTGTTGTGTTTGATGAACACTGGGAGACCTCAAGAGCACTAGTCCGGAAAGTGACAGTGTCAGCATCGTCTGATGTTTGTGAATGTTGTGAACCACGCAATGGCTGGGCTACTGCTGCTGCTGAGGCGGGTCTGGTGGTGAGTCTGGTGAACCCAAGGGAGGCAGTGTTGCTGGTGGTACCCTGTCCTGCCGCGTTTGCCCACAGAGTGGGATGTTTGGATAGAATGTGGCGGCTCATGCTGGTGGTGGAGAGGTTGTTAATACTTTTCCCCCTGCTCAGGCGGGTCTTGCACACCTTGCAAATCGCCATGGTAACATCCTCAGTGCAGTCTTCAAAGAAAGCCCAGACTTTAACTGGCTGAGGACTCGGACCTCGTGCGTGATGTGCTGGTGCTGCTTAACCCACTGCTGGACGCTTGAGAGGTCATCCAAGTAATTATCTGGTCCTGTTCTTTTGGATCTGTGAGGGTTGTTGTCCTGGACAACATGGGCAGTATTGAGTGGGTTTTCTTGGGTGCTCCCCTGTGGCCTGTACGTGAACCGTCAGGGGAAACACCTCTTCCCTTGCCCCTCCCTCTTTCACCGGATTTCTTCCTCATTTCACTTATCCTTAAAGTACACGCTGACTGGCAGCAGTACAGTGGCAGTACAGAAATGCTATACAGTGGTGGGTGAGCGGTGTACCACTATTGTCAGCAGTGACACAGAGCACAATGCTATACAGTGGCGGGTGAGCGGTGTACTACTGTTCCCAGCAGACACAGAGTGGAAGTAAACACAATGCTATATAGTGTGGCTGAGCCGTGTACACAGAGTGGCATTAAACACAATGCTATATAGTCTGCTATATAGTCACCCCGAACAGGGTGATGTTCTGCAGAACCCGAACAGTGGCAAACACTGTTCGCCCAACACTACTGGGAGGGAACGCAGATTTTAGTACCTAAACACACGATACAACATGTTTTCCGGGGTCGGACTCTGAGGCACATACAGATGGTCCCGATCATCATCCTCATCATACAACTCTTCTCCTGAGTCTGACCCACCCACCACCTCTGCCACCCCAACATCCCCAGACACAGACCCCTCATCGTCCTCAACATTAACTTGGGATGCTGGCCTGAGCCAGACCTCCTCCTCCACATCAGGCCCCATCATCTCCTCAATGGCAGCCCTCATTAATCGCTCTGGCGACGGACTGATGGACACAACGTTCTCCTCCGGGGAGGGCTGCTGCTGACCACTGGCTGCTGGGGTGGATGTTATAGCTTGCGTGGGGCGTTGGCTGTTGCTGTTGTTGGGAGTGCTGCTCACAGCGGAGGTCTCTGGGGAACTCATGTTGAGCTCATATAGTGGTTGACGGTGAGTGGAGTATTACTGATCCCAGCAATATACACACTGACTGGCAGAGTACGCAATGCTATATAGTGTGGCTGAGCGGTGTACACAGAGTGGCAGTAAACACAATGCTATATAGTCTGGCTGAGCGAGCGGTGTACTACTGTTCCCAGCAGAATCAGAGTGGCAGTAAACAATGGTATATAGTCTGGCTGAGCGGTGTACACAGAGTGTCAGTAAACAATGGTATATAGTCTGGCTGAGCGAGCGGTGTACTACTGTTCCCAGCAGAATCAGAGTGGCAGTAAACAATGGTATATAGTCTGGCTGAGCGGTGTACACAGAGTGTCAGTAAACAATGGTATATAGTCTGGCTGAGCGAGCGGTGTACTACTGTTCCCAGCAGAATCAGAGTGGCAGTAAACAATGGTATATAGTCTGGCTAAGCGGTGTACACAGAGTGTCAGTAAACAATGGTATATAGTCTGGCTGAGCGGTGTACACACAATGCTATATAGTCTGCTATATAGTGTCAGTAAACAATGGTATATAGTCTGGCTGAGCGAGCGGTGTACTACTGTTCCCAGCAGAATCAGAGTGGCAGTAAACAATGGTATATAGTCTGGCTGAGCGGTGTACACAGAGTTTCAGTAAACAATGGTATATAGTCTGGCTGAGCGGTGTACACAGAGTGTCAGTAAACAATGGTATATAGTCTGGCTGAGCGGTGTACACAGAGTGGCAGTAAACACAATGCTATATAGTCTGGCTGAGCGAGCGGTGTACTACTGTTCCCAGCAGAATCAGAGTGGCAGTAAACAATGGTATATAGTCTGGCTGAGCGGTGTACACAGAGTGTCAGTAAACAATGGTATATAGTCTGGCTGAGCGGTGTACACAGAGTGTCAGTAAACAATGGTATATAGTCTGGCTGAGCGGTGTACACAGAGTGGCAGTAAACACAATGCTATATACTCTGGCTGAGCGAGCGGTGTACTACTGTTCCCAGCAGACACAGAACAGTGAACAGAATGCTATATAGTGTGGCTGAGCGAGCGGTGTACCACTATTCCCAGCAGACACAGAACAGTGAACAGAATGCTATATAGTGTGGCTGAGCGGGCGGTGTACCACTATTCCCAGCAGACACAGAACAGTGAACAGAATGCTATATAGTGTGGATGAGCGAGCGGTGTACCACTATTCCCAGCAGACACAGAACAGTAAACAGAATGCTATATAGTGTGGCTGAGCGAGCGGTGTACCACTATTCCCAGCAGACACAGAACAGTGAACAGAATGCTATATAGTGTGGCTGAGCGAGCGGTGTACCACTATTCCCAGCAGACACAGAACAGTGCACAGAATGCTATATAGTGTGGCTGAGCGAGCGGTGTACCACTATTCCCAGCAGACACAGAACAGTAAACAGAATGCTATATAGTGTGGCTGAGCGAGCGGTGTACCACTATTCCCAGCAGACACAGAACAGTAAACAGAATGCTATATAGTGTGGCTGAGCGAGCGGTGTACCACTATTCCAAGCAGACACAGAACAGTGAACAGAATGCTATATAGTGTGGCTGAGCGAGCGGTGTACCACTATTCCCAGCAGACACAGAGTGGCAGTAAACAGAATGCTATATAGTGTGGCTGAGCGAGGTACACAGAGTGGCAGTAAACAGAATGCTATATAGTGTGGCTGAGCAAGCGGTGTACTACTATTCCCAGCAGACACAGAGTGGCAGTAAACAGAATGCTATATAGTGTGGCTGAGCGAGGTACACAGAGTGGCAGTAAACAGAATGCTATATAGTGTGGCTGAGCAAGCGGTGTACTACTGTTCCCAGCAGTGACACAATGACAGGGGGGACCCTGGCTAGCGTGGCTGGAGCGCGAACTACCCTGCCTGCCTACCCAAAGCTAAACCCACAGACAAATGGCGGAGATATGACGAACCACGTGACCGTTCGGCCAATCAGAGCGCGTTCGGGTCCGAACCACGTGACCCGTTCGGCCAATCACAGCGCTAGCCGAACGTTCGGGGAACGTTCGGCCATGCGCTCTTAGTTCGGCCATATGGCCGAACGGTTTGGCCGAGCACCGTCAGGTGTTCGGCCGAACTCGAACATCACCCGAACAGGGTGATGTTCTGCAGAACCCGAACAGTGGCGAACACTGTTCGCCCAACACTAAAGAAGACATCCCAAAGTATTCACTGAGAGGCATAGTGAGTTCATAGAAGATATTATTTTTTGTCACAAGTAAGCGGAAAATGACACTTTGTGAGAAAAAAAAAAAAGAAAAAAAGTTTCCATTTCTTCTAACTTGCGACAAAAAAAAAATGAAATCTGCCACGGACTCACCATGCCCCTCTCTGAATACCTTGAAGGGTCTACTTTCCAAAATGGGGTCATTTGTGGGGTGTGTTTACTGTTCTGACATTTTGGGGGGTGCTAAATTGTAAGCACCCCTGTAAAGCCTAAAGGGGCTCATTGGACTTTGGACCCCTTAGCACAGTTAGGCTGCAAAAAAGTGCCACACATGTGGTATTGCCGTACTCAGGAGAAGTAGTATAATGTGTTTTGGGGTGTATTTTTACACATACCCATGCTGGGTGGGAGAAATATCTCTGTAAATGACAATTTGTTAATTTTTTTTACACACAATTGTCCATTTACAGAGATCTTTCTCCCACTCAGCATGAGTATGTGTAAAAATACACCACAAACCACATTATACTACTTCTCCTGAGTACGGCAATACCACATGTGTGGCACTTTTTTGCACCCTAACTGCGCTAAAGGGCCCAAAGTCCAATGAGTACCTTTAGGATTTCACAGGTCATTTTGAGAAATTTCATTTCAAGACTACTCCTCACGGTTTAGGGCCCCTAAAATGCCAGGGCAGTATAGGAACCCCACAAATGACCCCATTTTAGAAAGAAGACACCCCAAGGTATTCCGTTAGGAGTATGGTGAGTTCATAGAAGATTTTATTTTTTGTCAAAAGTTAGCGGAAAATGACACTTTGTGAAAAAACACAATTAAAATCAATTTCCGCTAACTTGTGACAAAAAATAAAATCTTCTATGAACTCGCCATACTACTAACGAAATACCTTGGGGTGTCTTCTTTCTAAAATGGGGTCATTTGTGGGGTTCCTATATAGAGTTGGGCCGAACCTCCGATTTTAGGTTCGCGAACCGGGTTCGCGAACTTTCGCGGAAGGTTCGGTTCGCGTTAAAGTTCGCGAACCGCAATAGACTTCAATGGGGATGCGAACTTTGAAAAAAAAAAAAAATTATGCTGGCCACAAAAGTGATGGAAAAGATGTTTCAAGGGGTCTAACACCTGGAGGGGGGCATGGCGGAGTGGGATACACGCCAAAAGTCACCGGGAAAAATCTGGATTTGACGCAAAGCAGCGTTTTAAGGGCAGAAATCACATTGAATGCTAAATGACAGGCCTAAAGTGCTTTAAAACATCTTGCATGTGTATACATCAATCAGGGAGTGTAATTAAGGTACTGCTTCACACTGACACACCAAACTCCACTGAACAGAACAGGTATGCAGTGGCGGGTTCACTGAACAGAACAGGTATGCAGTGGCGGGTCCACTGAACAGGTATACAGTGGCGGGTCCACTGAACAGAACAGGTATGCAGTGGCGGGTTCACTAAACAGGTATACAGTGGCGGGTCCACTGAACAGAACAGGTATGCAGTGGTGGGTTCACAGAACAGGTATGCAGTGGCAGGATCAATGAACAGGTATGCAGTGGCAGGATCACTGAACAGGTATGCAGTGGCAGGATCAATGAACAGGTATGCAGTGGCAGGATCAATGAACAGGTATGCAGTGGCAGGATCAATGAACAGGTATGCAGTGGCAGGATCAATGAACAGGTATGCAGTGGCAGGATCAATGAACAGGTATGCAGTGGCAGGATCAATGAACAGGTATGCAGTGGCAGGATCACTGAACAGGTATGCAGTGGCAGGATCAATGAACAGGTATGCAGTGGCAGGATCAATGAACAGGTATGCAGTGGCAGGATCAATGAACAGGTATGCAGTGGCAGGATCAATGAACAGGTATGCAGCCAGGGACAAGTTAAGCCTAACTAATCTTTCCCTATGAGAGACTGCAGCAGCTCGCCCTACTCTAACTAATGCAGGCACACGAGTGGCCACGGCCGCCGCTGCCTGCCTATATAAGGGGGGGTGGGGCTCCAGGGGCTAGTGTAGCCTAATTGGCTACACTGGGCCTGCTGACTGTGATGTAGAGGGTCAAAGTTGACCCTCAGTGCATTATGGGGCGAACCGCAATGGGGCGAACTTTTCCGCAATAAAGTTCGCGTGCGGTACCCGCACGCGAACCACCTAGGTTCGCGCGAACCAGGTTCGCCGGCGAACCGTTCGGCCCAACTCTATTCCTATACTGCCCTGGCATTTTAGGGGCCCTAAACCGTGAGGAGTAGTCTTGAAACGAAATTTCTCAAAATGACCTGTGAAATCCTAAAGGTACTCATTGGACTTTGGGCCCTTTAGCGCAGTTAGGGTGCAAAAAAGTGCCACACATGTGGTATCGCCATACTCGGGAGAAGTAGTACAATGTGTTTTGGGGTGTATTTTTACACATACCCATGCTGGGGGGGAGAAATACCTCTGTAAATGGACAATTGTGTGTAAAAAAATCAAAAGATTGTCATTTACAGAAGTATTTCTCCCACCCAGCATGGGTATGTGTAAAAATACACCCCAAAACACATTATACTACTTCTCCCGAGTACGGCGATACCACATGTGTGGCACTTTTTTGCACCCTAACTGCACTAAGGGGCCCAAAGTCCAATGAGTACCTTTAGGATTTCACAGGTCATTTTTGTTTCAAGACTACTCCTCACGGTTTAGGGCCCCTAAAATGCCAGGGCAGTATAGGAACCCCACAAATGACCCCATTTTAGAAAGAAGACACCCCAAGGTATTCCGTTAGGAGTATGGTGAGTTCATAGAAGTTTTTATTTTTTTGTCACAAGTTAGCGGAAATTGATTTTTAATTGTTTTTTTCACAAAGTGTCATTTTCCGCTAACTTGTGACAAAAAATAAAATCTTCTATGAACTCACCATACTCCGTACGGAATACCTTTGGGTGTCTTCTTTCTAGAATGGGGTCATTTGTGGGGTTCCTATACTGCCCTGGCATTTTAGGGGCCCTAAACCGTGAGGAGTAGTCTTGAAACCAAATGTCGCAAAATGACCTGCGAAATCCTAAAGGTACTCATTGGACTTTGGGCCCCTTAGCGTACTTAGGGTGTAAAAAAAAGTGCCACACATGTGGTACCGCCGTACTCAGGAGAAGTAGTATAATGTGTTTTGGGGTGTATTTTTACACATACCCATGCTAAGTGGGAGAAATATCTCTGTAAATGACAATTGTTTGATTTTTTTACACACAATTGTCCATTTACATAGAAATTTCTCCCACCCAGCATGGGTATGTGTAAAAATACACCCCAAAACACATTATACTACTTTTCCTGAGTACGGCGGTACCACATGTGTGACACTTTTTTGCAGCCTAGGTGCGCTAAGGGGCCCAACGTCCTATTCACAGGTCATTTTGAGGCATTTGTTTTCTAGACTACTCCTCACGGTTTAGGGCCCCTAAAATGCAAGGGCAGTATAGGAACCCCACAAGTGACCCCATTTTAGAAAGAAGACACCCCAAGGTATTCCGTTAGGTGTATGGCGAGTTCATAGAAGATTTTATTTTTTGTCACAAGTTAGTGAAAAATGACACTTTGTGAAAAAAAACCAATAAAAATCAACTTTTGACAAAAAATAAAATCTTCTATGAACTCGTCATACACCTAACAGAATACCTTGGGGTGTCTTTTTTTCTAAAATGGGGTCACTTGTGGGGTTCCTATACCGCCCTGGCATTTTACAGGCCCAAAACCGTGAGTAGTCTGGAAACCAAATGTCTCAAAATGACTGTTCAGGGGTATAAGCATCTGCAAATTTTGATGACAGGTGGTCTATGAGGGGGCGAATTTTGTGGAACCGGTCATAAGCAGGGTGGCCTTTTAGATGACAGGTTGTATTGGGCCTGATCTGATGGATAGGAGTGCTAGGGGGGTGACAGGAGGTGATTGATGGGTGTCTCAGGGGGTGGTTAGAGGGGAAAATAGATGCAATCAATGCACTGGGGAGGTGATCGGAAGGGGGTCTGAGGGGGATCTGAGGGTTTGGCCGAGTGATCAGGAGCCCACACGGGGCAAATTGGGGCCTGATCTGATGGGTAGGTGTGCTAGGGGGTGACAGGAGGTGATTGATGGGTGTCTCAAGGTGTGATTAGAGGGGGGAATAGATGCAAGCAATGCACTGGCGAGGTGATCAGGGCTGGGGTCTGAGGGCATTCTGAGGGTGTGGGCGGGTGATTGAGTGCCCTAGGGGCAGATAGGGGTCTAATCTGATAGGTAGCAGTGACAGGGGGTGATTGATGGGTAATTAGTGGGTGTTTAGGGTAGAGAACAGATGTAAACACTGCACTTGGGAGGTGATCGGACGTCGGATCTGCGGGCGATCTATTGGTGTGGGTGGGTGTTCAGATTGCCCGCAAGGGGCAGGTTAGGGGCTTATTGATGGGTGGCAGTGATAGCGGGTGATTGATGGGCGGCAGTGACAGGGGGTGATTGATGGGTGGCAGTGACAGGGGGTGATTGATGGGTGATTGATAGGTGATTGACAGGTAATCAGTGGGTTATTACAGGGGAGAACAGATGTAAATATTGCACTGGCGAATTGATAAGGGGGGGTCTGAGGGCAATCTGAGCGTGTAGGCGGGCGATTGGGTGCCCGCAAGGGGCAGATTAGGGTCTGATCTGATGGGTAACAGTGACAGGTGGTGATAGGGGGTGATTGATGGGTGATTGATGGGTAATTAGTGGGTGTTTAGAGGAGAGAATAGATGGAAACACTGCGCTTGGGTGGTGATCTGATGTCGGATCTGCGGGCGATCTATTGGTGTGGGTGGGTGATCAGTTTGCCCGCAAGGGGCAGGTTAGGGGCTGATTGTTGGGTGGCAGTGACAGGGGGTGATTGATGGGTGATAGGTGATTGGCAGGTGATTGACAGGTGATCAGTGGGTTATTACAGGGAAGGCCAGATGTAATTAATGCACTGGCGAATTTATAAGGGGGGGGGGGGTCTGAGGGCAATCTGAGCGTGTGGGCGGGTGATTGGGTGCCCGCAAGGGGCAGATTAGGGTCTGATCTGATAGGTAACAGTGACGGTTGGTGATAGGGGGTGATTGATGGGTAATTAGTGGGTGTTTAGAGAAGATAACAGATGTAAACAATACATTTGGGAGGTAATCTGACGGCGGGTTTGCGGGCGATCTAATGGTGTGGGTGGGTGATCAGATTGCCCGCAAGGGGCAGGTTAGGGGCTGATTGATGGGTGGCAGTGACAGGGGGTGACAGGTGGTGATTGATGGGTGATAGGTGATTGGCAGGTGATTGACAGGTGATCAGTGGGTTATTACAGGGAAGAACAGATGTAATTAATGCACTGGTGAATTGATAAGGGGGGGTCAGAGGGCAATCTGAGCGTGTGGGCGGGTGATTGGGTGCCCGCAAGGGGCAGATTAGGGTCTGATCTGATAGGTAAAAGTGACAGGTGGTGATAGGGGGTGATTGATGGGTGATTGATGGGTAATTAGTGGGTGTTTAGAGGAGAGAATAGATGTAAACAATGGATTTTGGAGGTGATCTGATGTCGGATCTGCGGGCGATCTATTGGTGTGGGGGGGTGATCAGATTGCCCGCAAGGGGCAGGTTAGGGGCTGATTGATGGGTGGCAGTGACAGGGGGTGATTGACGGGTGATTGACAGGTGATGGACAGGTGATTGACAGGTGATTGACAGGTGATCAGGGGGGATAGATGCATACAGTACATGGGGGGGGGGGTCTGGGGGGGGGGTCTGGGGAGAATCTGAGGGGTGGGGGGTGATCAGGAGGGAGCGGGGGGCAGGGGGGGGATACAAAAAAAAAATAGCGTTGACAGATAGTGACAGGGAGTGATTGATGGGTGATTAGGGGGGTGATAGGGTGCAAACAGGGGTCTGGGGGGTGGGCAGGGGGGGGGGTCTGATGGGTGCTGTGGGCGATCTGGGGCAGGGGGGGGGGGGGAAATCAGTGTGCTTGGTGCAGACTAGGGTGGCTGCAGCCTGCCCTGGTGGTCCCTCGGACATTGGGACCACCAGGGCAGGAGGCAGCTTGTATAATACACTTTGTAAACATTACAAAGTGTATTATACACTTTGTATGCGGCGATCGTCGGGTTAACATCCCGCCGGCGCTTCCGTATGGCCGGCGGGATGTTGCGGCGGGTGAGCGGCGCCAGGCGGAGGCGGAGGATCGCGTCACTGATGACGCGATCGCTCCACCCATGCCCCTACAAGGACCGCCGCCAATTGTCAATACGGCGGTCCTTGCGGGGTGCACTTCCCGGCCGCCAATTGTACATACGGCGGTCGGGAAGTGGTTAAGCCACACCCCTGATCATGCCCCCATCGCACCCCTAGTCATGCATACCATAAACATTTCATAAGAAAAATATGTTGTTTTATAATTCAAACCAGACTGGTCCTTTCTATCCTGGTTCATTAACATTTTAAAATTAGTAATATATCAATTTAAAGGATTGGAACAAAGTTTAGAGTCAATTAAACACATTTTTTTAGTAGAGGAATGTATATATTTACATAGAAAGAGGGACAAAGTCCTGAACGAGGGACAATGAGGAGGAAAGAGAGACAGAGGCGAGACAGGGCTCGCAAAGAGTAACTGTCCCTCCGAAAGAGGGACAGTTGGGAGCTATGCTTTTGCAGTCACTGCCAGGGCCGTGCAGAGGATTCTCAAGGGGGGGTGCTCAAATTTTAAAAAGGGGCCCTAATCGATAAATCGTGCTAAATTGTGTATGTAATACCCCTTCTCCAGAAAGCACTAGGCAGTCTTAACCCCCCCCCCCACCACCACCACCACCACCATCACCACACACACACACACACACACACACACACACACACACACACACACACACACACACACACACACACACACACACACACACCTTTATAGAAGTATCAGGCAGACTTTGTGTCTTCTTCCAACCAACTTCTTTGGTGCCACCACCCTCAAATCAGCAGTCATAGGTGCGCACTATTAGAGTGGGCACAGTGGAGCCTGATGTAGGCATGGATTCACCTTTCATCACTGGGACCTCTGTCCCTCTAGATCAGCACCCAAGCTTCTTTTCAGGCAAAGAAGCAGTGGTTGCCAATATGCAGTGGTTGCTAAGCATTAGTAGATGCAAAACTGCAGTAAGTGCCAAGGTGCAGTGGGTGCACAGATGCAGTGGGTGGTAAGACGCAAAGGTCCAGTTTGTGCTAATTTGCAGTGGGTGCCGATGTGCCAAAGTACAGTCCGTGTCAAGCTGCTGTGGGTACCAAGGTCCAGTTTGTATTGGGTGTTTATTTGCAGTGGATGCTATGCTATATTGGGTGCTGAATGAGTAGCAGAAGGCGATAAACAATAGTGGGTGCCATGTGAGTGCTAATTGATACAGGGAGCCATGTGAGTGTTGGACATGAGTGTAGGTAGTGCCATGTGTGGTCTGGATGTGTGCCATGGGAGAGTACTGAGTCTCATATGGGTTCAGACCAAGGGTGGGTACTGGTTGCTATTTGAGTGCTGGCCATGGATGGGTACTAGGTGCATATAATGGCTTTGGAACTTTGTGCTGTGTGAGTACTGTGCCATGTGGGTGTTGATTATGGGGGTTATAGGGTGTCATGTGGGTCTTAGGTGCAAATATTGAGTGCCAAGTGGGTACTGGGAGCAAGTACATGGTAACATCTGGGTAATGGGTGCTGGCTAGTGGGGTATTTGTTGTCATGTGGGTGCTAAATGCAGAAGCTGGGTGCCATGTGGGATCTGGGTGCTGGCACAGGGTGTCATGTGCATTCTGGCTGTATGGGTTGGTGTCAAGCATCATGTAGGTGTTGATTGCAGTTACTCAAGCCCTTGTGAGTTCTGGGTGCAAGTACTGGATGTCATATGTGAGTGTTTGGTGTTTGTGCTGGGCACCAAGTGGAGGCTTAGTGCAACTGGAACTACTGCAGATGAAACATGTGGGTGTTGGGTGCAGGTACATTGGTGTGAATACTTGGTGCATTGCCTGCACTAGGTGCTAGCTATGGGTGGGCATTGTGTGTCATGTGGATTCTGAGTGCAGGTACTTTGGGTGCTAGTACTGGTTTATGTGAGTTCAGATAATGTGCAAGTACTGTGCCAAGTGGGTGTGAGTACTGGGTGCCAGCTATAGGGTGAATGATGCAAGTACTAAGTGCCATATGGAGGTCGGATATAAGTATTGGGTGAAAGTTGCTTGGTGCAAGTACTGGGTGCTTGCTATAGTGGGGGTTACTGGTTGAGTGTAATGTGGGTGCTGAATATTGGTGGGATTGCGGTGGGTGCAGGGAGTGGGCGGTCACTGTGGGTACTGCTATGAATAGCATAGTTGCTGCTAGGAGAGGTAGAGGTCAGTGTGGTTGCTGGGGGAGGTAGAGGTCAGTGTGGGTGCTGGTGGAAGGGTAGGTCACTGTGGGTTCTGTGGAAGGAAGAGGTCAGTATGAGTGCTGGAGGAAGGGGAGGTCACTGTGGGTGCTGGGAGAGGTCATTGTAGTTATTGGAGGAGGGAGTAGTTGTGGATGCTGTGTGTTGGGAGAGATCAGTGTGGGCGCTGCTTTTGGGATGGGAGGTCCCTGTAAGTGCTGCAGGGGACAGGAGGGTAGCCTCTGGGGGAGGGAAAGACCACTGTGGGTGCTGGGGGAAGGATAGGTCAGTGTGGGTGCTGGGGTAGGCAGGATCACTGCTAGAGCTGGGGAGGGAGAGGTGATTGTGGGTGGTAGGTGAAGGCAGAGGTCACTGTGGGAGGGAGAGGTCACTGTGGGTGCTAGGTGGATGGAGAGGTCACTGTGGGAGGGAGTGGTCACTGTGGGTGCTGGTGGAGGGAGAGGTCACTGTGGGTGCTAGGTGGATGGAGAGGTCACTGTGGGTGCTGGTGGAGGGAGAGGTCACTGTGGGTGCTAGACGCAGGGAGAGGTCACTGTGGGTGCTAGGTGGAGGCAGAGGTCACTGTGGGTGCTGGTGGAGGGAGAGGTCACTGTGGGTGCTAGGCGCAGTGAGAGGTCAATGTGGGTGCTAGGTGGAGGGAGAGGTCACTGTGGGAGGGAGAGGTCACTGTGGGTGCTGGTGGAGGGAGAGGTCACTGTGGGTGCTAGGTGCAGGGAGAGGTCACTGTGGGTGCTAGGTGGAGGAAGAGGTCACTGTGGGTGCTAGGTGGAGGGAGAGGTCACTGTGGGAGGGATAGGTCACTGAGGGTGCTGGGGGAGGGAGAGGTCACTGTGGGTGCTAGGTGGAAGGAGAGGTCACTGTGGGTGCTAGGTGGATGGAGAGGTCACTGTGGGAGGGAGTGGTCACTGTGGGTGCTGGTGGAGGGAGAGGTCACTGTGGGTGCTAGGTGGATGGAGAGGTCACTGTGGGTGCTGGTGGAGGGAGAGGTCACTGTGGGTGCTGGTGGAGGGAGAGGTCACTGTGGGTGCTAGGCGCAGGGAGAGGTCACTGTGGGTGCTAGGTGGAGGCAGAGGTCACTGTGGGTGCTGGTGGAGGGAGAAATCACTGTGGGTGCTAGGCGCAGGGAGAGGTCACTGTGGGTGCTAGGCGGAGGGAGAGGTCACTGTGGGAGGGAGAGGTCACTGTGGGTGCTGGTGGAGGGAGAGGTCACTGTGGGTGCTAGGTGGAGGGAGAGGTCACTGTGGGTGCTAGGTGGAGGGAGAGGTCACTGTGGGTGCTGGGGAAGGAAATGTCACTGTGGGTGCTAGGTGGAGGGAGAGGTCACTGTGGCAGGGAGAGGTCACTGTGGGAGGGAGAGGTCACTGTGGGTGCTGGTGGAGGGAGAGGTCACTGTGGGTGCTAGGTGCAGGGAGAGGTCACTGTGGGTGCTAGGTGGAGGGAGAGGTCACTGTGGGTGCTAGGTGGAGGCAGAGGTCACTGTGGGTGCTGGTGGAGGGAGAGGTCACTGTGGGTGCTAGGCGCAGGGAGAGGTCACTGTGGGTGCTAGGCGGAGGGAGAGGTCACTGTGGGAGGGAGAGGTCACAGTGGGTGCTGGTGGAGGGAGAGGTCACTGTGGGTGCTAGGTGGAGGGAGAGGTCACTGTGGGTGCTAGGTGGAGGGAGAGGTCACTGTGGGTGCTGGGGAAGGAAATGTCACTGTGGGTGCTAGGTGGAGGGAGAGGTCACTGTGGCAGGGAGAGGTCACTGTGGCAGGGAGAGGTCACTGTGGGAGGGAGAGGTCACTGTGGGTGCTGGTGGAGGGAGAGGTCACTGTGGGTGCTAGGTGCAGGGAGAGGTCACTGTGGGTGCTAGGTGGAGGGAGAGGTCACTGTGGGTGCTAGGTGGAGGGAGAGGTCACTGTGGGTGCTAGGTGGAGGGAGAGGTCACTGTGGGTGCTGGGGAAGAAGATGCCACTGTGGGTGCTAGGTGGAGGGAGAGGTCACTGTGGCAGGGAGAGGTCACTGTGGGAGGGAGAGGTCACTGTGGGTGCTGGTGGAGGGAGAGGTCACTGTGGGTGCTAGGTGCAGGGAGAGGTCACTGTGGGTGCTAGGTGGAGGGAGAGGTCACTGTGGGTGCTAGGTGGAGGGAGAGGTCACTGTGGGTGCTAGGTGGAGGGAGAGGTCATTGTGGGTGCTAGGTGGATGGAGAGGTCACTGTGGGTGCTGGGGAGGGAGAAGTCACTGTGGGTGCTAGGTGGATGGAGAGGTCCCTGTGGGTGAGGAAGAAGTCACTATGGGTGCTTGGGGAGGTAGAGGTCAGTATGGGTCCTAGGTGGAGGGTGAGGTCAGTATGCCACACTAGGATTCCTATCCAGACCTCTTCACCTGAAAGTGCCCCAGGAGGAGGCGGAGCTTCTCGCGGGTGGGCGGGGCTTACCGCGGTAGGGGCGGGGCTTATTTTGCGCGATCAGAGGGGCCTTTTTTTTACTGATTTTAAAAAGGGGGGGTGCCTGGGCACCCAGAGCACCCCCCTCTGCACGTGCCTGGTCACTGCCATGTACTCCCTTTTCTTATTTCTCTTTGTTTCAAGCACAATAGAGGAATGATAGCTGAGTGAGTTGTGCGCCCTCCTACACTGCACCCTGAGGCTGGAGCCTCTCTCACCTCTGCCTCGGCCCAGCCCTGCACCCCTCCTACACTGCGCCCTGAGGCTGGAGCCTCTCTCACCTCTGCCTAGGCCTGGCCCTGTGCCCCCTCCTCCACTGCGCCCTGAGGATGGAGCCTCTGTCGCCTCTGCCTCGGCCCAGCACTGGGCCCCCTCCTACACTGCGCCCTGAGGCTGGAGCCTCTCTCACCTCTGCCTCGGCCCAGCCCTGCACCCCTCCTACACTGCGCCCTGAGGCTGGAGCCTCTCTCACCTCTGCTTAGGCCTGGCCCTGTGCCCCCTCCTCCACTGCGCCCTGAGGATGGAGCCTCTGTCGCCTCTGCCTCGGCCCAGCACTGTGCCCCCTCCTACACTGCGCCCTGAGGCTGGAGCCTCTCTCACCTCTGCCTAGGCATGGCCCTGGCTCTCATAGTAAATTTATGCAATTTTTGTCTTGTATTTCTAGCATTGCCTCTCTCTTCTTTAGCCTCCTTGTAGGTTAAAAAGTTCAGATTAGGGATGGTCGAAAAATTTCCGCTGAATATGGACTTCAAAATTGTATTGATTTTGCTTAATCCAGTCATAAACTATGCATGTCACGTGAAATTACCAAAGCGGCAGTAGAAAATGATTTTTTTTGCGTACATTCCAGACCAGAATTGCTAGTGGGAATAGGGGGAACAAGTCTTTTTTTTTTTTTTTTTTTCTTTTTTCTTTTTTCAAAAAGACCTTGTAGTTTTTGAGAAAATCAATTTCTAAAAATCCAAACAAAAAATTTGTTTTTTTTAAAGAGACTCTGTAACAAATTTTTCAGTCTTATTTCTTCTATCCTATAAGTTCCTATGCCTGTTCTAATGTGCTCTGGCTTACTGCAGCTTTTCCTAATTGCACGGTCTCTGTAATAAATCTTATCTCCTTTCCTCTGTCGTGTCTGTCGGGCTAAAGCTTGGGTGTGTGGAATGTGCAGGGCTGCTTGTGATTGGTTAGAAGCTATACACACCCTCTGCAGGCCACCTGCACACTCTGTATGACTCACACTTTCTGTTTATTGAGCCTATCACAAGCTGGTTAGTTTGTTTGTAAACACTGCCTAAAACTGTGAATTACAAGCCAGGATTGCAGCAGGGAGTAGAAGAAACAGCACAGAGGGGCCCAGGAGAACATCATGAATAGAATGGTATGCTTTTTAGTGTAAGAATATTAGAGTACAGATTCTCTTTAAACTCAGTATTATCACATTTTACTGCTGTACACTTTAATATGTAGCGCGTTAAAAGCTCTGTATACTTATTTTATACAGGGCACAGGAGGTGGGGAAGCCCAAGGTCTTTAGGGGAGAGGGGGAGGGGTTGCCACCCCTCTCTTCCTGAGACTCCCCGCATTATGGACCATGTGGGCTGGTATAGCTCAGACTTCGGTGCCCCACAGGGTCCAGGCTCTGAATTCTAGCGATACAAGCCTACATGGGTAACTAGGGGTTAAAAAGGCTTGGGAAGGGGGTTTGTGCGCTGTCTGTTTTCTTGAAATGAATAAAATGTGTGTATGTAACTCGGTACATAACAAAATGCCATTTTACCGAGTTTAAAGAACAATTTTTCTTAGATTTTTTAAAATCTATTCTTTCAAAAATTATAAGGTCTTTCTGAAAAAAACAAAAACGTTTATGCGCAAAATTAATTACGAATTAACACTAGTCAGCACTCGTTACAGCGGACACACATTTCCAAACCGAACCAGCAAGCTGGCTTTAAAGATGCTGCCCCGTGGTCTTGCTAGAAGTCGCGTTTCATGGTACAGACATTTAAAATGATGACACCGTAAAAGGCTTCAGAGAAATAGATAACTCTCCCCAGGCGGCTGGCTATAATCCGGTCTGTGGCTCGGAGCCTGGACGGTTGCTATAACGGCTAACTGACAAGCGATTTCTGTTGGTTTAGTGACTTATAAGTTATCAACCATAGGAGGGGTGGGTGTGGCAGCGGATGGTCGTACCACAGCCTATGTCCTCATGATTGAAGGGGCTCTTATTGACTCTAATCCACCAGCACTCCCATCCTTAATTCTAGTTTCACTAGCCGGAGTATTTCAGCGTTGTAACCTATTACCCACTGTAGCCCGTTTGCAAAATGGGCTTCCATTATTTTTTAGTAACTGTAATAGGTGTAGTAGTGGAGCGAGTTCAGGAGATGCATGGCACCAGCAGGCTGTCATCTCTTCGGCTTTGGGAAGGACGCAGTGAAATCTGGCATCTAGAGAGAAGGGATCCATCTGAAAATGGCTCCTGCGAATAATGGCGCATGGTGTTGCCGCTAATCCGTTTGCCGCTTATCGCTATTTAACGTTAAAGCCTTATTGTTATTTAACGTTAAAGCCTTATTGTTATTTAGCGTTAACACAAAGAACCCTCTCTGTACCTATCCCTAACCCCTGGTGGTGCCTAACCCTAAGTCCCCCCTGGTGGTGCCTAACCCTAAGACCCCCCCGGTTGGTGCCTAACCCTAATACCCCCTGGTGGTGCCTAACCCTAAGACCCCCCTGGTGGTGCCTAATCCTAACCACCCCCTGGTGGTGCCTAACCCTAACCACCCCCCTGGTAATGCCTAACCCTAAGACCCCCTGGTGGTGCCTAACCCTAAGACCCCCCAGTGGTGCCTATACTGCCTAGCCCTAACCTTGACAGTGTTAAATTAAATCCATTCACCGTTTTACAGTTAAATAACGTCTGCAGTTTGGCTTATGTAGGGCACTATTGATAAATAACGTTACTGTGGGCAATAACGTCTGCTGTTTGGCAAATGAACGGCACTATTGATAAATACCATTAGTGTGTGCCGTTTTTCTTCTGTTTTCCCTGTGCGCCATTATTATGCAGTACTAACAATAAATAGCGATAAGCGTGTCTTTTTAATGCGGCGCCATTTGTATGCATAGGCGCTGTGCGGTATTATTCACTGATCCGAGAGAGAATATCTGCAATACACATTGGAGATGACATTCACACTGATAATCCTGTATTACACAACTGGGAGCGGTGGCAGAGCCAGGAGAGAAGGGAGCGACCTAAAAGAGGACCAGTTACGCTGTAGGGTTATTTTTTATTTGATCTTTTTATGATTTGTGTTAAACAAGGAATCATTGGCAGCACAGGAAACCAACTTACTTATAAAACAACCTTAAAGAGGAACTTTAACAAAAAAGAGAGTAGTAGGAGGAAAAAATAAATCAAGACATTGCAAAGTGGGAAATTAAAGACATAGAAGGTAGATCAAGAAATGATTGATATTCGCCATGTAATTGGTTCATGTTACACTTACAATTGTGATGATTATGCTGCTCTTTGCTTCCAATCCTCCAGTGGGTAACCTCAGCCTAACGTCACTACCGGTTTCGGCGTTAGTCCACGCCTGGAAGGCGTGGACTAACGCCGAAACCGGTAGTGACGTCAGACAGTAACAGCGGCGCACAGCTCTCTCCCCAGACGGACGTCCTCTTGTAATACCATCTACATCTCCCGCCCTGGCCAGGCATGATTAGGCTGAGGTTACCCACTGGAGGATTGGAAGCAAAGCGCAGCATAATCATCACAATTGTAAGTGTAACTTTTAATGTGCGTGACTATTACACATCTAGGTTAATGCACCATTGGAGCGCTCTTTCCCCCCCCCCCCCCACCCTCTTGTTTTTACCAGCAACTGGCTCCATCCAGTCTAGGAGAGCAGCACCTGGGGCATATTTAAAGGGCCATCACTATTTTGTTGAGCACAAGTGTGTTTCCTACTCAATTGGTTCATGTTGTCTGCTCCACATGACCTGAGTCTGCAGGTCAGCGGGGGAAATTTATCAACGCATTACCGACAGTTTTTTCTTCTTAATCTGTTCTAACCAGCAGGGAGAAAAGTTCTGCATGATGATAAAAACCTTCTTAAATCCTAGGTAATAGCGGCAGTTTAGCGTGGATTTCTAGAGCTGCACTACAGTTAAGAAAAGTGCAAATCCATCCCTAAACTGGCACAGATTAAGAAGTGCTTGATAGCAGTTCTACAGATGTAGAACTGCAGGCTAGACATGATTGCAGAGTGCAGGCTAGACATGATTTGTGAGGTGCTCCTCCCCCCTGCTGAATTCCTTCTCAGAGCCTGCTGGTATCAATACAGCAGGTGTGTTGGGTACCTCAGCAACAGGAATTCCCCTCACACACTGCACTGTCTGAGAGACCTTCCTAGCTCCTCCTATTTTACAACAGTTTTAGAAGGAATCTGCACTATCTAGTGATTTCTTAGGATGTCTGAGACAGTTCTGCATGGATTTCTAAAAACCTACTAATATTTTGTCTCAGACACTCTTGATAAATGTACCCCAGCATTTTTAGTGCTGGCTGGCATGTACAAAAAAAAAACAACAAAAAAGGACAGCACCAACTGCCCTTATCTGTAAATACCGCCACTTGCACAGTTCACAGAGACTAATGGCCATGGGAGCACAATCGCGAGAGGCGTGTGGCGCACCTGCGGGTCGCGATCTTACGGAGGGGACAACGGCGGCTGTGACAACAGCAGAACTTCGATGTAAAACCTGATAGACTCCTTGGGGTTTGTAGCAGCCATAGGGTGAGTAAAACTTTTCTTTCTTAGGTCACCTTGTATCCTTTAAAGAACTTTAATGAATATCACTTATTGAATAAAATTGCCTGTTTAAAAAAACAATATTACTGTAATTGGTAAATATCAACAAAAACAGAACATCGCCATGACACTAAAGTCAACCCCCTGATACAGGCTGGCAATACCACTTAATAAGCACCGAGACTAAAAAGGAAAGGGGTAGAGGGGAGGAGTTTGAAGTGTGAGGTAAACTACACTAACCCAGTAGTAACACAGTGCTTATAAAACCACATCCTATTGGCTGTCCAGTTGACCAGTCCTAAGGATTTTTACTGGCTATAGGCCAAACAGGTCATAGTTACCCCAGCAACTTTCTTCCCTTGCGTGAACCTCTGTCAACAACAGGCTGAACCATTATTCTGACAACCTGGCCATACACCTCCTTTTTGTCCTATTTGCTGGCCAGTTGACCATTCCTGAAGACTCCCACCTGCCATAGGCCAACTGGGTCAAAAATGACCCCAGCAACCTTGGTCCCCTTCCTGCACCTTCATCATCATACCTTTATTCTGACTTGGTCACTGCAGTGGTGGGAGGGGCTATTGTTACTCTACTGAGCTTAAGGACTGTTAACTGAGGATCCTAAAAGTTTACATCATAATTTCTGACAGTTCAAAAAGTTTCACATAGTTGTAAGAAAAATAGCGGTAACCTGGTAACCTGAATTAATTGTGGAGTTGGATGCAGACTGAAATAGTAAAGCCATTTTTTTTAACGTTAAAGGATACATTAGCGTAAAAACAATTTTTAAAAATGGGGGGAGCAGTCATGTGTAGTGGCCTCTCCTCATGCCCACCGCTCCCGCCATTCTCCTCCATCCCACTCCGTTACCGCATACCGATCCCCCAAACTTACTTCCTGGTCAGGGTGGTTGCAGCCTACTGTGATGCGCATGCTTGATCACGCACCTGTGGCCGGGAACGTTCTGCGCATTATGTAGTTGTGACGTTACAACTACGTAGTGCGCCTGCGCAGAGCGCTCCCAGCCATGGGTGCGCGATCAAGGACGCGTCTAGCCAGGTAACGCCTGTGCAGTCAGCCGCGACCACCTCAACCAGGAAGTAAGTTTGAGGGATCGGTAAGCATTAGCGGAGGAGGAGAATGGGGGAGTGGTAGGCAGCAAGAGGAGAGCCCACTACACATGCCTGCTCCCCTCGTTTTAAAATTGTTTTTGCGCTAAGGTATCTTTTAAAGGGAACCTTAACTCTAAAAATAAGAGTTTCACTTACCTGGGGTATCTACCAGCCCCCTGCAGCCATCCTGTGCCCTCGTAACTATTCATGGCTCCTCCGACCCCCTGCCACCAGCTAGTTTCGTTTTTGCCGACTCAGAGTCAGCGAGCCGCCACGCGTACCTTTGCACACATTCCCACTGGTGCAGGAAGCTATCCCGGACATTAGCTCGTAGCCAACATGGAGCCATGAGTGACTGTGAGGGCACAGGATGGCTTCAGGGGGCTGGTAGATGCCCTAGGTAAGTGAAACTCATTTTTTTTAAGAGTTAAGGTTCCCTTTAAATTACAAACACCTTTGTGTATAAATTATTCATTTCAAATAACTTTTTTTTTTTATGGAAGTGAGGTTAAACTTGGACAGACCACCCGTTACAGCTTGCCACCCTTCTCTCTGCTAAAATGGCATTTTGGGGGTATGGCAGGGTAAATTGAGCTATTTTTGACGTTTCATCCATCAAAACATAGGCTTCCGCACAAAGAATAAATTGTGTAAAAATATACTTTTCGTCTATTTGTCTGCCAACAAGTCATTGAGTAACTGAGAAATCTGTCAGCTTGCTTCAAACAGAAGCACTTAAAACTGCGAGGAGAACAAAATAAATTGCAGAAGCGGCATCGATGGCAGAGCTATGAAAACAGGCGCACTTACCGATCCACCACCGGGGGAATTCTCTCAAGCTTTTGTTTTCAGGAATGCCGGTGTACGGCACCGAGGCAATTCTGCAAACAGCAACAAGAGGAGAAAAAAGACAGATAGAAAAGTGTTCCAGCCAGTACAGAAATGACAAATAGAGCTTAAAGCTAATGGGAACCTAAAACAAAAAATAAAGCAAACAGATACTTACCTAAGGAGAGTGAAAGCTCTGGGCCCTATAGGACCTTCCCGCTCCTGTCACGGTCCCCTCGTTCCAGTGGTGTCTCCCCCTGTTAGCAGTATTTGACCAATCGGTCAAATACTGAATAAAATCAAATGGCCGCGCTCAAAGTTCATAACCTGAGGAGAATACAAAATTAATGTCACCGTCCACAAAAGTCCTTCTAATCCACTCAAGGATCTGGAAATCGGGATATGAGACACTCCAGGAACTGTATACAATCCTTCAATCCGAACCATCAAATACTGCTCTCTGCCACAACAGGAGGCTTCAGAAGTCTTCAGGAGCCCGAGTGCTGCCAAAAACGGACGGCTCCGTGCTGCGCCTGAGCTTAGTGCCCTCTCTCATGCAGGCATGCGCACTACAGAGCTACCTGTGTTCGGGAACACTCAGGCTCCCGAAGACTTTCAAAGCCTCCTACAGCGGGGAATTTAAATGGGGTGACATTGAACGAGCAGACCATGAGGGGAGCGGGAAGGCTTTATAAGACCCAGAGCTTTCCCTCTCCTTAGGTAAGTATATGTTTTGGGGTTTTTTTTGGGGGGGGGGGGGGGAGAGGTTAGGTTCCCATGTTAGCTTGCCTTTAACAGTATGGAGACGAGACTTGTTTAGTGTTTTGTTTGTAATTCTGGGTCACATAGGAGCTGTGTCACTAGGAAAAGATTAGCTCCCAAGTAGTGATGGTGAGAAATGCCAATTTCCGGTTCCGACAAAATTTCTGCTTTCCGAAAAGTCACCTTCTGATTCCATTAATTTCCGTGTAATTCCAAAAGAATTTCAGAAATTACATTATAGACAATACTTCCTGGTTAATTGCAAAGCCCCCATGAATGCAATCTTGATTTCTGACAGGGAAAATGTTTTTTAAAAAAAACCTTGTAGTTTTTGATAAAATCGATTTTGAATACTTCGAATAAAAATGCTTTTTAAAGTCAGTAAAATGACATTCTGCAGAGGAATTCCGCAATCTACATTAGAGTAAATACCTCGAATTTCTGTGGTTAATTGCAAAGCCCCCTTATGTGCAAACATTTAAGGGGGATACTTGGCAAATTTGCAATTAATCATGGAAATTGGCGGTATTTACTCTAATGTAGATTGCGGAATTCCACTGCAGAATGTCATTTTACCAACTTAAATATTCAAAATCAATTTTATCAAAAATTAGAAGATCTTTTTGGAAAAAAAAATATTCACTTGTTCCCACTATTCCCCAGAAGATACAGGGCAAACTTGATTGCATTTATAGGGGCTTTGCAATTTACCATGGAATTCGACAGTATTGACTATAATGTAATGTCGGAAATTCCATTGGAATTCTGCAGAAGTAGGAAACTCATCCCTACGCACAAATGCTGCAGACAGCCAAGCCCTCTGCTTATATAGGAAAAACCACAGAATCCATGCACCTCACCTCAAACTAGGACAATTAAATATGTTATAGGGAGGTGCTAAAGAGGGTGTGGCAAATACAGCAAAGTCAATTAACCTTCTGCACACATGTGTGCAAATGCTCAGGCAAATGCCACACCCCCTTTAGCACCTCCCTACCATAGGGAACCTCTATGCGGCATATGCGACTACACAAGCGAATGTTTTCTTTTGTAACAAAGACACAAAATTAGCTGTAGGGATAGTATGAGTTCCTAAGTGATTGAGTTATGAAAAAATTGCATTTGTATGTGAGTGTGCAGGGGGTTGTTTTCGCAGGAAATATCTTCGGAAATCCGCTATTGTGCGGACATCTTTGATGCACCACAGAATTCTCTGATTGGCCAAATACTTCCGAGTCAGAAGCATAGGGCAAATCGCAGGCTGCAGCATTTTTCCATGAAAATTTAATTACCGCGAAAATTTTAGACCAACCACAAAACTCAGGAGTATCTAAGTCTTTTGATTGGTCTAAAATTTCTGTGGTACTGTATTCTGATTTCTGAGGTAAACCTCTGCATTCTCTGATAGGTCCAAAACTACTGAGTACTTCCAAGTCCTGTGATTGGCCTTAGGCCAAAAACTACTAATTCAAAAATACTCGGTAGCAGTGGTGCTCAGCAGAGCTCGAATATTCGAGTAGCTCGAATATTCGAGCTCTTTTTCAGCTATCCGAGCTCGGTATTCGAGCTCCGAATAGCTGTAGCTATTCGAATGGGCTATCCGAGTACACTCGAATAGCCCATTCACTATTCGAGCTATTCGAGCAAACGGCGCTATTCGAGCTCGGTACCGAGCTCGAATAGCGTCATAGCCCAGATTGATGTCCTTAGAGCCAATCAGAGGGCTCCCAGGCCCTCTGACGGCAGCCAATCACAGAGGGGGACCCTGGCCAGCCCCTACCCTATAAATAGCGGCCGCCATGTTCCGTTTCTCCATGCTTGCCTGAGACTTGTACAGAGAGAGAGTTGCTCCTTTGTGCTTTGGCTTAGCAAGTGCTCTATTGTGATCATTTACCTAGCGTTTTTGCTCACCTACACCTGCCATATACACCTATATTGTTGTTAGTTAGATAGACATTGTATTTTAGTTAGTAGCTTGTGTGTTACATTAGAGACAGGCAGCTGCTGCAAGCTTACAGGTTTAGGCCTCAGGGGGGCCTTGCCTCTGTGGGCAGCTGTCCTCTGTTTATTTCTCTCATCTATACCAGTATTTCTGCTGTCCTTTACTAATAGTATTGTAGTTATACTGTACTAGGAGTAGGACACTCACTGACTGTCACTGTTTATAGGCTACTAGCTAGCTCCTGCGTGTGTGCACTCACTCACTGTCTGTGTGTACACACACTCTATTTCCTTCTGATTACTGATAGATTATTGTTAGTTAGTTGTACTTACTGTTACTACTTACTCTTACTGTACTAGGAGTCTAGGACACTCAGTCAGACAGTCACTGTGTTCATAGGCTACTAGCTCCTGCGTGCGGTCACTCACTGTCTGAGTGTACACACACCACCCACACTCCATTTCCTTCTGATCGCTGATTGATTATTGTAATTAGTTAGTTCTACTTACTGTTACTACTTACTCTTACTGTACTAGGAGTCTAGGACACTCAGTCACTGTGTTCATAGGCTACTAGCTCCTGCGTGCGGTCACTCACTGTCTGAGTGTACACACACCACCCACACTCCATTTCCTTCTGATCGCTGATTGATTATTGTAATTAGTTAGTTCTACTTACTGTTACTACTTACTCTTACTGTACTAGGAGTCTAGGACACTCAGTCACTGTGTTCATAGGCTACTAGCTCCTGCGTGCGTGCACTCACTGTCTGAGTGTACACACACCCACACTCCATTTCCTTCTGATCGCTGATTGATTATCGTAATTAGTTAGTTCTACTTACTGTTACTACTTACTCTTACTGTACTAGGAGTCTAGGACACTCAGTCACTGTGTTCATAGGCTACTAGCTCCTGCGTGCGTGCACTCACTGTCTGAGTGTACACACACCCACACTCCATTTCCTTCTGATCGCTGATTGATTATTGTAATTAGTTAGTTCTACTTACTGTTACTACTTACTCTTACTGTACTAGGAGTCTAGGACACTCAGTCACTGTGTTCATAGGCTACTAGCTCCTGCGTGCGTGCACTCACTGTCTGAGTGTACACACACCCACACTCCATTTCCTTCTGATCGCTGATTGATTATTGTAATTAGTTAGTTCTACTTACTGTTACTACTTACTCTTACTGTACTAGGAGTCTAGGACACTCAGTCACTGTGTTCATAGGCTACTAGCTCCTGCGTGCGTGCACTCACTGTCTGAGTGTACACACACCCACACTCCATTTCCTTCTGATCGCTGATTGATTATCGTAATTAGTTAGTTGTACTTACTGTTACTACTTACTCTTACTGTACTAGGAGTCTAGGACACTCAGTCACTGTGTTCATAGGCTACTAGCTCCTGCGTGCGTGCACTCACTGTCTGAGTGTACACACACCCACACTCCATTTCCTTCTGATCGCTGATTTATTATCGTAATTAGTTAGTTGTACTTACTGTTACTACTTACTCTTACTGTACTAGGAGTCTAGGACACTCAGTCACTGTGTTCATAGGCTACTAGCTCCTGCGTGCGTGCACTCACTGTCTGAGTGTACACACACCCACACTCCATTTCCTTCTGATCGCTGATTGATTATTGTAATTAGTTAGTTCTACTTACTGTTACTACTTACTCTTACTGTACTAGGAGTCTAGGACACTCAGTCACTGTGTTCATAGGCTACTAGCTCCTGCGTGCGTGCACTCACTGTCTGAGTGTACACACACCCACACTCCATTTCCTTCTGATCGCTGATTGATTATTGTAATTAGTTAGTTCTACTTACTGTTACTACTTACTCTTACTGTACTAGGAGTCTAGGACACTCAGTCACTGTGTTCATAGGCTACTAGCTCCTGCGTGCGTGCACTCACTGTCTGAGTGTACACACACTAAATTTACTTGTGATTACTACTGATTATTGTAACTGCTAGTTGTACTTCCTGACTGTTACTACTTACTTACTGTACTAGGGGACACTCACTCAGTCACCTCACCAACCAACCCACTCCATTAAAGTACCCCACTTTTCACCCGCCCTTTTACAAAACTTTTGTCTATACGCCCAAAACATTTAAGATGTCTGGAAGTGGCAGCCAGCGCGGTTTGGGCAAGGGGAAGGGCAGCAAGGGAATCAGGAGGAGAGGGAGCAGCATTGTGGCAAGCCGCGGCCGCGGGCGCGCCACCATGCACAGTTCCGCAGCAGCAGCAGCAGCGTCAGTGGCTAACATTCCTCCCATAGCCACTGGCCGTGGACGCCTTGGGCGCCGCCCAGCAGGAGCATCTGCAACTCACGCTGCAGAGACACAGCAGCAGCAGCGTGTAGCACCTGCTCCCATTTTCCTCCAGCCGGGTCGGAAAGTCCCATTGAGGAAAAGGATGCAGACACTGTGGTGCAACTCATGACGGAGGATGAGCAGCCCGCCATCAGCTCTGCATCCGAGGCCTCCACCCTCACCACCACCACCACCCCTGTTCGCAGCAGCCGCCCAGCAGGGTCTGGGGAGGAGGCCAGTTCACCGTCACTCGCCAACCTGTCATTCAGCAGTCTTTTGACCCCAGGCATCATGAGTAAATTGTCTGCTGTTGTTGGCGATCTTGAGGAGGAGATGCTGATGGGCACTTTGGGGGATGAGGGATTGGACAGCAAGACTGTGGCGACAGTCAAGCAGCCCATCCATGCATCAGGAGAGGAGTTTGGGGGGTCCTCATCCCAGCAGGACATGTTTCAGGAGGGGGAGGATGATGATGACCCGGTGACAGACAGAGACTGGGTGCCACCACCTCCAGGGGATGTCGTCCTCAGCAGCTCTGAGGAGGAGGAGGAGGATGCTCTTGTGGGCCTTGCAAGGAGGCGCATCATTGCAAGCATTGGCAGCAGCAGTAGGCAGGTCCCACAGCCTGCTGGTGTCTCAGGCTCAGCAGCAGCAGCAGCAGCATCTGCCAGTACCACCACCAGCCGCACCCAAGCCCCCCAAGCCCCCCCCCCCAACCACCACAGGGAGACAGGCAGCAGCGCTTCCATGCCGTAGGGGGATGTTTAAGTCACCAATCTGGCGATATTTCACCATGCCCACTGTGTACAGCAAGTACGCCACTTGCAACCACTGTCAGCGGAAGTTGAGCAGAGGTGCAGACCCCTTAAAGTTCTGCACCAGCTCGCTCATCAACCACCTTGCGGCTAAACATTTCCACCAGCATGAGGAGTTCCAGAGGCTGAAGGCATCTGGTGCTGGCAGTGGCACCACACCCATCACTGCACAGCCTTCAGCAGCAGCAGCAGCAACAGCAGCCACCCGCCCTCCTGCTCCTCCAGCAGCACCAGCAGGAGTGCGGAAACGCACTGCTCCTCCCCCCTCTGCAACTCCTGCCGCCGACACTGAGGCCTGTTCTGGCAGCCAGTCCTCAGTGGCCTCCTCTGCTGTGTCTGCTGATTCCCGTGTCAGCAAAAGGCCACGCCAGAGCCTTTTGAGCGAGTCCTTCCAGGGGGTGGTTAGGGCTCTGCCTCCCAGCAGCCGTCGCGTGCGGCAGCTGAACGGCTTGCTGGCACGGGCCATGTGCTCCCAACTCCTGCCGTACACGCTCGTGCAGGAGGGGAGCGACATTCGTGCGCTGCTTGCTTGCGCAGCCCCAGACTGGCAGCTCCCCAGCAGACACTTCTTTGCCCGCAAGGCCATTCCTGCACTGCACCGCTTTGTGATGGCCAATGTGGAGCGAGGGCTGGAGCACGCGGTTGGTGAAAGGGTCCACGTCACCATGGACTCCTGGAGCAGCCGCTTCGGGACAGGCCGCTACCTGTCCTTCACTGTCCACTGGGTCAGCTTGGTGGAAGGGGGTGAGGATGGGAGAGCAGCAGCGGGCACAGCAGCAGCAGCAACACAGTGGGTGGTGCCACCCCGCAGGCTCAGGGGAACTGCAGCAGGTTCCTCCGATCCTCTGCCATCCTCCGGCACACCTGGCCAAACCCCCCGCCTCAGCAGCAGCGTGAAGGCCCGCCACTGCCAAGCGCTGCTGCACTTGGTCAGCCTTGGGAAGACCAAGCTGACGGCAACCCATGTGTTGGCCAAACTCCAGGAGCAGGAGAGGATTTGGCTGACCCCCAGAGGCCTCAGAGTCGGAGAGGTGGTGGCCGACAATGGGGCCAATCTGGTTGCCGCAATAGACAGGGGAAACCTGACCCACATCCCCTGTCTTGCCCACGTGCTGAACCTGGTGGTGCAGAAGTTCCTGCGCACCTACCAGGGGATGGGCGAACTGCTGGAAACGGCAAGGAATGTTGTGCGTCACTTCCGGCGCTCGGCTGCAGCCTGTGCGAGCCTGGAAGACGTGCAAAAGGAGCTGGATCTGCCACGCCATCGGCTGATCCTTGACGTTCCGACTCGCTGGAACTCCACCCTGGCGATGTTGGAGCGTCTGGTTGAACAGAGGCGCGCTGTCAAACAGTACCTTGCCCTGGCCACTGTTTCCGCAGCTCAGAGAAGGGACAAGACCAGCAACTTCCCGTCCATCGTCCCCGATGATGACTGGAGGCACATGCAGCAGGTGTGCTTAGTGCTGGCTCCCTTCCTGCAGGCCACAAACATGGTGAGCAGGGACCATGCTATGGTCTGCGAGTGGGTGCCCCTGGTTTCTCTGCTGAACAGGGCCCTCGATGCTTTGCTGGAACAGGGAGCGGCAGCCTTGGACCAGCAGGAGCGGCAACCAGCTGCGCAGTCCACCTCTGAGGGGGAGGAGGAGGAGGACTTGGTGGAGGTCCCTGACCTGGCTGCTGATGAGGGGGATCAGCACAGCGCAGCTGAGTTGGTGCGGGGGTGGAGAGAGGATGAGGCGGCAGAGGAGGAGGATGAGGACAGCACTGACGTCGATGTGCCAGCAGACGTGGCCCGCCTCTTCCCAATGGCAGCGCACATGCTGACGTGCCTGCGCAGGGACCCCAGGGTGATCCAGATGAAGCAGAGGGAGGACATCTGGATCAGCATGATGTTGGACCCACGCCTCAAGGGGAAGTTGAGCCAGTTCCTGCCGCCTGCAGGAGGAGACCCAGCGCAACAAATAAGGAGCTTGCAGCAGGCCCTTGTTGAGCGCTTGGAGGAAGCCTTCCCCCAGCCTTCCACCCCCACTGTCCAGCAGCCAGCACAGAGGCAGCAGCAGGTGCCTGCATCCAGCAGCAGCAAGCGCCCCACAGACCTGCTGTCTCTCAGCCACGAGCTCTACAGGACTGTAGAGGCTCCGGCAGCAGTGACTAGAGAGGAGATGCATGCAGCAGCATCCTCCTCCGGTCACAGCCAGCGCCTGACCCGCATGGTGGCTGACTACATGGGGTCGTACAGCGGGCTTGACAGCGATGCCCCTGTTGATCCCATGGAGTATTGGGTCAAGCGCATGGAGATCTGGAGCGAGCTGGCGCAGTACGCCCTGGAAGTGCTGTCCTGCCCCCCTTCCAGCGTGCTGTCCGAGCGCTGCTTCAGTGCAGCTGGTGGCGTGGTCACCGAGAAACGCTCACGTCTGTCTCACAAGTCTGTGGACAGACTGACGTTTCTCAAGATGAACCAGGCGTGGGTGGAAGGCGAGTTCCTGGCCCCTGTTGTCGGCGAGAGGGGGACATGAACTGGCTGCCGGAACCATCGTTAATGTGCCTTACCACCCTTTACCACCTCCTGGCTCCTGCTCACTAAGCCAGCCTGGTTCACTTTGACTATTACGTCGCCTGCAGCCACACATTTTACACCTACAGTGGGCTGCTGTGTACTGCCCTTCTGCTGTCTGTCTGTGTTTCCCACTGCCAGGGTACACAGATGATTTACCTTCTGCTGCCACTCTGCCACCAGCTATTACGTCAAACAATAGCTGCTCGCCTACTCCTCCATTCCTCCTCCTGCTGCTGCTGTCTGTCTGTGTTTCCCACTGCCAGGGTACACAGATGATTTACCTTCTGCTGCCACTCTGCCACCAGCTATTACGTCAAACAATAGCTATATTGGTTGCAAAACCAAAAACCAAAAAACCATAAAAAAAAAAAAAGGTTTAATTTTTCTGAGGTGCCCGGGTTGAAAACTGTGTTGTCCCAGTTGTGTATTGGACACAATGTGGGCTGCACGACCGCTGTCTGGGACCTCCTGTTGTGTTTATTTACAGCCCTGGTATCACCGCTAGGTACCAGGGCTATTATGTCACGCTGCCTACCTGCTGCCACACTCACACTGCTCCTCCATACCTCCTCCTGCTGCTGCTGCTGCTGTCTGTCTGTGTTTCCCACTGCCAGGGTACACAGATGATTTACCTTCTGCTGCCACTCTGCCACCAGCTATTACGTCAAACAATAGCTGCTCGCCTACTCCTCCATTCCTCCTCCTGCTGCTGCTGTCTGTCTGTGTTTCCCACTGCCAGGGTACACAGATGATTTACCTTCTGCTGCCACTCTGCCACCAGCTATTACGTCAAACAATAGCTATATTGGTTGCAAAACCAAAAACCAAAAAACCATAAAAAAAAAAAAAAGGTTTAATTTTTCTGAGGTGCCCGGGTTGAAAACTGTGTTGTCCCAGTTGTGTATTGGACACAATGTGGGCTGCACGACCGCTGTCTGGGACCTCCTGTTGTGTTTATTTACAGCCCTGGTATCACCGCTAGGTACCAGGGCTATTATGTCACGCTGCCTACCTGCTGCCACACTCACACTGCTCCTCCATACCTCCTCCTGCTGCTGCTGCTGCTGCTGTCTGTCTGTGTTTCCCACTGCCAGGGTACACAGATGATTTACCTTCTGCTGCCACTCTGCCACCAGCTATTACGTCAAACAATAGCTGCTCGCCTACTCCTCCATTCCTCCTCCTGCTGCTGCTGTCTGTCTGTGTTTCCCACTGCCAGGGTACACAGATGATTTACCTTCTGCTGCCACTCTGCCACCAGCTATTACGTCAAACAATAGCTATATTGGTTGCAAAACCAAAAACCAAAAAACCATAAAAAAAAAAAAAAGGTATAATTTTTCTGAGGTGCCCGGGTTGAAAACTGTGTTGTCCCAGTTGTGTATTGGACACAATGTGGGCTGCACGACCGCTGTCTGGGACCTCCTGTTGTGTTTATTTACAGCCCTGGTATCACCGCTAGGTACCAGGGCTATTATGTCACGCTGCCTACCTGCTGCCACACTCACACTGCTCCTCCATACCTCCTCCTGCTGCTGCTGCTGCTGTCTGTCTGTGTTTCCCACTGCCAGGGTACACAGATGATTTACCTTCTGCTGCCACTCTGCCACCAGCTATTACGTCAAACAATAGCTGCTCGCCTACTCCTCCATTCCTCCTCCTGCTGCTGCTGTCTGTCTGTGTTTCCCACTGCCAGGGTACACAGATGATTTACCTTCTGCTGCCACTCTGCCACCAGCTATTACGTCAAACAATAGCTATATTGGTTGCAAAACCAAAAACCAAAAAACCATAAAAAAAAAAAAAAGGTTTAATTTTTCTGAGGTGCCCGGGTTGAAAACTGTGTTGTCCCAGTTGTGTATTGGACACAATGTGGGCTGCACGACCGCTGTCTGGGACCTCCTGTTGTGTTTATTTACAGCCCTGGTATCACCGCTAGGTACCAGGGCTATTATGTCACGCTGCCTACCTGCTGCCACACTCACACTGCTCCTCCATACCTCCTCCTGCTGCTGCTGCTGCTGCTGTCTGTCTGTGTTTCCCACTGCCAGGGTACACAGATGATTTACCTTCTGCTGCCACTCTGCCACCAGCTATTACGTCAAACAATAGCTGCTCGCCTACTCCTCCATTCCTCCTCCTGCTGCTGCTGTCTGTCTGTGTTTCCCACTGCCAGGGTACACAGATGATTTACCTTCTGCTGCCACTCTGCCACCAGCTATTACGTCAAACAATAGCTATATTGGTTGCAAAACCAAAAACCAAAAAACCATAAAAAAAAAAAAAAGGTATAATTTTTCTGAGGTGCCCGGGTTGAAAACTGTGTTGTCCCAGTTGTGTATTGGACACAATGTGGGCTGCACGACCGCTGTCTGGGACCTCCTGTTGTGTTTATTTACAGCCCTGGTATCACCGCTAGGTACCAGGGCTATTATGTCACGCTGCCTACCTGCTGCCACACTCACACTGCTCCTCCATACCTCCTCCTGCTGCTGCTGCTGCTGCTGTCTGTCTGTGTTTCCCACTGCCAGGGTACACAGATGATTTACCTTCTGCTGCCACTCTGCCACCAGCTATTACGTCAAACAATAGCTGCTCGCCTACTCCTCCATTCCTCCTCCTGCTGCTGCTGTCTGTCTGTGTTTCCCACTGCCAGGGTACACAGATGATTTACCTTCTGCTGCCACTCTGCCACCAGCTATTACGTCAAACAATAGCTATATTGGTTGCAAAACCAAAAACCAAAAAACCATAAAAAAAAAAAAAAGGTATAATTTTTCTGAGGTGCCCGGGTTGAAAACTGTGTTGTCCCAGTTGTGTATTGGACACAATGTGGGCTGCACGACCGCTGTCTGGGACCTCCTGTTGTGTTTATTTACAGCCCTGGTATCACCGCTAGGTACCAGGGCTATTATGTCACGGCGAGCTGCCTGCCTCATTGACTGCCTGCTGCCACACACTCATCCTCCTCCTCCTGCTGCTGAATTTACCTCCTGCTGTCTTTGTGTTTCCACTGCCAGGGAGCACATACAATGGCGCTTCCAACATGCGTGCGCCCACCAGCTATTTGTTACGCTCAAAAATAGCTGCATTTCTTTAAAAAAAAATTGAAAAGAGAAATACGTGAAGAAGAATAAGACTATATTGAAAAGGAAGGAGAAGAAGAAGAAGAAGAAGAAGAAGAAGAAGAAGAAGAAGAAGAAGAAGAAGAAGAAGAAGAAGAAGAAGACGATATAGAAGAAGAAGATATAGAAGAAGACGATATAGAAGAAGACGATATAGAAGAAGACGATATAGAAGAAGACGAACAAGTATATACAGTAACACTACTGAACAAAATTAAGGACACAACTTCTCTTTCCACATTTTTTTTTAAAGGAACATCCCCACATAATCACTTGCTGTTGTTACTTGGAAAAAAAGAGGTTTCTTGCATCATTCACCCTCAAAACAAGTGTTGGAAGCTATTTAAGGCCAATTCGAATAGTCAGCTCGAATAGTCAGCTCGAATACCGACTCGAATAGTGAGCTCGAAGTCCGAGGTCGAATCGAATAGTAAAAATTATTCGACTCGAATATTCGAATGACCTCGAATAATTTACTATTCGAATTCGACCAAACTCGAATTTTAAAAAGGGGTATTTGAGCACCACTACTCGGTAGTGCCAGCAGCCAAATATTCTGACGATGTTTATTGAAAAAAGTAGAGACCTACAAAGCAAAAAAGAAAAAGAAATGTGCATTGTTAATTAGTGTAGATTTACTATCATATGCATTCAAAAAAATGACTGAATTAGTAATTCAATGGAAATTAAAAATGTTTGCTACCGATAAGTTTTTGAAGGACAAAAAAAAATATTTAAAGCGGTATAAAACACAAACATTATTCTTACTCTGTCCCCGGCCCAGTGACACCTCATGGCATATTGAATATTTTGCTCTTTCATGAATCGCGACGAGGAAGTCAGACCGTCGCCGGCACTTTAATTACCATGAAGTTTTGCCCGCGGCTCATCTTTATGCAATCTACGTTAGGCCACTTTAAGGCCTCTGAAGATAAAACTGATCTCCACTTCTGTTGCGGGGAAAATCATTGCATGTGAAAAGTGATTTTTTTTTTTCCTGGCATAAAATAAACTGGTGCTACGAGGTGATTGATGCTTTCGCTGCCTCCACCTGACACCTAAAAGTATTTTTAAAGAATTCCTTTAGATTTGACTGGTAAGGGGTACGATTCCCGCTGACAGCTCCCGTCTGTCTGATGTCACCGAGAACTCAGGAAAGTTTTGCATATCTAAATGTCCTTTCTGGGTTCCTATTTTAACCATCAACTGAAAAAGGCAACCAGAACAATAGTAAGTCACCTCCTGAACAGGGAATAATTCCTAGTTTATAATATCAGAGGACATTCTGACTCTAGAAGGGCATTGAAAAGAAAAAGTAGTTTAAGTAAACGTAAAGAGTACTTTCAATGTAAAGTGGAAAGCCCGCAATTTAAAGAGAAACCGTAACCAAGAACTGAACTTCATCCTAATCAGTAGCGGATACCCCCTTTCCCATGAGAAATCTATTCCTTTTCACAAACGGATCATCAGGGGGCTCTGTATGGCTGATATTGTGGTGAAACCCCTCCACAGTGTGATGTCAGGACCATGGGTCTGACATCACACTGTGGGAGCCCTGTTGAATTGTGGGAAATAACAGCTGTTTGCAGCTGTTTCCATCTGCCAAAAAAGCAGCATTTTTCATTCCAGTGACATCACCTGCCAGCAGTAAAGATGTCGCCGTGTGATACATTTCAGAATGTAAATCAGGGAGAGGAAAGATTTTACAAAGGGCAAACACTGACTAAATCATTATACTTAATTATTGTAAAAAGCACTTTTTTATTACATTATTTTCACTGGAGTTCCTCTTTAAGGCTCTCTAGTATTGCTGCGAGGATCGGCGGGTGGTAGGGTTAATCACTTACCCACTCGCCTGCGCAGTAGCATGGAGCAGCTCGATAGAAAAAGCTGTGCTACTGCACACCCTAGCCGACTCCATCCCCCCTCCCCCATACACTCTGATGCCTAACCCTAAACAACCCCTCCCCCGTGATCCTTAATTGACCTTTACTGATCCCTAACTCTAACTGACACCCCAACCCCCCAACCCAGCAGTATCAGGCCACCTTCTACATTATATACATAACATATCAGGTACGCAGAAGTCCCGGCGCCCATGTTAATTGTGACTATAAAGGGAAATTTGGCCAGCAGAGGCTCCCGATCAGGGGCGTCTCTAGGTAATGTAGAGCCTATGGCAAACAATGAAATTGCGCCCCCCCCCCCCCACCACAGGTCAGGTCAAGGCCCCCATCCCCTCTAAAAATAGCTTTTTTTCTCATGTACATGTATTATACAGTAGTTGCCTATGAACTTCAGCAGTATCTTGGCTTGGGATACTGCTGAAGTTCCTTTTTTGGAAATAACTCTTCTTATCTCCTCTCTGTCCTCTTTTCTTACACTAAGCCAAGTGTGCCCTCCATACATAAATGAAGTAGCCATGTTCCCTATATAACAGAATTAATCTTATTTGAGGTCTGAGTGATGAGGAGGCATGGGGGCAGGCATGGCGCCCATGGTTCTGTGGCGCCCATGGCACGTGCCATGCCTGCACCCCTCTAGATAAGCCTCTGCTCCCGATATACAAATAGCAGGCGTGAAATTTCCCTTCACAGCCGCAATTAAACATCTGCAGTGCCTCCGGCGATCTAATTTCCCATTTCTTAGTGTACGACCTGTAGCAAACCACCAGGCCATTTTTTCTTGGCATCTCTAAGATTGAACCACGCATGCGCAAGACTCTCACGCCGACCGACGGGAAGAAGCCCTGATGACTTCAGGCAGACGTTGTAGAATAACGGAGCTGCCAGTGGGACCGGGAGAGGAGCCAGGAGGACGCTGGGGGACGGCTACGGTGGGCTGAAGAAAGCTCTGATTTTACAACCTGTTCAGGGTTCCTTTAACAAAAACATACCATAAAACATGCTTCACATGTGCATTATTAGTAAAGATACTCCTTTAGTAAAGCTAAAAAGCTGTCTGACTCTTGAATCATGCCTTAAAGAGAAATCTGCTTGTCGCTAGCCTGCCATTTACCTGGCATTTGTCAATCAGCTTCTCCTCCCCCGCCTCCTCTATTGCAGGGCTTCCCCGCCTCTGTCCCCTCGCTCCCCGCCTCCATAAGCTATCTCCAATCGGAAGCTAAGCCGCGACCCAGGAAGTTCACAGGCTGTGGACACAGGCGGGGAGACCTGCAATAGAGGAGGCGGTGGAGCGATGCTGATTGACAATACGCAGGTAAATAGCAGGGATACAACAAGCAGATTGTTGCTAGCCTGTCGCTATTTTTAAGGGGGGGTCAGCAGAGCCCAGGGGGGGGGGGGGGGGGACTGGAGGCGGCAATAGAAGGACACAGAGGCATGTCACTGTGCACAGAACATGCCTCTGTGTCCTATTAAGGTTTAAAAAACACACCTTGGGTTCTCTTTAACCACTTTACCAATGAGGGGTTTTACCCCTGAAACACCAGAGCAATTTTCACCTTTCAGCGATCCTTCCATTCACTCGTCTATAACTTTATTATTACTTATCGCAATGAAATGAACTATATCTTGTTTTTTTTTTGCCACCAATTAGGCTTTTTTTAGGTCCGACAATATGCCAAGAATTATTTTATTCTAAATGTGTTTTAATGGGAAAATAGTAAAAAATGTGGGAAAAAATTATTATTTTTCAGTTTTCGGCCATTATAGTTTTTAAATAATGCATGCTACTGTTATTAAAACCCATAAAATGTATTTGCCCATTTGTCCCGGTTATAAAACCGTTTAAATTATGTCCCTATCACAATGTTTGGCGCCAATATTTTATTTGGAAATAAAGGTATCTTCAAATAAAGGTAATGCCGGCACCATCTGTATCATTATGCTCTTTCAATTTTATTAAAGACAACCAGACATGTTTCAGATACAACGTTTCGGAGGCGTACCTCCTTTCTCAAGTTATGCCTGTGTCTCACTAATACATTTCAACTGCTCACCTTATATACTATCAATTCAATATGTGTTAACCTATCACGTCAAAGTACCGCCTCTGGCGGTCACCTCCCCCTACGTCCTGCCAAGCGGACCTTATGGGGAACTTAGTTTCACATACCTATGACGTGTCCTCCTCGTAGGAATCCTCTCCCTAGTTGGTGCGCATCCCAAACGGTGCACGTCTACTACCTCCGGCGCTGCAGACCCGCTCAGCCGCCGACCAATCACGGCAAGGTATGTTGTAACGTCATCAAGTACACGCCCACTGAAGAGCGGACTTGATGGAAAACCTCAGTCGTGACGTGCGGCAAGACGCCGCACGATCGGATTGGCTGTGAGTGCGTCACGTGTGTGAACACACTGACGCCCTTCTGGGTCTGACATAGCCGAAGGCCTAAATGTGCACAGGGAATGCCGACCAATAGGAGGCAAGAGCGTTGTAAACAAAGCGCCACGTGCGCTGTATATCAGCACAGTACGCTAAAGTCTTCCCTCCTGAGGCGGCAGTTAGCCGCCTAGTCAAACATCCCTAATCAGCGTGGACTCTAGTCCACCCCGATATGCACAGATGACGTGCACCATCCAAATACACACCCCCATGGGAGGTCCCAAAGATAAAAGATTACAAGGAAACCTATAGCCCTTATTACAAATTGTATATGAACTCTCCTAACTTCAAAAGGTACAGTATAGTTATATCAACGGTGTCATATCATATTCCCTATTCATGCCTCGCGGCTCAAGTGTGTCCAGCCTGCGTATCCAGATCGCTTCCTTATACAGGAGTTCTTTAACTCTATCACCCCCTCTCCTTAAGGGGGGCACTTGTTCTAAGATCTGGAATCGCAGCTGGCTCACACTATGCCGCGCCTGCATGAAGTGAGATGACACTGCTAACTCTATTTTGCGTGTTCTTATGGCACTCTTGTGGGCTGACAACCTGACTTTCATTGCCTGAGTAGTTTGGCCTATGTATAACATACCACAGGGACATTTTAGTGCATATATAACATATTTGGAATTGCAGTCAAACTGACCATTAATTTTGAATTTAGCCCCTGTGTAGGGGTGACAGATTTCTTTAGCTTTAATTACACTACTACAATGTACACAGTTTAAACATGGGTATGTACCATCAGACCTACACGACTTATGAAATACTTTTTTAGTACCAACATCCGCATGCACCAGTTTGTCCCTCAAAGTAAGGTGCCCTTCTGTATGACATTAGGGGAAAACTCTGTACTTCCAATACCTCAGGTAAGCCGTCCCTCAATGCGTGCCAATGTTTCCGCAAAATGTTTTCAATACCATCACTACAGATACTGTACTGACTAACAAATGGAATTCTTCTAGTGTGAGCTCTTCTTCTATAGATCTGATTGGTCAAATCTCCCTGAAGTCTCACCCTAGCCCTGTCCAGAACACCCTTGGGATATTTTCTCTGCAAAAATTTATTTTCCATCTCATTAAGTCTCACTGTTTTAATGACTGGATCTTTAACAATCCTATCTACCCTCTGGAACTGACTAAGAGGAATAGCTAACCTAGTGGCTGGGGGATGGAAGCTTTCATAACTTAAAGTAGAGTTAGTGTCCGTGGGCTTTTGATATAAGTCTGTGCTTAGCCCACCCTGGGACACGCGTACCCAGGGGAGGACTGGGACCTTTTGGCCTGGAGGGAAAACACAAACTAGAGGCCTGGTTTCACAGCAATCCCAGCCCAATTGACGTCACATGCGCCTCAAGTGCTTTATACCGGTAGTCATGTGGGTCGCCAATGCAGCAAGGATACTCAAGGGACAGCATGACAGGTAAAGTTTCAATGCACAGGCACGGTGGGGCACATAATACACTTTGAGGGACAACGGACAGGGTTTCCATCGTGTTCATAGTTTGTTATTATCACACTTCATGACCACATCGGCACATCGATACATTCAACTACTTTCCACCCAAAATAAGTCAAATTCTTATATGGGCATGCTTGTGGTGGCACAGATTTTCATCCGATTGGATAATAATTATGAAGCGATTGGTGGATCAGCCAGTCCTAAATCATTAAATGAGAGGCAGCCTGGGGGGAAATCTCCCCCCTTCCCCCCTGGCCAGTCCTCCCCTGCGCGTACCCTAGTATCCAAAAAGCTAACCTCCTCCAAGTCGCTATGTATTGTGAGTTTAATAGACGGACAACGTTGATGTAACGAATCTACAAATTCTAATAGGCTCGAATGTGGCCCCTCCCATACGCAAAAGACATCATCTATGTATCTGTCCCAACAACGGGCATATCTAGTAAACATCTCACTTGTGTAGACAAACGTCTCTTCATAAACATTCATAAAGATGTTTGCATAGGATGGGGCCACATTTGAGCCCATCACCGTTCCTTGTACCTGCAAATAGAAAGAATCCTCAAACAAGAAATAGTTACATGTAAGTACCAACCTAAGCAGATCACACAAAAACTTAACCTGCAATTTATCATAATCCGATGCAGAAAACAAAGTATGCTCAACAGCCTCTACACCCCCATCATGTGGGGTGGAGGTGTAGAGGCTCTCAACATCCAGTGTTACCAACAAGGCCCCCTCAGGGATAGCATCAATCTTATTGATTTCCTCTAAGAACATTGTTGTATCTCTCAGATACGATTTTCCTGCTAAAACAAACGGTCTCAGTACAAGATCTAAATATTTAGCTAAAGGGGAGAAAATAGAATCAATGCCTGCCACTATCGGGCGACCTCGTGGCCTAAGTAGATTCTTGTGGATTTTTGGACAGATCTACAATACAGGTATCACTGGATGTTTTTGAATCAAAAATTCTCTTAATTTGTCATCAATGATATTCTGATGGACTGCCTGCTGCAGCAGCTCATCAATCCTGTGTTCAAACTCTACTGTAGGATTATACTCAAGTAACCGATATGTAGTAACATCCGATAGTAATCTCTTGATTTCCCCTTTATAGTAATCTGTATCCATGATCACTACTGCTCCCCCTTTGTCCGCCTATTTAATCGTAATCAGTTTATTAGTACCCGAGAGTGGGTTTATAAGAGAACCCGAGGTGGGTTTGAAGAATATTATCTGCATACAGAGGCTGGATCTGCCTATACAGCCCAGCCTCTGTTGCTATCCCAAACCCCCCTAAGGTCCCCCTGCACTCTGCAATCCCTCATAAATCACAGCCACGCTGCTGACAAACAGCTTGTCAGAGCTGGCTGTGTTTATCTCTATAGTGTCAGTCTGCTGCTCTCCCCGCCTCCTGCAGAGCTCCAGTCCCCGCCTGCATCCCTTCCCTCCCTGCTGATTGGAGGGAAGGGACGGGGGAAGGGACGAGCTATGCAGGAGCCGGGGGAGCAGCTGAGACTGACACTACAGATGTAAACAGCCTCACAGCACGGTTGTGATTTATGAGGGATTGCAGAGTGCTGGGGGACCTTAGTGGGGTTTGGGATAGCAACAGAGGCTGGGCTGTATAGGCAGATCCAGCCTCTGTATGCAGATAACATTCTTTAAACACACCTCGGGTTCTCTTTAACCACTTCACCACTGAGGGGTTTTACCCCTGAAACACCAGAGCAATTTTCACCTTTCAGCGCTCCTTCCATTCATTCATCTATAACTTTATTATTACTTATCACAATGAAATGAACTATATCTTGTTTTTTTCGCCACCAATTAGGCTTTCTTTAGGTGGGACATTATGCCAAGAATTATTTTATTCTAAATGTGTTTTAATGGGAAAATAGGAAAAAATGTGGGAAAAAATTATTATTTTTCAGTTTTCGGCCATTATAGTTTTTAAATAATGCATGCTACTGTAATTAAAACCCATGAAATGTATTTGCCCATTTGTCCCGGTTATAAAACCGTTTAAATGATGTCCCTATCACAATGTTTGGCGCCAATATTTTATTTGGAAATAAAGGTGAATTTTTTCAATTTTGCATCCATCCCTAATTACAAGCCCGTAGTTTATAAAGTAACAGTGTTATACCCTCTTGACATAAATATTTAAAAAGTTCAGTCCCTAAGGTAACTATTTATGTTTTTTTTTATTGTATTTTTTTTTTAATTACAAAAAAAAAAAATATTGGGGAGTGTGGGAGGTAATGAGTTCATTTTATTGTGTAAAACTAATGTAGTTGTATATGTAAAATGATTTAGGGTGTAGTTTTACTATTTGGCCACAAGATGGCCACAGTGATGTTTTGTTCATGCGACCTGTAAGCGTCCGGAAGAACGCCTACAGGAAGCACTATGAGGCTGGGAAAATCACAATGATCGCGCTGTTTCTCATAGAAGCAGCAGATCATTGTGGGGGCTTAGATCAACGAACGGGAATGGATTTTCCTGTTCATTGATCTCCGGGCGAGCGGGCAGCAGCGTGCACGAGTGGCGGGAGCGCGGACAGCGGCGGTAGCGCGGGAGGTACGGATTTCTCCATCCCTTGGTTTTATAAGGGTGGAAAAAGAGACGGAGATATCCGTACCGCGGGCGGTAAAGTGGTTAATACATAGCACGTTAAGAAACTTAAAAAGATTGCAAACAATCTATGGGCTTGATTGATTCATTAAATAGCACTGCTGCAGTAGCTCGAATTAAAAATAAGTGAGTGCACGCTACACACGGTAATGCTGCAGTACTTCTCTAACGAGGTAGCTACTACGTCAATTAACATCGTAGCGGCCACACTAGTGATGTATCTCGGTCGGGCTATTGCGCATCTTGTGGCAGATGAAAGAAGCTTGAGTAACGTAAAAAGGAACTCGCTCAACTTAAGAACGCACACGCAATGCGACCATGCATAACGTGCACTCACTGATTTATAATTTGTGCTGAATCAAGCCCATAGATTGTTTGCGATCTTTTTAGTTTTTTCTTAAACCTACTGGGCTTGATTCACTAAGACAAATAGCATGCCTTATCAGAGCTAACATGCAGAGGCGTATCTAGAGGGGTGCAGGCATGGCTCACATGGCTCAGCAACATAGGCGCCGCGTCTCCTCCTGTGCTGCGCCGCCATGCCTGCCCCCATGTCTTCCCATCACTCAGATCAGATTAATTCTGTTATATGGGGAACATGGCTACTTAATTTCTGTATGTAGAGCTCACTTGGCTTAGTGTTAGAAAACAGGACAGAGAGAAAAAAAGTTACTTCAGCAATATCCCAAGCCAAAACACAGCAACCATAACACACGTATGCAGGAAAGGAGGCTGTTTTTAGAGGGGAAGAGGGCTCTGACTGGGGGAAGGGGGCACAATGTCAGTGTTTGCCACAGGCTCTATATTACCCAAATACGCCCTGCTAACATGCCTTATCAGAGTTAGCATGTTTTACCAACGTTAACACGCCTTATCAGAGTAGCATAGCGAGCGCTACAAACTTATGCCTGCTAATTGGCAATGACAAGAGCTCCACTCGTCCTGCCCTGAGCCCCTGTGGGTCTAATCACTTTAAAGGACATTATCCCCACACTTTGATTGGCCCAATAGGCTGCCTGTTACTTGACAGGTAAGTTGACAGGCAGCCTATTGGGCCAATCAAAGTGCAGGGATAATGTCCTTTAAAGTGATTGGACCTGCAGGGGCTCAGGGCAGGACAAGTAAAGCTCTCATAATTGCCAATTAGCAGGCATAAGCTCATAGCGCTTGCTATGCTACTCTGATAAGGCACGTTAACGCTGATAAGGCATATGCACTCTGATAATGTGTGGTAACTCTGATAAGGTGTGCCATTTGTGTTAGTGGATCAAGCCAACAGTGGCGTAGCTAAGGAGCAGTGGGCCCCGATGCAAGCTTTACATTGGGGCTCCCCAAGCACTCTATACATAACAATTGATACGGTGCACCAAAGCCTGCCAATGGCAACTACAGTGTCAGAGGTGCAAGAAGGGGATGGGGAGCAGCTTGTTACTGATTACCACTATTCAAAGTATCTATAGAAGTGATTATTATGAGCACAGGATCAATAGAGAGCTAATACTGTAGTTGAGGGAGGGCCCTTTGGGGCCCCTCTGGCCCAAGGGCCCCGATGCGGTCGCTACCACTGCATCCCCTATTGCTACGCCCCTGCAAGCCCACTGAATTTTAAGTAACAAAGTTCTTAAAGAAACTTTATTTTGAAGGGTCATACCTCTAAAATGACTAACTTTACTGCCTATTAATTGAAAAATGCAAGCATGGAACGGGAGTCAGAGCTGTCGTGTTCCTCGGCCTGTCACAGCTGATGAAGAGACCTTTATCAGGGACAGGGAACGTAAAATGCAGGGGAGGTCTCCGGGGAAGGAGACCAGCCACCAAATATTGCAGATGTGAGAGGAGGCGCCATCTGTTCCAGCACCTGGCCATTCCACAGCACAAAGGACATTGAGAATTCACGCTTAATGCTGAGCTAGTTGCCTTTTTTTGCATCTTTAACCCATTGGCATCTGTGCAGAATATATTTCAGCTAAATCCACACAAATGAGCAGGGATACAGTCAAATGTTTGCGAGCTAAAGATGCAATTAACACAAAACACTCTGGGAGAATTGTCTTAGGCAAGAAACCATAGTCTGGAGACAGCAGTAGCCACAGCAATTAAAGTGAACCTCCAGACTAAAAATCTACTCATTAGCACTGAAAAGGCTTGGTGTTTCTGTCACAGTTTCACAGCATCAGAACTTTGCTTTTCTTACCCAAACCTCATTTTTATCTGCACAGAAAAAAAACTGCCCGGGCATTTTCCCCTAATGCTGTGCAAAGCATGATGGGATTTCTGATGTTCTCGTTCTGCTGTTTCGGTGCAATTTTTTTTTTTAAAATTTAGAATTTGAGATTTGAAGCCTAGCGCACGCAGCTGGGAGAGGTGATCAGGACACAGGGCAGTTGGAATTGTGTCTCATGCTCCCTGTCACCTCCTTTCAACAAAAAAGATGGCTCCTCCCATGAAATCACAAATATTTGCCTGTTATTTTAAAACAGGGTGGGTAAGAGATTATATTACCTATTTTAATTAACATAACTAATGTAATTTAATGATAGTATGTTTGTTTAGGCTGAAGTTCCCTTTTAACTACCTCAGCCCACAGGCCATTTTACCCTTACCAGCCATTTTCACCTGTTAGTGCTCCCCCCATTCATTTAGCCATAACTTTATCACTGCTTCTCTCACCCAAATGACCTATATCTTGTTTTTTTGCCACAAATTAGGCTTTTTGTGGATTATACTTTTTTTCAGTAATTAATTTATTTTCCATGCTTTTTATAGGGGAAAACAAGAAAAGCAAGTTAAAAAATACACTATTTCTCCAATCCATCCCCTATAGTTACAAAATAAGCAATGCTAGTATAAATAAAACCCACCCATTTTATTTGCCCGTTAGTCCCAGTTAGCAGCACAACATTTAAATTATGTTCCTAGTAAAATGTATGGCGACCATATATTATTTGGAAATAAAGGTTTATTTTTCTGTGTTTTTAACTGTTATTCTATTTTTTTTTTACAATTGTTTTTTTTTTTAAATGGTGGGGAACCCTCAGTTACCATACGAGAATACGCATCCAGTTAGACTTTAGCAGTAGTGATGAGCGTAATTACCTTTTTACGATTGCGCGAAATTTCGCATTTATGGGTCGTTTACATGGTTTACATTACACAAACAAATCAGAATTTTGGAAATTCGTTAAAAAGAAATTGTGTTCCAGTCCAGAGCCTCCTGATTCATTTAAAGCAACAGCACATGCAGGGACCTTTGCATTATCAGATATTGCATGGCCCAAAACCAAGTGTCTCAGCATGCATAACCACTAAGTGTGCCTTGACAAAGAGCACCTGTCTTAGAAGTGGCTGCAGGTAGAGCCTCCTGATACATTTAAAACGACAGCATGTGCAGGGGCCTTTGCATTATCAGTCACTGCAATCAATAATTGCAATCAATGAGTGACTTTCCTGAGTTTAGTTATTACCTAAATGTGCATAATTACTATAAGAAATGAAATTACATCCATTTTCATATCTAAAATAACCTTGTTTCTATAGAAAACATGAAATTGCGAAATTTCGCGTAAATACACGAAATTGCGCAGAAATGCGAAATTACGAAATGGAAATTTCGCTTACGGAATTCCGAATTATGGTTTGTATGGCAATTATGGAATTACAAATTTGTGTCATAGCGGCAAAATTTGCATATGTAATTAAGGAAAAGCAAAATTACGAAGCTTTTGGCTGAACACTATTTAGCAGCTTCTATCTGGATGACTACAGTTGTCCAGGTAGAATGAAGTGGGTATTTTAAGCAAACCTGAAGTGAAAAAAAAACCTTATGATATAATTAACTAGCTGATTGCCCGGCATTGCCCGGGTATGTATTTGGCTGGTGTTGGCTCCGCATACTTTTTCTAACCCTAACACACAAGCTTTGGGGTACTTGGCATCAATAATTTGTATATTCCAATAGAAATTAAACAAATCAGATTGGCTGTTTGTGGCTTCACCCCCTCTCCAGCATTTGAACCCCAGTCACCCAATGACCAACTGTACCAGGTTTGAGGACTCTGCTATTAACAGTGTAAAAATGGCAGCAATTTAAATATTCAAGTTGAAAATCAACAGGTGAATTTTGATTGGCTATTATAGGCTCCACCCACTTCCCTGAATATTAATCTGGGAAAAGTTTGGGAACCCTGACATAAACAGTGTAAGAAGGGCTGCAGTTTACACTTTCCCAATGAAATTTGTTTTTGGCCCCACCCACTTTTTGTCACCTGGACACACAGTCACTCAATGACCAAGTTTGTGAGCTTTCGGGTCCTTGGCATCAATCATTTGTATTTTCCCATGAAATGAAACAAATCTGATTCACTGTTTGTGGCTCTGTCCCCATATCTGAATTTGATCCCCAGTGACCCAATTACCAACTGTACCAGGTTTGAGGCTTGTGCCATAACCGTGCAATAATGGCAGCAATTTTAATATTCTCCTTGAAAAGCGACATGTGATTTTTGATTGGCATTTTAAGGCTCCACCCACTTTTCTGAATATTAATCCCAGTCACCCAGTAACCAGCTATGCTAAGTTTGAGAACCCTGCCATTAAGAGTGAAAAAAGGCTGCAGTTTATAATTTCCCAGAAAAATCTGGTTTTAACTTCACCCACTTTTTGTAACCTTGACACACAGTCACTACTCAATGACCAAGTTTGTGAGCTTTTGGGTTCCTGGCATCAAAATTGTGTGACTGGAAGCAGTTTATCCAGCAAAGAAACCTGGCTGTTTGTGGCTCCACCCCTTTATTGAATTTGAACCCCAGACACTTAACGACCGACTGTAGCAGGTTTGAGGCCTCTGCCATTAACAGTGTAAGAATGACTGCAGTTTCAATATTCCTCTTGAAAATCAATAGATGAATTTTGATTGGCTCTTGTAGGCTCCACCTACTTTTCGAAATATTAATCCTAGTCACCCAGTGACCAACTGTGCAAAGTTTGAGAACCCTGCCAATAACAGTGTAAGGCCTGGAACCCACTGAAATCAGCAAACGCAAAACGCAACCGCTAGTGTTTTGTCTGAGCGGTTTGCAAGCGGATTCATGCGCGTTTTTGGTCGTGTTTTGCAACATTGTATTTTTTTGCCCAGCGGGTGCCTAGCGTTTTGCGTTTTTATCCTGATTGGTCCTGTGAATTATTTTTCATTTTGTTACAGTGTGCTGAACCGCAAAACGCTAGCAAAACCGCTCAGTTTAGGTTTTGCTGAGCGTTTCTGCTAGCGTTTCAATACTTTACATTGAAGCGCTAATGCTCCCAAAATGCTGCAGGTCCTGCGTTTGCGTTTCTGGGAAACGCAAACGCTCCTGTGGAAGTTGCCCCATCCATTAACATTAGCCCAGCGTTTTGGCAAACTGCTAGCGTATCGCAGTGCTGCCAAAACGCTGCCAAAAGCGCTCCTGTGGGTTCCAGCCCTAAGAAAAGCTGCAGTTTACATTTTCCCATGAAAAAGTTAGTTGTTTTTGGCTCCGCCCACTAGTTGTAAACATACAGTCACTCAATGACCAATTTTATGAGCTTTGGGGTCCTTGGCATCAATAAGTTGCATTTACCATAGAAATTAAATAAATCTGATTGGCTCCCTTCAGAATGGCCCGCTCCCTTCAGAATGTAAACCCCAGTCTCCCAGTGACTGACTGTAGCAGATTTTAGGCCTCTGCCATTAAGAGTGTAAGAATGGCAGCAATGTAAATATTCCCCTTGAAAATCAAAAGGTGAATTTTGATTGGCTGCTGTAGGCTCCACCCACTTTCCTGAATATTAGTCCCAGTCATTCAGTGACCAACTGTGTCACCCACCCACCCAGTTTGAGAACCCTGCCAATAACAGAATGGCTGAAATCAATCTAACAAATCTGATTGGCTGTTTGTGGCTCCACCCCTTTAGTGAATTTGGACCCCAGTCACCCAATGACTGACTGTATCAGGTTTGAGGCCTCTGCCATTAACAGTGTAAGAATTGTAGCAATGTGAATTTTCCCCTTGAAAATCAATAGGTACATTTTGATTGGCTGTTGTAGGCTCCACATACATTTCTGAATATTCATCCCAGTCACCCAGTGGCCAATTGTGTCAAGTTTGGGAACCCTGCCATGTTAAAAATGTAGTTGTAGGCACTGCCCACTTTTTCTAACCTTGACATACAGTCACTCAATTATCAAGTTTATCAGCTTTGGGGTCCTTGGTATCAATACTTTGTATATTCCCATTGAAAAATAAACAAATCTGACTGTTTGTGGCTCCGCCCCTTTCTGAATTTGAACCCCAGTCAATTGTACCAGGTTTGAGGCATCTGCTATTAACATTATGAGAGAATGGTAGCAGCTTAAATATTCCCTTTGAAAATCAAAATGTGAATTTTTATTGGCTGTTGTAGGCTCCACCCACCTTCCAAAATCTTAATCTCATTCACCCAGTGACCAACTGTGCAAAGTTTGAGAACCCTGCAATTAATGGTGTAAGAATGGCTGCAGTTTATATTTTCCCAGTAAAAGTTGTTTTCGGCTCCACCCACTTTTTGTAACCTTGACACACAGTCACTAAATGGCCAAGTTTGTGAGCTTTCAGGTTCCTGGCATCAGAAATGTGTGAATGGAAGCAGTTTATCAACCAAGGAAATCTGATTGGCTGTTTGTGGCTCCGCCCCTTTAGTGAATTTGAACCCCAGTCACCCAATGACCAACTGTAGCAAGTTTGAAGCCTCTGCCATTAAAAGTGTAAGAATAACAGCAGTTTAAATATTCCCCTTGAAAATCAATAGGTGAATTTTGGTTGGCTGTTGTAGGCTCCACCCACTTTCTTGAATCTTAATCACATTCACCCAGTGACCAAGTGTGGCAAGTTTGAGAACCCTGCGATTAACAGTCTAAGAATTGCTGCAGTTTACATTTTACCATTTAAAATGAATGGCTGAAATTTGATTGGCTGTTGTATGCTCAGCCCACTTTTCCTGGATTTGTAACTCGGTCACCAAGTGACCAACTGTGCCAAGTGTGGGGACTCTGGCATGATTACTGTGAGAATGGCAGCCTTTTACATTTTTTCCATTGACTTGGATGGGTGGAATCTGATTTGCTGTTTGTAGCTCCACCCAGGTGTGCAGGGAGGACCCGAGACCCCCAGAACATATCATCCCAGGTAGTAAGGGATCTGTATACCAAGTCTCGTTCAAATCGGTCAAGCTGTTTTCGCGTGATCGCCACACACACACACACACACACACACACACACACACACACACACACACACACACACACACACACACACACACACACACACACACACGGCCGGAGCTACCATAGGAAAAAATAGGCAATTGTCCCAGGGCCCCAGAGCCTGTAGGGGCCCCCAAGGTGTCCCTCCCTATCTTAACTGTTGCTCTCCAGGGACTCTGCAGAGTCTGTTAAGTTGGGAGGTGATTGGAGGAGGGTCAGCAGCCAGCCCAGGGGCCTAGGAGGGACATTTGGCTGCAACAAAGGGTCTCTAATGACGCTTTTTGGTCGGAGGGGGTCTGTTGAGGGCCCCCATGCTAATTTTGCCCTAGGGCCCCATTGTTACTTGAACCGGCCCTGCACACACATACATCCGATTTTATATATATAGATAAAAGAAATAGTAATAATGGTGCAAACTTCCACCTAATACAGCTAGTTGGGGAGCGTAGAAGGACCAGGCTTTGAGTTTGACAGATGTGCATATATGTACCTTGTTTTAGTGTCTAAATTAGCTTTTTGCCTTCACATTTCACAGGAACTGGTTGCAGTCACAAGAGTGTGGGTTTCAATCCAATCAGCAAGTAGTCACAGGTTTGGAACTGCTTTGCGACTCACAGCCTGTGCTACCACGCCTTTACCACCAGAATTATGCCTTCACCAACCAGCACAAATTGTCGGCAGTTCTCTTTGGTGACCAAGTGGAAGACCCATTCATTTCTTAGTCCAGGTTTGGCACAAGTAGGGTGGGCCAGTAGCTTCAAAACCAAAGCCCAAAGGTGTATACTTGAAGACCTGAACTCCAGGCCTTAAAGTGACTCTGTAACAAAAATTACAACGTTTTTTCTACCTTCCTACAAGTTCCTAAACCTATTCTAATGTGATCTGGCTTGCTGCAGCTCTTTCTACTATAACCATCTCTGTAATAAATCAATGTATCTTTCCCCTGTCAGACTTGTCGGCCTGTGTCTGGAAGGCTGCCAAGTTCTTCAGTGTTGAACTGTTCCTCTATGCACACTCCAGTGTGTGTTTTATTTACATAAGCCAGCAGCTTCTCTGCTATCTTATCAGTGATAGAAGAGAGCTGGATAAAAATCCTCCTCTGGAGGTTGTGAAAGGAGCTGGTCTGTCACATACTAAGGAATTAACGACATAGGCAGAGCTGTCTGCAGGAATCCTGTAATGTTCAGTGCATGAGAGAAGCTGGGGACAGAAGGTAAACACACACAAGTGATCTCTTGAGATTCAGAAGTAAGGCTGTATACAGCCTGCTTGTGTATGGATGTATTTTCTATGTGTGGACATATTGTACATCAATCTACTTCCTGTTTTGGTGGCCATTTTGTTTGTTTATAAACAAACTTTTTAAAACAGTTTTTGACTACTTTTAATGCGGCAGGGAGCGGCGAAATTGTGTCAGAGGGTAATAGGAGATGTCCCCTAACACACTGGTATGTTTACTTTTGTGCGATTTTAACAATACAGATTCTCTTTAAGTTCTTGCGATCCTGAGCTCACTGGTCCATCCAACTGTAATAATACAAGATGGAAACTCTAGTCAAGTCAAGTTCTGATTCAATAGAAGATGTAAACTCTAGTTGAGAGTGCCTAGAAAACATAAAAGGCTAGTGAGTTACTGAATCCACCAGAAGTCCTGGTTTACAATGGAGTGTCTCTTGAACTGTTCCTTAAAGTCTTGGAGTCAGCAGCTATATTTAGAAATTGTGCTCTCTATACCTTTTTCTTTTGTGCAGATATGATCTCCTGCTCTGCATGATTTAGCACCTCTCTTGACTGTCTTGGTGCAAAACGTTATTTTTCTTCCTGCAAAACTTGCACTGTTCCCTTCGCTCTGTAAATTCCACCATCTGCTGCACATTCATTTGGCTTTGGCCCCCGCCAGTTGCACAACCGTTAACTTCTCTGCTCCACACAGTCAAGGACAAAGCAAAGGAACGGGCTGAGCAGTGGAGAAGTTGCTACATGAATCAGAGAGCCTGAGCTATGAGACTCATTTGTCTGCCTTCCGTTAAACTGTAAAGCTTTTGATGAATCCCATAAAACAAGATAAATGACAGCCTGTGTGAGACATTGATTGCATTGGATTTAACCCTTGTCACTGCATATCCACAGTCCTCAAATGCGCCTTAGATAAAATGTACAGTATTGATTTTTGGGGCTTTTATTTTAAACTAGGCTTTGTGGAAAGAAAACCCTTTCTAGAACTTGTGTCACAAATACGCCTACAATGCATTTAGAAATTGGCTTGGAAACTTTTGCAGTTTTGGGTCTCTTTTGTTATTTTTTCTTTAACCACTTACGGACCACAGTGATTGAAATCTACGCCCTGTTTTGGTGGCTACCTGGCTGGCAAGGCGTAGATTTCAATCAACCGACGTCCCGCGTTCTCGCCACCTTCGCTGCTCCCGACTATCTCGCCTCTGTCTCTCAGCCTCATCTCACTCGCTCTGCCGTCTCTGTAACGGCAGAGCCCTGGGAGCAGGTCAGGAGCCAATGAAAGCGACTCCTGATCGGCTCACAGGAACTCTGCCGTCAGAGTGATGGCAGAGTGGGTGGCCCAGGTTCCCGACGTGCGGCAGTGACGGCGATTGCGGCGGGTATGTGTGGTGATTTGTTATTATACGTCGGGATTCCCGCCGTTTCTGGTACCAGCGGTCTCTGGTCCTTAAAGGGACACTTAAGTCAAACAAAAAAAATGAGTTTTACTCACCTAGGGCTTCCAATAGCCCCCTGCAGCTGTCCGGTGCCCTCGCCATCTCCCTACGATCCTCCTGGCCCCGCCGGCAGCCACTTCCTGTTTCGGTGACAGGAGCTGACAAGCTGGGGATGCGAGTGATTCTTCGCGTTCCTGGCCACAATAGCGCCATCTATGCTGCTATAGCATATATCATATACCATATAGCAGCATAGAGGGTGCTAATGTGTCTGGGAACGCGAAGAATCACTCGCGTCCCCAGCCTGTCAGCTCCTGTCACCGAAACAGGAAGTGGCTACCGGCGGGGCCAGGAGGATCGGAGGGAGACGGCGAGGGCACCGGACAGCTGCAGGAGGCTATTGGAAGCCCTAGGTGAGTAAAACTCATTTTTTTGTTTGACTTAAGTGTCCCTTTAAGGGGGCAGAGACTGCTGGTACTTAAAGAAAACCTCAATTGAAAATTAAAAGTCAAAATAAACATACAATAGTCATACTTACCTCCTGTGTAGTCTCCTCTCCTGCGTCCTGTTTGAAAATGGCCATTACCCCATAACAGCTTCCTGGTCAGCACACTATAATATCACTCACTTGAGCCATAGGGAAACATGGACACATTAGTTCTCCTCTCAGCTGTAACTGACAGCAACTAATATATAACTGACAGTAAATGATATATTTCAGATCTGACAAAATAGTCAGAACTGGAAGGGATCATTGTCAGAAGAAAATGGTGAGTTTCTGAGAGGAACTGATGGCAATGTAACTATGTAATGGTCATTTAAAGCTACCGCATGTGTTTATTTTAAATAATTTTACTCTGTTCAGGTTCCCTTTAAGGGGGCAGAGACCGCTGGTAAAAAAAATAAAAATTATACTTAAGTGGTTAAAGAGGAACGCTCAGTGAGTGGAATGAGGAAGGGTTAGTACAGCCATCGTGCTTACTGCATTCTCTTTCTAGATCACCCAGCCACACAAATTTGCATAATCGTGCATGGTACATTTACAATGCAAAATTTCAGGTGAAATCGTAATTAATTCCATTGGTAAATGTAATTAGGAATCACAGTTTATTCATTTTGTGTAATTTCGTGCCGACTTTAGTGGTTAATAGCAAGGCCCCCATACTTGCATTCCTCACCAAAATATTATGTATGTTATGTATGTCAAGGGAAATAGTGGTAACAAGATTAAAAAAAAAAAAAGATCTTTTCAAAAAAGACCTTTTAGTTTTTGAGAAAATCGATTTTAAAAATGCAGAAGGAAAATGTATTTTTAAACTGTCATTTTTCAAAATTTAAAAAACATTTTATCTTTGCATTTTTCAAACAGATTTTCTCAAAAACTACAAGGTGTTTTTGAAAAAAGTTTTTTTTTTTTTTTACCTTTTTCCCACGCTTTCCCTTAAAGCCGGGCGGTATGGACGAGCTCAGCTCGTCCATCACCGCCGGAGGCTGCCGCTCAGGCCCTGCTGGGCCAATTTTCATGAAATAAAGAGCAGCACACGCAGCCGGCACTTTGCCAGCCGCGTGTGCTGCCCGATCGCCACCACTCTGCGGCGATCCGCCGCGAGCAGCGGCGAAAGAGGGTCCCCCCAGCTGCCTGAGCCCAGCGTAGCCGGAACAAAAAGTTCCGGCCAGCGCTAAGGGCTGGATCGGAGGCGGCTGACGTCAGGACGTCGGCTGATGTCCATGACGTCACTCCGCTCGTCGCTATGGCGACGATGTAAGCAAAACAAGTTTATTCTGGGCGCCGGAGGCGATCGGAAGAACGCCTCCGGAGCGCCCTCTAGTGGGCTTTCATGCAGCCAACTTTCAGTTGGCTGCATGAAATAGTTTTTTTTTTATTTAAAAAAAACCCTCCCGCAGCCGCCCTGGCGATCTTAATAGAACGCCAGGGTGGTTAAAGGATACCCGAAGTGACATGTGACATGATGGGACAGACATGGGTATGTACAGTGCCAAGCACACTATGCTGCTTTTTTTCTTTCTCTGCCTGAAAGAGTTAAATATTAGGTATCTAAGTGGCTGACTCGGTCCTGACTCAGACAGGAAGTGACTACAGTGTGACCCTCACTGACAAGAAATTCCAACTATAAAACGCTTTCCTAGCAGAAAATGGCTTCTGAGAGCAGGAAAGAGATAAAAAGCGTCAACAGTTCATAGCTTTTAGCTCTGGCATACTTCAATGAATGTGTCATTGGGCAAAACCAATAAAACAGTTACAACTTAAAAAGTAGATTTAAACATAAAATAAAACTATGAAATATCTTAAAAAGTCATTTTTAGGAGAAGGAAGATAGATACAATCATTTATTGCATTTGTTTATTTTCACTTTGGGTGTCCTTTAACATACATGGCTTCAATGCTGGTAGCTATGTGAGGTAAATATTTTTTTGTAGGTAAAATACCTCATGAGGTATTTTCCTCTTTTTATAGCAATTCTGAAAGATTTTTCCCCATTTCTGAACATGAGGTAAAGCATGAGATAAAACATGAGGTAAATGCATAAAGTGAGGTAAACCATGAGGTATTTAAGCGGTAAGTATGCAGTAAATAAATAATAGTAGTAATTAATTGTCTTCCATAAGTTAGAATAGTCTTTGGAAGATGCTTTTTTTGAGGGGGGAAGGTGTATTTGATTATGTAGAAACCTATGACAAACATATTTATAGGCATCCCTTTAAAAAAAATCCAGTAAATATTTGGAGTTTTATTCCTACTATTATTTTCTATTACACAGCCTGAATACTTAATAGAAACGACACTAAAACAGCAATAGGAACTCCATTAAAAACTGCAAAATGCATACAAATTGACTTTACCTCCAGGTACAGGCAGGTCTTAAACTGATCGGTAAATTATGTGCTAACATGCCCCCTAATTTCCATGAGAATAGCTATTTTCAATAAATTACCTCATGAATTACCTCATAATTTACCTCATGAGGTAAAACATGACTAAAACTTACCAGAATTGCTAAATGTCATTACCTCATGAGGTAAATTACCTCACATGAGGTAATTTGTTTGATAACCCTACCAGAATTGAGGCCATAGTGCAATTTAGTGACAATAGCATGTATATGGGCTTTGCTATTAACCACTAAATTCAGCACAAAATTATGCAAAGAATAAATTAAATTACGAATGGGCTACACAAAATCAATTGAATGTCCAAATCACATAATTACCCATGGTCATAATTGCAGGAATTTATGGGATATTTAGTGTTATCGTAATTGGCAGATTATGATGATCACTAGCCGAGTAGCAGTCACTCCAGATCATGGAGAAACATAAGAAAGCAAGAAGAAAGCTGCCCAGATAAAGGCCATATTCTGCTTTTACCATGAGAATGCTGTACCTCTTGGGAAGTGTATCTCCAATGAACAAATAAAGTAGAGTCCTGGTTATCTGGAACTCAACTAACCAGCAGTCTCAACCAACCAACTTCTTAGGCGGTCTGTGGGCTCTTCTGTACTGAGTTTGTTGGCTCCCTCAAGGTTAACAGACTTTCAATTACTGTATTTTAACATTTAACAGTGGATCTCAAGCAACCAGAAAGCTCAGTTATCCGGCATCAGCCGATGCTCGTCGGTGCCAGATAACGGAGACTCTCGCAACGCTGAACGATGATGCAGAAATACTGGCACCAAAAATGAACCATCCCAAAACTATAATTATCCTAACTCCACCCTATTGTTTGTCCAACCAAAACAAGCCCATCGAGGGACAGTTAGTGATAGGACTATATACTCTGTGAAGCACATGCGGAAGATGCCGGCAAAATAAATATAAAGATGCATGAGACTTACCTAAAGGTAAGTTACAACTTGACATCTGTATGGATCAATCTGTCAGCAAAGAACGATCAAGTGTGGTCAATGATCAAAGATCATTTTGTTGGGTATGCTGGATGTTTTGGCAGGAGATGGAATTGGCTGTTTCGGCAGACTGATGTATTATGTCTGTGGTTACTTGCACTAAGTACGAATAACGGAGCTGCCATGTTTTCATGCCGATAGTTAAAATATTGGAAATATAGAATTTCGGCTTACCTGTCCTCCCTTCCTAATCCCTAACATTAACCCTCTCTCCTAATGTATAACACTAACTCCCTCCCACCCCTCCTAATGCCTAACACTGGCACCCTTCACCCTGCCAACCCAACCTGCCAACCCGTCACCCCCTCCATTTCCCAAATTAACTCTGTAGCTCAGCTACTGATACTTGATGGTCTAGTATTACCTGAAAGCACTACCTGAGGTAGTAGCTGATACCTGATCGGTAGCTGAAATACCAGCCTATTGGCTAGTGATAGCTGTTCAGCTATTATTGGACACCCAACTCCCCACCTCAGCACCATATAACCGTAATATAACATTTCAGGCTATTACACGGCTGCCAAACCCAGTGCCAAATTCACCTGTCCCGTCTTGCAGTCCACAGGTATGACTTGATTCCTTCTTCCGTCTGGGAGGCCCCCTGAAGCAATGCTTGGTGTTCTCAGTCTCATCTATTGCAAAGACAAGTTTCATAGTTCCAAGTTTACACTTTATTATGGAACATGTGATGTTTTTGGGGGTTCAAGGCTTCCAAAGCAAAACCTTCCCAGACTAATACATGCAACTCCATCCTGCTGTGCCATAACCAAGGACTCTACTTTTCCCTGCCACTAGAGGGTGCTGCACAGGGAAGCAATAACCCTTAGCATCTCTCTGGCTCTGTTGTAGGTGAGCAGACAAGGCCAGATGTATACTCCTTATGCCATTAGGCCAACTTTGTTGTTGCCCCCCTTTCATGTGCAGAAGCGCCCCTCCCATTCCAAGTGCAGCCCCCTCTTCCATGTGTAACATCCATGTACAGCACTCCTCCCGTTCCATGCACAGCCCCCTCTTCTATGTGTAACATCCATGTACAGGAGCCCCTCCCATTCCATGTGCAACCTCCTCTTCCATGTTTATCATCCATGTACAGCACTCCTCCCATTCCATGTGTAGCCCCCTCTTCTATGTGTAACATCCATGTACAGCAGCCCCTCCCATTCCATGTGCAGCCCCCTCTTCCATGTGTGACATCCATGTACAGCACTCCTCCCATTCCATGTGTAGCCCTCTCTTCTATGTGTAACATCCTTGTACAGGAGCCCCTCCCATTCCATGTGCAACCTCCTCTTCCATGTTTATCATCCATGTACAGCAGTCCCCTCCCAATCCATGTGCAGCCCCCTCTTCTATGTGTATCATCCATGTACAGCAGCCTCCTCCCATTCCATGTGCAGCCCTCTCTTCCATGTGTAACATCCATGTACAGCAGTCCCTCTCCCATTCCATGTACAGCCCTCTCTTCTATGTGTATCATCCATGTACAGCAGCCTCCTCCCATTCCATGTGCAGCCCTCTCTTCCATGTGTAACATCCATGTACAGCAGCCTCCTCCCATTCCATGTGCAGCCCTCTCTTCCATGTGTAACATCCATGTACAGCAGTCCCTCTCCCATTCCATGTGCAGCCCTCTCTTCCATGTGTAACATCCATGTACAGCAGCCTCCTCCCATTCCATGTGCAGCCCTCTCTTCCATGTGTATCATCCATGTACAGCAGCCTCCTCCCATTCCATGTGCAGCCCTCTCTTCCATGTGTATCATCCATGTACAGCAGCCTCCTCCCATTCCATGTGCAGCCCTCTCTTCCATGTGTAACATCCATGTACAGCAGCCTCCTCCCATTCCATGTGCAGCCCTCTCTTCCATGTGTATCATCCATGTACAGCAGCCTCCTCCCATTCCATGTGCAGCCCCCTCTTCCATGTGTATCATCCATGTACAGCAGCCACTCCCATTCCATGTGCAGCCCCCTCTTCCATGTGTAACATCCATGTACAGGAGCCCCTCCCATTCCATGTGCAGCCTCCTCTTCCATGTGTTTCATCCATGTACAGCAGTCCCTCTCTTTTATAAAAAGCTTCCCTGGGCATCGGTTTCCCTTTTTCTTATGTTGCTCCTCATTTTCAGCCTCCTCTTTCCTATGTAGAAACCCCTCTTTTATGTCCAGGTGCCCCCTTGGGCTGCCGCCGCCCTAGGCCCAGCCTTAGCGGCCTTTCCAGAAATCCGGCCCTGTGAATATGAGAAACATTTGTATTCCTCCACGCACGCTTGTGCCCATAGAGAAAGATCTTTATCCCCCCATCTATCAAACGCCTGGATACATCTCAGTCTACCACAATCCATAATTGCGAGAGCGGCGAACACGATTTCCTCGGACATTCTGTAAATGCAGCTCGGCGTTCGCTTTGTCAGAGATCCCTGTTGCTGATGTCTGAAATGATAAACTTAAAAGTTTTCTTTATAGAAAAGTTCACTTGGATGGAACATTATGAAGTCTTTAACTTGCTCTTTTTTTTATAAGAAGCTCTCAGACTGCCTCTACTCTGTGCCTAAGGACAGCGACGGAGAAAGCCGTTTGCGAGATAGCTTTTTCTCCTGAATAAATGAATGGGAAGATTTTATGTTGATAATAAAGATAAGTAATGCATTTCTTTCTGGAGCACAGCCTGCAGATACAAAGACATATGGGATTTTGAAGTGATAAGGAATCGAACCCTTAGGGTCATTCGGTTGTCAAGACTGCAGCTATCTCGTGCCATAAAGCTCACAAAATACCTACATTTCAAGCCTTGATGAGCGTCACGTAGTGCGATTTTCCACGGGAACTCAAGGTGCAATTTTCTGTCTTAAAGACAAAGTGCCCTTTCTGCTACCAAGAAAAAGATCTCCTCGACTAGCCAGGCATAAAGCTAAACGTAAAGGGCAAAAATAAGGTTTCAAAAAAAAATAAAAAATCACGAGTTTCAAAAAAATATATGCAGGCAACCCAGCACCCCCTTCCCTGGAAAGATAAGCACGGTGCTATAATGTCTGTTCCAAGCGATGCTTTAACCTTTCTGGTGGTATGATTCCTTCTGATTTTAGGGTCTAAAAGTGGTACAATTTTTTTATATGCTTTTAGACCCTAAAATCATGCAAAAAATCATACCAGCAGAGAGTCTGCAGCAGCCCCAGCACTTACTCACCTCCCTGGACTCCAGCGGTGCAGTTTTCCCTCCGTCCTCCGGGTGGCGCGCTGAAACCCTAAAGTGAGATTGTCGTCATGACGACAGACAGTGATCTCACCCGGGGAAGCAGAGCCTAGGAGGAGCAGAAGAAGAAGGCCGGTCGATGTCAGGATCCCCCGGGAGGTGAGTTGAAACGCCTGCTGCGCGCATTGTTCTGCATAGAGCCTCCGGTGGCTACCCCGAGAGCAGGTCAGGTTTACCGCTCTGAGCTGTGGTTTTCTGCCCCGACCATAGCACGGGGGTTAATGAGGAGGTTAACGAGAACCTGAGGTGATCCGGCGGGGGGGGGGGGAGACAGATGGGACTCAGAGGCACGTTCTCTGCCTCATGACATGCCTCTGTGTCCCTCCTCCGATGCTCTCTGCTCCCCCACTACAACGCTATAGCCCCCCCTCCCAGCCCGAAATTAGTGACTATTGTTGCTATCTCAGAAGGTAATGGGAGAAGAGGGGTTCCCTGCTCAAACGGCCACTAGGGGCTCTCCTGCAGGCTTTCCAGAGCTGCCATTGGGGAGCTCTCTCTCTCTGGTCGCGCCCCCTGCAGCTCCCTGCACACTGCTGTGAGAGAGAGAACTCTTTCCTTCCAGCGTTGTGACTCAGAGGTCACCAAAATGAAAGTGGGCAACTGGTATTATTTAAAAACATAAATCAATGCATTGCAAAGCGAGAAGATACAAAATAGAAGAGAGATCAAGGAATGACTGATACTTGTTGTGTGATTTGTTCACCTTGTTTGAGCCACAGTCAGCCTGCAGGTCATCATCTTTACTGCTGGCAGACATGAATAAAACAGACAGCACCGACTTCCTTTATCTATAAACACATATACTAAACAATGTGATAGGCTAAATGGGTTTTTTCCCTAATATACATATACTGTATATGCATAGAGGGAAATACTTGGCAGTTGGAAACAGCTGTTATTTCCCACAATGCAACAAAGTTCACAGAGAAGAAACTGTCAAGGCCATGGCATTGACATCACACTGTGGGAGGGATTTCACCATACAGAGGTCCCTGATGATCTATTCCAGAAAGGGTAAAGATTTCTCCTGGGAAAGGGGGTATTGGCTACTGACTGGGATGAAGATCAATGCTGGGTTAAAGTTCCTCTTTAACCTCTTGAGGACCACAGGCTTACAACCCCCTAGTGACCAGGCCATTTTTTACAATTTAGCACACTGCAGCTTTAACAGTTTACTGCTGGGCCATACAACTTAGCAGCCATTGAATCATACCTCCTTTTTTGCCAACAACAGAGAGGATCTGATTGCTGCTGCAATGTTTGTTTTTTATTAATTTTAGAAACTTTTTTAATCTTTATTAAATCATGTTTTTTTTTAAAGAGAACCCGAGGTGGGTTTGAAGAATATTGTCTGCATACAGAGGCTGGAACTGCCTATACAGCCCAGCCTCTGTTGCTATCCCAAACCCCCCTAAGGTCCCCCTGCACTCTGCAATCCCTCATAAATCACAGCCATGCTGCTGACAAACAGCTTGTCAGAGCTGGCTGTGTTTATCTCTATAGTGTCAGTCTGCTGCTCTCCCCGCCTCCTGCAGAACTCCAGTCTCCGCCTGCATCCCTTCCCTCCCTGCTGTTTGGAGGGAAGGGATGGGGGCAGGGACCGGAGCTATGCAGGAGGCGGGGGAACAGCTGAGACTGACACTACAGATGTAAACACAGCCTCACAGCACGGCTGTGATTTATGAGGGATTGCAGAGTGCAGGGGGACCTTAGTGGGGTTTGGGATAGCAACAGAGGCTGGGCTGTATAGGCAGATCCAGCCTCTGTATGCAGATAACATTCTTTAAACACACCTCGGGTTCTCTTTAATTCCCTCCTTCTGAGATCCAGCACTAGGATCACCTCTCATAGGCATCAGGGATCTGATTGTGGATCACTCCAGGGGACAGCCAAGTGACAGGGCTGTCCCCAGTACAGCGCTGCGCTAGATCGCCTCACTGTACAAAAGAAAATCACCGTTTTCTTTTGTCCCCTAACAGCCTGCCAGTGCCGGTTGCGGCTGGCAGGCTGTTTACGGAGTGGAGCTCCATAACTCAGTGGGAATAAGGTGCGCGATCCCCGCTAATCTCCGCTTACAGGACCTGACGGCAGTCGGCATTAGGCGGTCCTGTAGCTGCCACCCACCCACCGCCAATAAACGTTAGGAGGTTGGGAGGCGGTTAAAGCAGCAGGGACAGCCATACTATCACAGGAAAAACAAAACACACATATAAGTAGATAACTACTTGTTCTACTTGCGTAACAGATGTATTGTACTGTCCACGTTTTGACCTCGGTGAATTTTATATAGTATATAAAGAGAATTCTGTTCCTGGCATTTTCCATCTTGCTTCCCTCAGACTGAAGCCAATCTTGATGTCATTTCCTCCCTTACTTTTGTTTTCTCCTAGAAACTTTGCTGCCATAGCCAGCTTGCTATGTGAACACAGGTGAGCACGCACAGCATAGATCAGATTTCAGCAGCTCCCAGAACTGCCCTTAGCTAATCAGTGAGCAGCAGGAATGTAAGAGGGGTGATGACAAGCTTCCTTTTCGTTGGCAATGGCAAAAATAGCCAAGCTGACTGTAATTAGATTTATAACAGCAGAAACATTTCTGAATAGTGCTTGCAATGCAGGGTAAGATTGCAGGCTGTATATATCAAACACACAGCAGTGGGTAAATGGAATTTGATTGTGAGGCTGACAATCCCTCTTTAAAGGATACTCGAGGTGACATGTGACATGATGAGATAGATATTGGTATGTACAGTGCCTAGCACTCAAATAACTATGCTGTGTCCCTTTTTTTCTTTCTCTGCCTGAAAGAGTTAAATATCAGGTATGTAAGTGGCTGACTCCGTCCTGACTCAGACAGGAAGTGACTACAGTGTAACCCTCACTGATAAGAAATTCCCATTTTTTACCTCTTTCTTGCTCTCAGAAGCCATTTTCTGCTAGGAAATTGTTTTATAGTTGGAATTTCTTATCAGTGAGGGTCACACTGTACATACACATGTCTATCTCATCATGTCACATGTCACTTCGGGTATCCTTTAAAGGCTCCAAAACTGCACAAATCAAAGTTCTCGGTATCCTTCAGGCATGCCGGTTGGTTGAGACTTCCGGTTACCTGAACTTTGCTGTGTATATAATGATGTACAAAAGCATCCCCAATTTTCTGTTTCCTGCCCAAGCCAGGAAGTAACATTTTCACATCCCCGGGCAAGTTCTTTAGTTTTTTGTTTTGTTTTTTTGCAAAGATTGTTCTATGTATAGGGTAGGTAGGATGTACATTTAAAGGGATTTTAGAATGAAAAAAGTTTTGTTTCAGAAGCCCAGGTTGCTGCCAAGAGCTGGCATTTATATTTACCGTCTTTGTAACGTCACAATCCCTAAACAGAGGACGGCAAAGGAGCTGACCATCTAATGACCCTACCATTGTCATTGTCTTATATTTAAGACCCTTCCGTGGATTATCATATTTATTGGATCCTCTTGTTAGTTTCTCATCTCGCAGCCTTAGGTATCCTCTCTCGTACAGTATTGAAGGAAATCCGGTAAAACGCTTAGGCGAAGAAATCGATATAATAATCTAATTGCTGTTAATGTTCTCTCACTGTTTTCATGTGCGCAGCGCAAATACTGGATTTTATCCAATCAACGGGTATAAAACAGCTGTAGCATTATCAACATTTAGGGATTATGATCGGGTTTGGACTAAGCCAACTGTTAAAGCAAAGCTTGTCCGCACTATATAATCACCGCCGGCTTCTTATGACGGTATAAATTCTTTATGCGCAGTGGTGGGGGACCTTCAGAGGTGATTAAGTAGCAAATAGACTATACTTTACATCATATAGAGAAAATAGTTGTTTATAACCACCACCAGATAAGCAGCTAAATAAAAGTTTAATATTACCCATCGTATGCCATCTCTTTTTCTCTCTTTAGCTAAGAGGATGATGTTAAAAGCTCTCGCAGTCCATGTCTTATTTTCTTTATTGTTTTTTTATTTTTTTGTGAAAAATGTACCTGAAACGGATATGTGACACCATTAGATAAACATGGGTACACAGTGCACTTGTCTGAGGTCGCTTTTTATGCATTGCAAGGGTTAGTTAAGAATTAGTGCTTATATTAATGCCAGCAAGGCAGTTAAACAGCAGCGAATTCAAGCCAAAACACTTTCATCTGGCTGAGGAAAAACTGCTGATAACAAGGTGGGCTGTTAATTTCAAACATCTATTATTTATTTTGTTTTGGAGCTTAAAGTGATTAGTGAACCCGAGGTAAAAATAGACTGATAAGATAAACAATTGTATTTATCCTCTTACTTCTAAAAATGACTTTTTTTTAGATATTCCATGGTTTTATTTTATATTTAAACATTTACAAAGTAGATTTAATGTTCTATTGCCTTTGCTCAATGGCAGTCTATTAAGTCTCCCACAGCTAAAATATATGAACTATTGACTTTTTTCTATCTCTCCCCTGCCCTCATAAGTTTTCTGCCAGGAACCTTTGCTTATCAGTGATGTTTACTATATTTCCGACAAGGTACTGACACGGCAGAAACTGTCACTTGCATGCCTGGTTATTAATATATTTTGCAGTGTACATACACACGTTTATCTCATCATGTCACATGTATCCTCGGGTACACTTTAAAGAGACTCTGTAACAACAAAAACCTCCCCTGGGGGGTACTCACCTCGGGTGGGGGAAGCCTCCGGATCCTAATGAGGCTTCCCACGCCATCCTCTGTCCCACGGGGGTCTCGCCGCAGCCCTCCGAACAGCCGGCGACTGTGCCGACTGTCAGTTCAATATTTACCTTTGCTGGCTCCAGCGGGGGCGCTGTGGCGACTTTCGGCACGGAAATAGACGGAAATACCCGATCTCCGTCGGGTCCGCTCTACTGCGCAGGCGCCGGAAACTTGCGCCTGCGCAGTAGAGCAGACCCGACGGCGATCGGGTATTTCCGCCTACTTCGGCGCCGAGAGGCATCAGAGCGCCTGCGCAGGAGCCAGGAAGGTAAATAATGACGTCACCGCTGCCCGGACTGCACGGAGGGCTACAGCGAGACCCCCGAGGGACGCAGGACGGCGTGGGAAGCCTCATTAGGATCCTGAGGCTTCCCCCACCCGAGGTGAGTACCCCCCAGGGGCCGTTTTGGCGTTACAGTTCCTCTTTAACCCATTCGCGTTCCGTCGTTTTCACTTGAGAAATGTTCACCTCCCATTCATTAGCCTATAACTTTATCACTACTTATCACAATTAACTGATCTATATCTTGTTTTTTCCGCCACCAATTAGGCTTTCTTTGGGGGGTACATTTTGCTAAGAGCCACTTTACTGTAAATGCATTTTAACAGGAAGAATAAGAAAAAAACTGAAAAAATCATTATTTCTAAGTTTTCAGCCATTATAGTTTTAAAATAATACATGCCTCCATAATTAAAACTCACGTATTGTATTTGTCCATATGTCCTGGTTATTACACCGTTAAAAATATGTCCCTATCACAATGTATGGCGACAATATTTTATTTGGAAATAAAGGTGCATTTTTTCCGTTTTGCATCTATCACTATTTACAAGTGTAAAATAAAAAAATATAGAAATATTTCATCTTTACATTGATATTGAAAACGTTTAGACCCTTAGGTAAATATTTACATTTTTTTATTGTAATGTTTTTTTTTTATATTAAACATTTTATTTGGGTATTTTTGGGAGGGTGGGATGTAAACCATAGTTTTATAATGTAATTGTGTGTTGTTTTTAATTTTTTTTCCTTTTAGTTGTAGTTTTACTTTTTGGCCACAAGATGGCGGCCATGAGTTTGTTTACATGACGTCACTCTAAGCATAACACACGCTTAGAGTGACGCAGGGGGAGGCAACGGCCAGAAAAAGCACAGCTTCCGAGAGAAGCTGTCGCTTTTTCAGTGGGGGAGAGGAATCAGTGATCGGGCACCTTAGCCCGATTCACTGATTGCCTGGCTAACGAACCACGGGCCGCGAGCACACGTGCAGGTTAATGAAGCAGATTTTACATAAGACTGTCATGGCTTCTGTTTAGAATCTAGTCTTACAAAGGCAGCACCTAAACTGAAAGTAAAAATTTGAGACGCCAGGAAAGTTCTATTTATTATTACTACTACCCATCCAATAAATTATCTTATAAGATTATTTTCAGTTCAGGTTTGTTTATATGAACCCCAAGGTGGTTTAAAACAAAATAATAAGTGCTAATGGACCAGCCAAGAAATGGGCCAGGCTAGCAAAACTACCAGAAGGTACAATTGCTCAAACTCAAACTGCATTAAGCTAGAGCTTCTTGGTTTTTTTATAGTTTGATTAGTCTACCCATTGTGCTTTGCCCACATATTTTATAAACCGGTGAGCAGTCAATCTTACAATAGTAGCGAGCCATTGGCACAGACATTGACCCTTACGCAATAACTTTTTTAGCAAATCAGGACAGCACAATCTCTGGACCTGTTTAAATCCAGACTGAAAACTCACCTGTTCAGTTTGACATTTGCAGAAATATAGTTTTTGTTGTGTTAAAGGGGTACTATAGTGAAAAATTGTAAAATTGAAAACATGTGCAAACATAAACAAATAAGAAGTACGTTTTTTCCAGAGTAAAATGAGCCATAAATTACTTTTCTCCTATGTTGCTGTCAATTACAGTAGGTAGTAGAAACCTGACAGATGCGACAGGTTTTGGACTAGTCCATCTCTTCATAGGGGATTCTCTGGGATTTATTTATTTTCAAAAGCACTTTAGTAAATGGCAGTTGCTCTGCCCAACTGCCAAACTGTGTAGCGCGCAGGGAAGGCCAGCATCATTGTTTAAATCCTTTTTAGGGAATATTTTTATAAAGTATAAAAGCCTTGCTGAGAATCCCCTATGAAGAGATGGACTAGTCTGAAACTTGTCACTTCTGTCAGATTTCTACTACCTACTGTAAGTGACAGAAACATAAGAGAAAAGTAATTTATGGCTCATTTTACTCTGGAAAAAACGTACTTCTTATTGTCCATGTTTGCACATATTTTACATTTTAACATTTTTCGCCATAGTGTCCCTTTAATACTTCATCCTACTACCAATTACTAAATCTGAGAGCCTAAGCGCTTTGAGTCCTATGGGAGAAAAGCGGTATAGAAATGTTATTGTTATTGTTGTTATTGAATTCACTTTTCCTCTCAAGATTCCTCCTAGGTGATATTTTCACACCAAATGAATACAATGCCTTTGTAGCCACCAGCAAGCAAAAGAATACTCAGAATAATTATCACAGTACTTTTTCACTTACTGTTTGGTACTTTTTCAGTAGCAGAGTGTTGTAAAGTTATTATAAACACAAGTTGAAAATGTCTCTCCTACAACAAAACTTAGGAGTGAATTGAATAAAACCCTCTTCAAAAAGAACACAAGGTCTGCGGTCCTTATTCAGTTAACTTTTTCTCCTGAGTTTTCTCAATCTTAGTCATCTCTTTAAACTATTTTTTATTGATAAGGTGGGAAAATATTACCTAGGAGAAACTTCAGAAGAAAACGTTAATTGACTAGTCGCTCGTGTCTGATATGGCTGTCCAATATACAGGGCCAGATTTAGGCCAAGGCCACCTAGGCCATGGCCTAGGGCACCACAGGAGCAAGGGCACTAAAGCAGCAAACTAAACTGGTGCAGCATTTGCAAGCTTGCAAATGCTGCAATGCAGGGAGATCAGGCTAGTGCCAGACCGCAGTACTCTGCTGCTAGCCACCTGTGCAGCGGCCACCTTGCTCTCTGTGCATGTTTGCATTGTGGCCGGCGGCTATGGACTGTGGCAGCGTTGGAGATGGAAAGGAAGAGGAAACTTCTGCACTGGAGACAAGTGGAGAAATGAGTGACACTGATGGCTGATGTGGTGTGAAGGTGAGCTGGCTAACTATACTGAAAGGGGGGGGGGGGGAGGGATTAAGGGAGTCATCTGGCTACCTGTACTGGAGGGAAAGGTGGGAGAGTCATCAGGCTACCTATACTAGAGGGAGGAGGGTCCTCTGGCTACCTATACTGGGGGGGGGGGGGGGGGGGTCATCAGGCTACCTATACTGGAGGGAAGGGGGGAGGGGGCATCTTGCTACCTATACTGAAGGGGGGGCGGCTCGTGACAGTGGCCTTGGGCGGCAAAGAGTACAAATCCGGCCCTGCCAATATGACTGCTTCTCTGTGCTGGTCTTCTTCCCATCATCTAAAATGACATGCCATACACAAAGACTTGGGAACAGTACAGAGGTAAGTGACAGCGAGTTGCCCTATTTGACCCATAAGCAACTTCAATAGAGTTATTTGAGATGAGAAAACTGCTTTTGACTTCAGTCAACAGAACTCATTGTGCTGTAAATTCTTGGAATGCTTGGATCCCTCTCTACTAGCAGAAAATATAGAAACTGAAAACAGAAGTCCCCTGTTATTGTCTCACACTGCCCCCTAGTGACAAGTGACCATAAATGCACATTACAGCTGTACTAACTAGAAGAAGATAAATGTAGCGAATAAGAAATAGAAAAAATGTGCTAAAATAAATTGGCCTATAGTACTTGCGCAGATAAAGGATAAGAACGGACCTACGAATCCCTATCTCATTTGTTAACCAGGGACTACCTGTATTTTGCTAGTATTTGGCTCCACCCACAACATGCCATGGTCATGCCCACTTTTTGCCACATCATGCTGTGCATGCAGATTGTGTCGGAGCCATGCACATTTTTCGCCGCAGAGCACTTCGCGCACGGACACGGGTTGGGGTGGCTAGTGGGCAAGCACAGCAACCAGTGGGCGGGCCCAGAGAGGTGGGGCCCAGGCCTGATGATGTGTGAGGGGCCCCAAAATTTCTAGAAGCAGATAAATGTAGCGAATAAGAAATAGAAAAAATTTCCTAAAATAAATTGGCCTATAGTACGTGCACGACTCATGTCAGACACTGTTTTGGAGTGGATAATATCCATACTCCAATACATTATCCCAAAGCTACTCTGCGTGGGGGGGGGGGGGGCAGCGGCTAGTGGGGGTGTTGGTTTCTGCATTGCACAAGGTTGAGCGGGGCAGCGGCTGTTGGGTTTGTGGGTCTCTGTATTGCACAGAGGGAGGCAGTCTGTCCCCTGCATGGCTGGGTACTGCCCCCTGGTGGTTAACCACTGCAAATGCTATTCAAATGCAAATCAGACACTACTGAAACACAAATCAAATGCCTCTTCAAATGCAATTAAAATACTAACCAGGGATAAGCAAAATGCAAACAGTAGGCAGATCTTTTTCTCTTGAGATACCAGCCTTTCCTCTTTTTGTTTCTCTTTTTCCTTTCTTCCCCCTTCTCATTAGTTTCTCTTTTTCTCTCCGTGGGGGGGGGGGGGGGGGGGGGAGTGGCAGGAGAGGAACCTTTGTAAACGTAGGCCTTGCACCAGGCAGGTCTGGCAATTAAAAAGTGATTTTGCAGCTGCTGTAAACTAGGCCACTTTATAGGGAAAAAAAGTAATGGTACTTTATCTTCTATAAAGATGCATTTTCACCTTCACATCAAAATATTACGCCCAGGATGGTGCCCTTTTAATTGACCCGCACGGTTCTAGCGGTCTTGATCCTTAACCAGCGGCGTTAAACCTCCCTCCAGCCCCAAACGCAACATTTGACTGGTTTCAATATATTTTATAATTAAGCTGTGTCTATAGAGAAGACAGTTTAATGTTATATTCCTTAGCCAGATAAATGGATGTCCCTGAGCGCTGACCTCCTTGGCTAACCTTATCGTGCTGTGTCTTACGATAACACTTAGCCAGATTAAATTTATTACCTAAATATGGCTTTGCAGTGGTCGGAGTAATAGAATTGTCTGGACGTCGTGGGCTGTTTGTGTACGAATTAGAAGCCCCGGAAAGAATCCTCGGGAGCAGATTTATAGGATAATTATTGAATTGGTGGTGGCTTACCATTTAATATGTCATAACGCATTACTTTCAGGCCGCCACAAAACAAAACCGTTCGGACATCCTTCCCTGATGTACTGCAGCTCCTCTGACTAGCGGGTCACGTTAAAAACGAGACATTTCAACCACTTTTTTTTTCCTTTTTGTTACAATGCAAGACAATATGGTAACAAAGAAGGAAAATGTCAAAGACTCAGAGGGCGCGATGTACAAATGCAGCCAGCCTGTGTCAGGGATAAATGTGTCCTCGCCAGGCTCTGCTGTTTCTATGGTAGTCGGCACTGAATATCATTTTTATTGCTTTTTCGGTCTCCTTTAGCCTCTTATACTTTACTAGTGGTTCTGGGTCACCATAAGCTATATCTGGGTGTTCTTTGTCTGTCTAAACATAAAAAAAACAAAAAATATTATTTAAAAAACAACTTAAAGCTTAAAGGACACCCGAGGCGAAAATAAACTAAAGAAATCAACGATTGTATCTATCTTCCTTCTCCTAAAATGAGTTTTTAAGATATTCCACAGTTTCATTTTATGTTTAAATATACTTTTTAAGTTTTAACGGTTTTATTGTTTTTGCTGAATGACACATTTATTGAAGTATGCCAGAGCTAAAATCTATGAACTATTGGCCCTTTTTATCTCTTCCCTGCTCTCAGAAGCCATTTTCTGCTAGGAAAGTGTTTTATAGTTGGAATTTCTTATCAGTGAAGGTCACACTGTAGTCACTTCCTGTCTGAGTCAGGACTGAGTCAGCCACTTACATACCTTATATTTAACTCTTTCAGGCAGTGAAGGAAAAAACGGAAGACAGCATAGTTATTTGTATGCTTGGCACTGTACATACCCATGTCTATCTCATCATGTCACATGTCACCTCAGGTATTCTTTAAGGGGGGAAAAAAACCTGTGGTTGGAAAGTGGTTAAAATTGGCTGAGGTGGCGGATAATGACCACCTCTGCTGAGAATCTAGCATGTGTACAGCTTCCGTGATCTCCCATGGTGCTTCAGCGAGCAAACCACCTGGCGACATAAATTGGAAAGATCCACCCCAAAGGTTGTATGCAACAAATTCCGAGTGGAGATTGAAACCATCTTACCTCAGACTGAAGGTAAAGAAATTATTTTTATCTTCATTGGCACCAGAAAGGACGAAAGTATTTAGCGGGACCTGTCTGCTTCTTCAGGCCTAAATTTCAGTAGTCTATATATAGGTGTTCCAAGTCCATGCAGCTGCATTAGGACACTGTACTAAAGACCTGAAGGAGTAGGTAGGTCCCACTAAACGCATTGTCCGTCCCTGGGTGCCTCCTCCCAATTTGTGTACAGCTTTCCCCTACCTCCATTAGTGTTCCCTGTGATATTTATCCAGCAGGTTCTTTGTTTTTTTGGAGTGCATCCCAATCCATACCGGAAAAGATTTCCAATCCTCATGGAGACGGTACTCACCACCAGGGCCGAATTTGTACTCTCTACCGCCCTAGGCCACTGTCACCAGCCGCCCCCCTTCAGTATAGGTATCGAGATGACCCCTCCCCTCTAGTATTGGTAGCCTGATGACCCCCACAGTATAGGTAGCCAGAGGACTCCTCTCCCTTTACCTCCAGTATAGGTAGCCAGATGATCTATCCCCTTCCCTCTAATATAGGTACCCAGAGGACTCCCTTAATCCCCCCTCCCTTTTAAGTATAGGTAGCCAGCTCACCTTCACAACGCAGCAGCCAGTGGTGTAGCTAAGGATCTAAGGGCCCCAATGCAAGTTTTACATTGGGGCCCCCCCAAGCAGTGTCAGTGCAAGAAGGGGATGCAGAACAGTTTTTTAATGATTACCACTATTCAAAGTATCTATAGAAGTGATTATTATGAGCACAGGACCAATAGAGAGCTAATATTGCAGTTGAGGGAGGGCCCCTCTGGCCTAAGGGTCCCGATGAGGTCGCAACCTCTGCACTCCCTATTGCTACACCACTGGCAGCAGCCATCTGTGTCACTCATTTCTCCACTTGTCTCCACTGCAGAAGTTTCCTCTTCCTTTCTGTCTTCAATGCTGCCCAAGTCCATAGCCTCCCGCCACATTGCAAACGTGCACATAGAGCAAGGTGGACAGCAGCTAGTTGCAGAGTACAAGCTTGCAAATGCTGCACCAGTTTAGCCTGCTGCTTTGGTGCCCTTCCTCCTGTGGCACCCTATGCCATGGCCGAAGTGGCCTTGGTCTAAATCCAGCCCTGCTCACCACTTTCCTGATACTGTGGTTGCCTTATCAGCATCCCAGTTGTGTAAGTAGTATTTGTCTCGTTTGTTATCCCATTTCCTGAAAATACTGCACTATTTGGTGTTTTTTTCCCCATCCTGGTCCCTGAGGTTCATCACTTGAATTTCACCTACCAGATTCTCTTCAATCTGCCTTGTGGATGGACTAGGCCAAGCACTGACCGAGAGCAGGGGTGTAACCACAAAGTATGCCCCCCCTCCTGAAAAACGGTGATGCCCCTCCCCCCAATGTTCACACCCGTTCCCTTGCCAATCACTTTTGTCCCTCACTGCCTGGGGGCCCATCTTCTAAGGGTCATAAAACAAGTCTGGAGTAGCCACAAAAACATCTGATCTAAAGGATGGACCTCTTAATCAGAGTGAGTGAAGTAGTGGTCAGGGCACCCTTACAGTTTTGGGCCTGTAGTTATGCCCCTTGTCAAGAGCATTGTTTTCCCCTCTCACTCTGCCCAGTCTGTGATGTCCATCCACCACCCCCCACATAGCAACAGAACGCACTCAGATCTAGAAGTGTGTTTCCTGGAGTTTTTCCAACAAGAGTGGAATTGCCTTTAAAAATGGGGCCATTATTGGAGAGGTAAATAGCCAAGGCCAAATTTATACTTTTTGTGCCCCTAGGCCAATATTTTGTCTTGCCTTTCATGTGCAGCAGCGCCCCTTCCCTCTCCTGGGTCCCCCTGTCCGCTCTCCAGCTACTACCGCAGTGTATAAGTAGGCAGCCAGCAGGGAAGAGATGACTCACCTTCCACGTTCCAGCGTGCATTCTACCGCTCGGCACTTCCTGCGATGCCGCCCGTTGTACTGTACAGTGAACGGCATTGCAGGAAGTGATGAGAGGTGGAAGGCACGCTGGAACGCGGAAGGAGGTGAGTCATCGCTTCCCCGCCGGCTGCCTACTTATACACTGCGGTAATAACGGGAGAGGGAGAGCGGACGGAGGGGATCCAGGTGAGGGAGGGGTCCAACCCCCTCCCTGCCGCTGCGCCCGCTTCCCCCTTCCTGCCTGCTACCCTCTCCAAGCTACCTATACTGGGGGCAATCATACTACCTATGGGGGGCGGCATCTTCACAAGTTTGCCTCCTCATACGACAAAAAGTCTAGAACCGGCCCTGGTTTCATCCATGTATAGCAACCCCTTTCTTCTATGAATAGATCTTCCGAGCAGAAGTTTCCCTCTTTCATGCATTGCTTCCCATGTTCAGCCTCCTCTTTCATGTTCAGGTGCCTCCCTTGGGCCACAGCCGCCCAAGGCCAGGGCCTTTCCAAAAATCCATCCCTGTAAATTGCGCTCCCTCTACTCAGACTCTGCGAGAGGAAGTTCTGTTTTTGTTATGACAAAGCGTAGAGAGAGAACTCCCCGCTCTGTTTTACCGCCTCTGCAAGAAGCGGAGTTCTTCGACGCACAGGGTCAGCTGATCTCCAAGGCAATTACACAGTTACCAAAGAGTGGGAAACATTTCGGCGGCCCCTGAGCTGGCGAACACGCGGCTTCTGGGAATTAAGCAGGGGAAAAAAATGACTTTTCAGATGTCGTCTGTTGAATCATTTTGAATTCCACCTCCAGAGCAGAAAATGATGAGTTTAATATCGTAGCAGGAGGTATTTCACAACTCCTTTAAAAGACAGCTCTCAGCAACCAGCCGCTTCCCAGCTAACAATTTATTACTTTTACCTTGTCTTCCCAGACAAATTATGTGACAATCACTCTCCTTTTTAATTCCAGCCTGCTCTCCTTCATCTTCGTTTTTAATTGCTTCTCCTGCAGAACAGTGAACTTTCCATACAGGAAACTCTTGACTCTTTTTATTTTTATTTTTTTCCCCACGAGTGTCACCCTATGTACTTACAACAAAGAGGAATAAATATTCCCAGTACTTATGCGATGAAAGCTTCTCTGAGGTTCTTATTTTTAGAATGTGCCTGCTGAGAAAGATCTGTGGTATAATGTTCAGTTCAATATTAAAGTGTACCTATTGCGTATAAGTGGAAGAAGCTCATTTGAAGTGCAAGACTAACTTTTTTTTTTTTTTTAAAGTTTTTGTAGAGTCTGAAGAAATTAAACTGTTAGTAGGAAACAGAAGGCGAGAGTGACGAAGCTGCTCAGTCCAGAGGGACATTACATGTACCGGTACATCAATCTTAAAAAAATCTTTAAAAAATACTCGCTATCTGTACTGCCATGGAACAATTTAAAGGGAACCGAAATAAAAATTTCATACATACCTGGGGCTTCCTCCAGTCCCCTTGGGCCTGATCGCTACCTTGGCGCCGTCCTACACCTCCTGAATCTTCCAAAAGGGCACACGATAGCCATGGCCACTATAGTCAGTCGGGGCTTACTGCGCATTCGCCACACAGCCACACGTGCTTCCCTGCCGCTATCCCGTCCCCAGCTGTTTGCACCTGCCCAGTAGGTACTACTGCACAAGCACTGAACTCTCTTGGTTGCAGGAGCGAGACAGGGGCGGGGGGGGGGGAGGCGGCTGCAAGGCACATGCACCGACTGGCTCCAACTGGCCAACGTTACCGGTAGCCCTTACGGAAGATCCAGGAGGTGGAGGTTGGCGCCGAGGGAGCGATCAGGCCGACCCGTGCAACCCGTGTTACCTAGGTAACGCAACGCAAGCATTGGTAGAGTAATACACACTAGGCAAGTAAAGTCATGTGCGTTACCCTAGCAATGGTTACATTACCTAGGTAACGCGGGTTGTGCTAATTGCATTATGTGCTCTTAGTTTTCTGCGTAAGTAACAGTAAAATTGCCATACACACCCTGAGCACGGCAGCTTTATCTAACTTTTGTGGCTACGGCCCCTAGTTTTTTGAATGCTCAAAACCAAAATAAAGAATATGGGACTCCAGGAATTATATATAGAATTAAGTCTAAAGTCACAATTATTTTTCTTATACATTTAATTTTAGTTCAGGTCAAGTTTGTTTTAAAGCAAACTCATGGTGAACCTCGGGTGAAAATTCACATACTTACCTTAACCCTCCTGGCGGTTTGCTAAAAAAATCGCCAGGGGGCAGCAAATCTTTTTTTAAATTTTTTTTTTTTCATGTAGCGAGACAAAGTCTCGCTACATGATAGCCGCTGCTCAGCGGCATCCCCCCAGCCCCTCCGATCGCCGCCGGCGATCGGCGATCAGGAGATCCCGTTCAAAGAACGGGATCTCCTGGAGGGCTTCCCCCGTCGCCATGGCGACGGGGCGGGATGACGTCACCGACGTCAACGACGTCATAGGTGATTCCGATCCGCCCCATAGAGCTGCCTGGCACTGATTGGCCAGGCAGTGCACGGGGTCTGGGGGGGGGCGGCTGCGGTGCGACGGATAGCGGCGGATCGGCGGGTAGCGGCGGCAATCGGGCACTGCACGCAGCTAGCAAAGTGCTAGCTGCGTGCAGCAAAAAAAAAATTATGCAAATCGGCCCAGCGGGGCCTGAGCGGTGCCTTCCGGCGGCATAGCCCGAGCTCAGCTCGGGCCTACCGCCAGTAAGGTTAAGAGGGGGAAGCCTCTTGCACAGTTCTCCCACACTGCACAGAGCCCTCGGGATCATCAGGGGCTACGTTCCTCCACTGGCATGAGTGTGGCCATGCTGAAGTGAGAACAGACACAAGTGGCTCCGGCTTACGGTGCGGCCGTACTCGTGCTTGAAGAGGTGCGTGGCCCTGATCAGACTTCTGACTACTTGTTGGAAATCTTTTGGAGATCCGTGAGCAATGGGAGGCAGAAGAGCACCATAGGAAGCATCTACCGAATCCAGAGGCTTCCCTCTTCTTAGGTAAGTATGTGATTTTTGACCCTTAGCTTAAAAACAGTGTACACTTTAAGGCTCATACTCACAAGGATAAAAATCTGCAAAAAGTTTAAAAATCGGGGTAGGCCGAGGTGGATCTCGCTCTTCCAAGTAGACACAACAAACTGTTGATAGTGTTCAACCAAATATTTATTCACATACTCCAGAAAGAGCAACGCGTCTCACAGGCATATCCCGCTTCCTCTGGCTATGACCGGAGCACAAAACTCATGTAGGTCTAGTACAAGGCACAGCGTCTCTGTAACGAGCATCTAATAAGTGACGGTTTGCCAGATCCAACCGGTGGCACAACTCACATCACTGTTGGGCTATTATAGTGAAGTTGGCCACGTGTGTAAAAGCCGTTTCAATGACTTGTACTTGTTTTAAATGCAGCCATATCATGCAGCAGTCCGTTGATCCGCTTGCGTGCGCAGTATGTTAATGAGTTGGTGGTCATGTAGAAATATAGGTCGAGTCAACAGGTTGACGTGTGGTTGGTCATGTCGTTGAATTGGTTGTGCGTTTTGTTGGATGCGTTTACGAGCCTTTAAAGGGGAACTTCAGCATGCTGTTTGATCCACAATGAGCCTGCTCGTCATCATCTTTACTGCTGGCAGACACAAAAAAAAAAACTTGACAGCACCAACTGACGTTATTTATAACCACATCCACTAACATTGCGATAGGCTAAAGGGTTGTTTATAAAAAGATATACATATTCACAGAGGGAGATATTGGTAGCTAGACAGACACCCTCTGATGATCTATTCGAGAAAAGGTAAAGATTGTGGGAAAGGGGATATCAACTACTGATTGGGATGAAGTTCAATCCTTGGTTACAGTTCCTCTTTTAGGAGAGTTCCAATCAGAGGCATCACTAGGGTTGGTGTCACCCGGTGCAGAAACTCATGGTGTCACCCTCTCTTACCCCATGAACCTCCAGCCTCACTAGGTAATAACATCCAGCCTCACCAGGTGACAACGTTGTTTATTATAGGGGGTTGTTAAAGGACAACCGAAGTGACATGTGACATGATGAGATAGACGTGTGTACAGTGCCAGGCACACAAATATCTAGGCTGTGTTCCTTTTTTGTTCCTTTCTCTGCCTGAAGGAGTTAAACATCAGGTATGCAAGTGACAGTTTCTGCCCTGGACGGGACTAAGTCGGACTGGGTCAGACTATAGCATAACCTTCACTGATAAGTAATTACAGCCATAAAACACTTTTCTGTCAGTAAATGGCTTCTGAGAGCTGGAAAGAAATAGAGAGTCAATAATTCATAGATTTGAGCTCTAGCATACTTCATTATCGGTGTCTTTGAGCACAGACAATGAAACAGTAAAAACGTAAAAACTAGATTTAAATATAAAATAAGACTGTGGGATATCTAAAAAAAAAAAAAAAATTAGGAGAAGAAGGATAGACACAATTGGTTTTCTCATCAGTTTATTTTCACCTCGGATGTTCTTTAAGATTGTCACCATGTGACCTCTGAACTCCGTTAGCAGCCAGAAAGGAGAAGAGCAGGAGGAAGACGTACATCAGGCACTAGCCTGATCTATAGTTACATAGCCTACTCCACTCTCCCTTAAGGTTTGCACACATGTCGTACTGTAACAAGCTACCAGTCGTCAGACCCGCCCGCAGGGTGGTTGTTCTGACGACAGTTTGCCGGTGTGTACAGTCTGTCGTCAGGCTGATAAGGCTGGTTTTGACCGATCCGCCGAGCAGATCAGTCAAAACTAGCCTTATCAGCCTGACGACAGACTGTACACACCGGCAAACTGTCGTCAGAACGACCGCCCCGCGGGTGGGTCTGACGACTGTTAGCTTGTTACAGTACGACATGTGTACGAACCTTCAGCCTGGAGCTTGGCGTCACCCCATTTGCTGGTGACACCCGTTGCGGTCCGCGCCTACCGCACCCCCTTAGTGACGCCACTGGTTTCAATCATTAGACAATGCAGTTGTCTTGATTGCATTGTTCATCGATGGGAAGTAAATATTGGCTTGCGTGCGCCCGGCCCGCACTGAGGAATTTCTGCGCTCAGGACGTGTTTACTTTCCATGTAGATGAAAGACGTTCTCCGCGCCTCTGACAAGGAGCTGTGGGGAGCAGAGGGATAAAGCTCCAGCCTGAGCTTGCTATTTATTAATGTGTTCTTGCAGCCATAATGTGCTTTCTGTAATTGTCCCTATTCATAAAACACATGACATTTAATGTTGTAATAAAATAAATTCTACTAACCAATTACCTGTTTGTGCAACGCTAAGCAATAAGCAAGAGGACTGATGATGGAGGGTTATAGGCTGGGGGCACCAGAGCAGAAAACTACAGACAAGCTTCTCCCAGCTTCCCCAGGAAATATGAATAGATGCCCGGCAATATTACCATTTGTTTTATTCTTCTTTTTTATTTTATTTAAGGGGGTTTTCCACTTACACATAATCTAAACTCTACATTCATTTGTAATTAGTGCGGAACACAGAAGGCACAGAAGCAGGACATTTGGGGACCAGAGAGCGCCTGCTGTTTGTAGGTGCAATTTAGCCATGAAATTATCATTTATGGGTAGAAAACTAGGCCACACATAATTGACATTTGCATGAGCGCAGGGGCGTTGCTAGGAGCCTAAGAGATCCAGGGCACTTTTATGCACTCCAGCCAGAAAATGGGTGTGGCCACACACCAGAATATGGGTGTGGCCATAGGTGGAGCCTGATTTACATCAACTTAACAGAGGTCTAAGTAGGCCTGCCCAGGAAAAGGTTGGATGAAGCCCCCTCTCCATTAATAAACATAAAAAAGTGCAGCATATGACATAAATAGGCAGTGTCACTTAAATATAACTAGGCAGAGTTACATGGCTTCTGTGCTGGCTGCTCTGGCTTTTTGCTGGGCAGGTTGTCTGGCAAATCCCTCCATAGCTTTCCCTGACCTTCTAGTGGACCCCCTCCCATTCTTCAACGGGCCTCCTATAGAGACACCACAACTCCCAGCATGCCCCTATAAAAAGAGTCACAGCTCCCTGCATGCCCCCATAAAGGCACCACAGCACCCGGCATACCTTCCATTAATGCATCACAGAGCCCAGCATGCCCTCATCGAGGCACCACAGCACCCAGCATACCCCGATTGATGCACCGCAGCTCCCAGCATGCCCACCATTAAGGCAACACAGCTGAATCTGCCTGGGAGACATCCGGGGCACCCCAGAATAGATCCGGGGCACGTGCCATTGATCTTTGGGGCAAGCAACGCCCCTGAGCACCAATAGTGGCTCTAATATTTAAACTTTTTTGCTGCAGATTTGTGTGGGGGGCGGTTAGGGTTAGGCGTCAGGAAGGGGGTTTGTGGCACGGTGGGTGGTTAAAGGATACCTTAGCACTAGTTATTTTAAAAGGACACCTAGTGTGGGTGTGGGGAGTTGTGCAGATGATAACAGCGCCTCCCGTGCCCTGGCGTCTCGCTTCATTCTCCGGTAAGTATCCAATATCTTCCCTTCCTGGTCGTCGAGGTCAGTGCCCTCCGACCAGTAAATACTACACTGTGCATGCGTGGTATGGCCGCTTGGGTGCCTTGTGGCTGCCCTCCCCAGAGACCCCATATGATGAAAGTGGGTTTGCATGGTCGCGAGGTGCCCAAACAGACATACCAGGCATGCACGGCATAGTATGTACCGGATTGGAGGGCACCGACCAGGAAGGGAAGAAATTAGATAATTACAGGAGAACGGAGCGTGAATCCGGGGTTAGGGGGGTATGGTAAGCACCTGCACAACTCCCTATACACACATTAGGCATCCTTTTTGAAAAATAATGATGTTAGCTATGGAAATCTAACATTTTATTGCACAAAGTAAAATACACAGTGTTGCACAGGCTCTTCCCAGAGGCATCCTATATTCATAGGCATGAACTGACCTCTCAACTTCTGCATATAAAAACCCACAGGAAAATACAGTGACCATGAATATGATATTATTACAGTTGGAAAGACTTCCTCCACTGACTTTGGTGAATGGATTGCTGCTGAGCTGAATGACAGCTTGAATTATTCCCACCTCCAAAATCCTGGTAGGAAAAAGTGGCGAGTGCCAGTTTGGCCACACCTCTCCTCCCAGAAGACCTTGCACCCACACCAGATCTTTAAAACTTTTGTTTTTATGTTACCTGTAGACTAATTTTTAGAGGGGGAGGTGGAAGATAATTGAGGCTGAACAGGAGCTTAAAGCAGACCTAAACCCAAGACTCCCTCTCTGCTCTAAAAGATAAGCAACAGCATAATAACCTTTTCAGAATAATTGTAATGCCTGGCAGATCTGCTGCTTTCTTTCAGCCACTATACCCCAATCTAGTGCTGCAGCTCTGAGCTCGGCCCACGCCTTCACCTATAGACAAGCCCCCGCTTGAACAGGACACTGAATATGTCTCCTGACTTCGGTTACCCCCAGGTCTTAACACGCAAGATATAGCGGCTGAGGCCAAGAAAGCCAGAGTACACCAGAGCAAACAAGACTATGCTTTTGTGGAGGAAGTTACACAGATCACACCAGGAGCTATGAACAAGGGAGCAAGATTGCTCAGAGCGACCGCAGCTCTGAGCTTCCGCTAACCGCCACAAATAAACAAGACACAATGGTTTCTCAGTGCGACCGCAGCACTAAGCATCTGATGTCCACAACACTGAGTAACAAATACAGACAACAGACAGACAGATGGAATGTTTGCCAGCTTTCGATAACCGTCACAATATACAAGACGCAATGGTTTCTCAGTGCGACCGCAGCACTAAGCCTCTGAGTAACAAACAACAGACAGACGGAATGCTTGCCAGCTAACAAGACACAATGGTTGCTCAGTGTGACCGTAGCACTGAGCATCTGATGTCCACCACACTGAGTAAAAAGGACAGACAACAGACAGACGGAATGCTTGCCAATTTAATCGCTGCACCAGTGATAGCAAACATCCACACTGACACGGATAAGACAAAACAAGTAGGAGCGTAACTAATAGCAACCGCTACTATAGTCATGTCCACAGGAACAGGACAAGCAGGAATCCCACCAGTCACCAACGGGGTGAAGGCAGTCTCCAAACTTCACTGTACCACAGCGGGTGCAGTGAACGTCCAGACAGGCAAGGCAAGGTAATGCAATTTTCAAACTTTACACAAGGAACCGAGCAATCAACTATGGCTAAGCTGAACGCCCCTGAAGCCTCCCAATACCATGGACCATGCAGGCTGGTATAGCTTAGGGTGCGAAGCCCCACTTGGCCGGGGCTCCGCATTCTGGCTATCCCAGCCTGCATGGGGACAAGGGGTTAAATAGGCTTGGGAGGGGGGGAACCCAACGTCATTTTTAAAAAAAAATTCCAACACTCTGAACATTAACCACTTTACCCCCACGCATACGGATTTCTCCATCCTTTTTTCCATCCTTTCACCCCCAGGGACGGAGAAATCCGTACTTTCCGTGCTCCCGCCACTGCCCGCGCTCCCGCTCGCTCTAGTGCGCACTCCCGCTCGTAAACACGTCGCCAGCCGTTTGCCCGGAGATCAATGAATGGGAAAATCCATTCCTGTTCGTTGATCTAAGCCCCGCAATGATCCGCTGCTTCTCCGATAAGCAGCGCGATCATTGTGAAAAAAAAACAACTTTCCCAGCCTCCTAGTACTTCCTGCAAGCGTCCGGAAGGATGCTTGCAGGTCGCATTAAACAAAAAGTTACTGTTGCCATCTTTTGGCCAAATAGTAAAAAACTACACCCTAAGGCCTCTTGCACACTGCAAGCAAATCAGATTCAGATTCAGATTTTTAATCTGTTTTTACATCCGATTCCGATTCAGATTTTTAATCTTAACTGCATGCTGCGTTTTTTGATCCGTTTTTCTGTTGAATGTATTCAAGGAAAATCGGAAACGGAATCGGAATCGGAATCGGAAACGGAATCGGAATCGGAATCGGAAAACGGATTTGCAGTGTGCAGGGAGCCTAAAGCATTTTTCACATACAAATAAACTCGTTTTACACAAAAAATTAACTCCTTACCTCCCACACTCCCCAATTTTTTTTTTTTTTTTTTAATTAAAAAAAAAAATACAATTGAAAAAAATACATAAGTAGTTACCTTAGGGACTGAACTTTTTAAATATTTATTTCAAGAGGGTATAACACTGTTACTTTATAAACTATGGGCTTGTAATTAGGGATGGACGCAAAACTGAAAAAAATGCACCTTTATTTCCAATTAAAATATTGGGGCCAAACATTGTGATAGGGACATAATTTAAATGGTTTTATAACCGGGACAAATGGGCAAATACATTTCATGGATTTTAATTACAGTAGCATGCATTATTTATAAAACTATAAAGGCCGAAAACTGAAAAATAATACATTTTTTCCCACATTTTTCCCTATTTTCCCATTAAAATACATTTAGAATAAAATAATTCTTGGCATAATGTCCCACCTAAAGTAAGCCTAATTGGTGGCGAAAAAAACAAGATATAGTTCATTTCATTGTGATAAGTAATGATAAAGTTATAGACGAATGAATGGAAGGAGCGCTGAAAGGTGAAAATTGCTCTGGTGGTCAAGGGGAAAAACCCCTCAGTTGGGAATTGGTTAAAAGAAATTAAACAGATAGGAAAAGTTGCCAGGTATCTTTATACAGCCATATTGCAGCTGTATAGCGATCCCTGGCCGAAACATTGCAGCTCCAGAGGGGTTTCCAGTGCATACCGACCCCCTGGAGACCCTGCCATGAAATTCATTGCTCTTTCTTTTGATACATGTAAATTTATTTATTATTTAAAAAAATGTTTTCCTCTTGTACCCACTGCCCCCCTTCACATACCCTGCAAATTTTTGTTTTTAGCATGTAAGGGGCTTTGCTATTAACCGCTAAAGTCAGCAGCCGCTCGCCTGCCATTAAAGTCTGTGGAAAAAATGCGGACGTGAAATTTTTTCAAAAATGTTTGCAAAATACTCCTGCGGCGAACAGTTCAGGCTATTTCTATTGCTGGTTACAATTACAGACGGAATTTAAGATTTTCCCAGAAATTTCACGTCACGATTTTGCATTATAATTGTGAATTTTTATGCAAATATACATCTAAGTGAAAATTGTGCTTATGACTAGAGATGTCAGCGAACGGTTCCCAAACCGCTCGAGGGCGAACCCCTCACCCTTTACTACTTCCGGGTCACTATGACCCTTAGTGGTACTGCTGCGCTGTGTCGGCGGTGCGCATCCTTGATCGCGCGCCTGTTGCTGGGCACTTTCTGCGCATGTGCGTGACGTCATGAATGATGTCACGCTCATGCGCAGAGAGTGCCCGGCAACAGGCGCGCGATCAAAGACGCGCACCATCGGCCCAGCGCAGCCGTACTACTCCGTGTCATAGCGACCCAGAAGTAGTATTTTCCCATAAGGATTCGCAGGCGAACTGTTCGCTCACATCTCTACTCATGACTAGCAGCAACCTGCTTATCAAAAATTTCAATGAAAGTAGAGGAGTAACGATGTAATATTGGTATATTTTCTATTTATAATACTGTGGGTACGTTATGGTCAGCCTTTTTTTGGGGCGGGGTCCTCTTTAAGGCTGCTTCCCCAAAATTTTGTTTTTGCCATGATTTTCCGCAAAGTGATGTTACGTGATCCACTGAGACATCAGAAGTGCTTAAACTGCACTGTCTGGTGTCCCCATCGATGCATTGGGGTTCACCCAAATTGTAATGCATGGTTGAGGACGAAAATACACAACCGCATTGCAATTTCCATTCATTGTACTACATTGTAATGGCATAAGAACGGAAGTGGTGTGCATTGGCACTTCCATTCAGGGCCGAATTCAGGGCATCACAGGGGGGACTGCTGTATGGGGCCCAGGTGAATCTGGGGTCCGGCGAACAGCACAACACATGGGCTGCCCATTAATTTGATAAGTTGTCGGCAAGGAGTTACCTTAGCCAGTGAGGGATTAAAGTAAATCTGAGACGAATGGGAGAAAAGCATTTGTACTTATCTGGGGCTCCTTCCAGCCTCCTGTAGTCAGTGAGGTCCCTCAATATCCTTCGTGTCCAATCCGTTGTGCTCCTGTAAAGTCCGCACAATCCAGCTGGGTTGTAGGGCACTGTGCATGCACTGTTCCGGGCCACGCGCCTCCTCCATCGTACTTCCATAGCTGGGAGCATTCTGTACAAGCGCAGTTAAAGTCTTAACGAACTGAGCATACACAGAATCCTCCCAGCCATGGAAGTGTGAAAAGCGGACAAATGCACGTTAGTGTGTTCAGGATTTCAAAGATTGTGACTGGGGGGCAGAGGGGAGTGAGTGGGGCCCAATAAATTTGCCCAGTATGGGGCCCAAAAATTTCTGATGGCGGCCCTGCTTCCATTTCCCAATGTGTTCAAGTAGGAAAGGGGCCTATCTGCATGACTACAAATATAAAATACTTGTAAAGAGAAAAACTTTATTTAATTTTATTTAACATTATTTTTTTTTGTGTCAACAGAGAGGCAGCTTGGAATTCTACATTGACATCCATGCCCATTCCACCATGATGAATGGCTTCATGTACGGCAATATCTTTGAGCAGGAGGACCTCTTCCAGAGACAGGCCATCTTCCCCAAGCTCCTCTGCCGAAATGCTGAAGATTTCTCCATTGTAAGTGACAACATTTGCTTCTGATGTAGTGTAGTCATAGCGTTAGTTGGAATTCAGTGTTATAGAAATAGGGGATACAAAGGTAGCGATTAAACCTGAGAGGTCCATCTTCTTTCTAAATAAATGCAGTTTGTCCAACCTTTCTTGGGAAGTTCAGACCTTCCATTTCTTTGATTAATTTAGTTGCTCATCTAGGTATCTGTTCTATTGTGTCAATGTCCTTCCTATAGTGTGCTGCCTAAAACTGTATCCCATACTCCAGATGTGGCCTCATAAGTGATTTATACAGAGGGAGTGAACTCCTCACACCATGCAGTACTTCCCTTTCACTGCTCTGTGGCCAGCAAGATCTGAGGAAGGCACAGCAACGCCAAAACGCGTAATGATGTTGGAGGCTTGTTTGAGTCAGGCGCCACCCACCCTACCAAAACCTGTAAGTCCAGTCCACCCGGACACCGGCGCTGCTAGACACGGCGCCGCAAGAGGGAAGTACTGCAAGGTGTGAGGAGATAAGTGAGAAATCTTCCTGCATTTTGTAAGTGCATTACTTTTTAACCATTATTAGAATTTGGATTCATGCACCATAGAGCGCTCTTTTTCATTTTGATTGCCTGCATACCCCAAACAACGGAGCTGCTTGGGGGCATATGGGAGATCCCCACAGATTGATTCCAGTTTCTGATGAGTATTGAATCGAATGGGAGTAACTTGAGTTTCACCGATGTAGTGTATTCGTGGCTTTAGATCCAGCCCATCCATGCATCACATGAGCCTATAGACACAGATATCCTGGCACCCTAGACTTAGCTCTTTATGAACCTACAAACCCCTGTGGAACTGCACCCCAAGAGCTCTGGTTGGCCCTGCTGGCACCCTAGACTTAGCTCTCCATGAACCTACAAACCCCTGCGGAACTGCACCCCAAGAGCTCTGGCTAGCCCTGCTGGCACCCTAGACTTAGCTCTCCATGAACCTACAAACCCCTGCGGAACTGCACCCCAAGTGCTCTGGCTGGCCCCACTTTCACTTCTCCCATACTTTACTTGCCTGTCATAGGTAGCTACAGGTATCCCTTAATATTAGGTAGCCAGAGGAACCCTCAGTATTAAGTAGCTAGATGAGCCCCCAACTAACAGGAGATCTCATCAGTGGAATGCAGTAGTGATGGGTCGTTTGCGAACGAGCCGCCTCTAAAAGCCGGCTCTTTGCTGCGAACGACAAGAGCCGGTTCTCAGTTTTAAAAGAGCCGATGCCTCAGCCGCCCCACACAGCTCTGCTTTGCTCTGTAATAAAGGGCGCTGAGGCATGCTGGGAGATGTAGTCCTCCTCTTTCAGCTTGTTGGAGTGTATGGGGCGGAGCAGAGCAGTAGCAGGAGGGATTGCCCCAGTCAGATAAGCAGTCTGGAGTTGTCATGAAGACGGGGGCGGGGCTTTTACTCCGATTATGAGTGGTGTCTAGTGATATTTATTGAAGAGCCGATTCAGAGCCGTAAGAGCCGGCTCTTTAATGGGAGCCGATTCTCTGAGAAGAGCCGGAATTCCCATCACTAGAATGCAGAGAGCTGGATGAGTAACCTCTCATCAGGATTCTGCATAGGGAAAGAGGGAGGGGAGCATTAGGGGAGGGGCGTGAACCGCCTTTCCATCTTCAGGCGCCTGTAGGCTTGTGCCTATAGTGCCTTATGGTAAATCCATCCCTGTCCATGCCAATGCAGCCCACCTGTTTATTTTTTTATTTTGCACGCTGCTTTGCAAGACTTCAGGGCGTTTTCCTTCTATTTTACGCGCCGCCGGCATCCTAGATGACGTTACATTTTAATTTCACTTATTCAAATAACAGCAGGAGTATCAGTGGTCATAAAAGCGATATATGGATTAAAAAAAAAGCCCGATCTGAGGCTGTCAGCCTGATAAGCGGATCCGCGGCAGAACATTGTGTGTTGCTTTGCAGAATTTCCTCTCGTTATCGGGGAGAGATGTGAGGAGCCGCGTTTAGGAATTGCTGCTGTTTTCTCTTTTTTTTTATTATTGTTCATCAAAACTTCAGTGAAATAATAATGAGAAAAATTCTGAAGGTCATTCCGACCTAAAACAGCCGAGTCTGCAAACTTCTGGGAAGCACAATAAAAAGCAGCCATTTGCCTGATGGAAAGTAATAGAAGAGTTTTCATCAGTGAGGCCGATGTACAGTAAGCGGTTTTTATTTCCCTGTTTTTGAGATCTTGAAGCCCAGCGTTGCCGCGTTCCCCACCAAGCCAAGGAAAGGCAATAACACCATCATTATGGGGACTGTTTAATGCTGATTACGTTCCCTGGTATGTTTAGGGCAATCCTGGGCCCGACACCTCCAGCCTTTTTTCGCTTTCTACTCCGCATGTTATTATTTTTATGACTACTGAGAAATTTCAATTGGTTCCTAAAAGAGCCGATCACAAATATGTATTTGTAATAAACTAAATCTCCATTCCGAAACAGATTCATCAAGGACCTTTTACCACTCCGGTAGGGACGGATTTACCATAAGGCACTGTAGGCACTTGCCTACAGGCGCATGATGATGGAAAGCTGGCTCACTCCCTTCACTCCCCTAGTTCCTCCTTCCTTCCCTATACAGAGTCCCGGGTAGAGTGTAAATAAGAGGTTACTCACCCTGCTCTCGGCATTCCACTGACCAGATCTCCCTTCAGTCAGGAGCACCAGGAACTGCTTAATACTGAGGGTACCTCTGGCTATCTAATGCTGTAGCTACCTATGACGGGCAAGGGAAGTAAGGGAGAAATGACAGCTGGGCCAGCCAGCACACTTGTGGTGCGGTTGAAGGGGCAAATCCAGGATTTCCAAGGGGGGATTCCTGAAAGTGGTGTGTGGGCGTGGCCAAAACATGGTGTGGGTGGAGCCAAATACTAGCAGTTTCTAGGCTAAATTGCACCCAGGGTGGGGGCGTAAAATGCGCCCCCAACGTGGAGACAGGTATAGGTGCGCGCAGTATAGGTAGCCAGCTATAGAGTCCCCCCCCCCAGTATAGGTAGCCCATATAGTTGCCCCCAGTATAGGTTAGATAGGTATATGCCTCCAGAATAGGTTAGATAGGTATATGTCCCCCAGTATAGGTTAGATAGGTATATGTCCCCCAGTATAGGTTAGATAGGTATATGCCTCCAGAATAGGTTAGATAGGTATATGTCCCCCAGTATAGGTTAGATAGGTATATGTCCCCCAGTATAGGTTAGATAGGTATATGTCCCCCAGTATAGGTTAGATAGGTATATGTCCCCCAGTATAGGTTAGATAGGTATATGTCCCCAAGTATAGCTTAGATAGGTCTATGCCTCCAGTATAGATTAGATAGGTAGGTGCCCCAGTATAGGTTAGATAGGTATATGTCCCCCAGTATAGGTTAGATAGGTATATGCCCTCAGTAAAGGGTTGGATAGGTATATGTCCCCCAGTATAGGTTAGATAGGTATATGTCCCCAGTATAGATTAGATAGGTATATGTCCCCCAGTATAAGTTAGATAGGTATATGTCCCCCAGTATAAGTTAGATAGGTATATGTCCCCCAGTAAAAGATAGGTACAGTGGTGTGAAAAACTATTTGCCCCCTTCCTGATTTCTTATTCTTTTGCATGTTTGTCACACTTAAATGTTTCTGCTCATCAAAAACCGTTAACTATTAGTCAAAGATAACATAATTGAACACAAAATGCAGTTTTAAATGATGGTTTTTATTATTTAGTGAGAAAAAAACCTCAAAACCTACATGGCCCTGTGTGAAAAAGAAATTGCCCCCTGAACCTAATAACTGGTTGGGCCACCCTTGGCAGCAATAACTGCAATCAAGCGTTTGCGATAACTTGCAACGAGTCTTTTAAAGTGCTCTGGAGGAATTTTGGCCCACTCATCTTTGCAGAATTGTTGTAATTCAGCTTTATTTGAGGGTTTCCTAGCATGAACCGCCTTTTTAAGGTCATGCCACAACATCTCAATAGGATTCAGGTCAGGACTTTGACTAGGCCACTCCAAAGTCTTCATTTTGTTTTTCTTCAGCCATTCAGAGGTGGATTTGCTGGTGTGTTTTGGGTCATTGTCCTGCTGCAGCACCCAAGATCGCTTCAGCTTGAGTTGACGAACAGATGGCCGGACATTCTCCTTCAGGATTTTTTGTTAGACAGTAGAGTTCATGGTTCCATCTATCACAGCAAGCCTTCCAAGTCCTGAAGCAGCAAAACAACCCCAGACCATCACACTACCACCACCATATTTTACTGTTGGTATGATGTTCTTTTGCTGAAATGCTGTGTTACTTCTACGCCAGATGTAACGGGACACGCACCTTCCAAAAAGTTCAACTTTTGTCTCATCGGTCCACAAGGTATTTTCCCAAAAGTTTTGGCAATCATTGAGATGTGTTTTAGCAAAATTGAGACAAGCCTTAATGTTCTTTTTGCTTAAAAGTGGTTTGCGCCTTGGATATCTGCCATGCAGGCCGTTTTTGCCCAGTCTCTTTCTTATGGTGGAGTTGTGAACACTGACCTTAATTGAGGCAAGTGAGGCCTGCAGTTCTTTAGATGTTGTCCTGGGGTCTTTTGTGGCCTCTCGGATGAGTTTTCTCTGCGCTCTTGGGGTCATTTTGGTCGGGCGGCTACTCCTGGGAAGGTTCATCACTGTTCCATGTTTTTGCCATTTGTGGATAATTGCTCTCACTGTGGTTCGCTGGAGTCCCAAAGCTTTAGAAATGGCTTTATAACCTTTACCAGACTGATAGATCTCAATTACAGTACTTTTGTTCTCATTTGTTCCTGAATTTCTTTGGATCTTGGCATGATGTCTAGCTTTTGAGGTGCTTTTGGTCTACTTCTCTGTGTCAGATAGCTCCTATGTAAGTGATTTCTTGATTGAAACAGGTGTGGCAGTAATCAGGCCTGGGGGTGACTACAGAAATTGAACTAAGGTGTGATAAACCTCAGTTAAGTTATTTTTTAACAAGGGGGGCAATCACTTTTTCACACAGGGCCATGTAGATTTGGAGTTTTTTCTCTCACTAAATAATAAAAACCATCATTTAAAACTGCATTTTGTGTTCAATTATGTTACCTTTGACTAATAGTTAACGGTTTTTGATGAGCATAAACATTTAAGTGTGACAAACATGCAAAAGAATAAGAAATCAGGAAGGGGGCAAATAGTTTTTCACACCACTGTATATGTCCCCCAGTATAGATTAGATAGGTATATGTCCCCCAGTATAAGTTAGATAGGTATATGTCCCCTAGTATAAGTTAGATAGGTATATGTCCCCCAGTATAGATTAGATAGGTATATGTCTCCCAGTATAAGATAGGTATATGTCCCCCAGTATATATTAGATAGGTATATGTCCCCCAGTATAAGTTAGATAGGTATATGTCCCCCAGTATAAGTTAGATAGGTATATGTCCCCCAGTATAGATTAGATAGGTATATGTCCCCCAGTATAAGTTAGATAGGTATATGTCCCCCAGTATAAGATAGGTATATGTCCCCCAGTATAAGTTAGATAGGTATATGTCCCCCAGTATAAGTTAGATAGGTATATGTCCCCCAGTATAGGTTAGATAGGTATATGTCCCCCAGTATAGATTATATAGGTATATGTCCCCCAGTATAAGTTAGATCACAGGGGGCACTGTTACCATAGCGACAAACGCCGGCCGGGACAGGAAGTACATAGAGGCTGCGCAGGATCCAGGCACTGTAAGTGGAAGTCTTCTCTCTCCCCCCGCAGCGTGAGGTCCGTACGCCCGCCGCCACCCGCCAGCAGCAAGCGAGGTCCCCCGCAGCATAAGGCCTGCTCATGAGACCCTCGCCGCACACACCCCACTTCCGGTCTCGGTGCAGGGGGGGGGGGTGTTCCAGACACCTGGAACACCCCCCTCCGTGCGCCAATGGGTTCAGCGGGGGTAATGGCGGCGTAATGGTGCTATACACGGAAGCGGGAAGCAGCCCTGAAGACTTCAGGCCGAAGTCGTCCTGTAACCGGTGCTGGGACCAGGACAGGAGCCAGGATGCTGGGGGACCTCACGGCCTACAGAGGGCTGGAGGAAGCCCCAGGTAAGTGCAAATTTTGTTTTTATCACCGCCTCAGGGTCCCTAAAGGACAAGTGAAGTGAGAGGGGATATGGAGACTGCTATATTTATTTCCTTGTAGGCAAACCCAGTTGCCTGGCTGCCCTGCTAATATTCTGCCTCTTACACTTTAGCCATAGACCCTGATCAAGCATGCAGCAGATCAGGTGGGTCTGTCATTAATTTCAGATCTGACAAGATTAGCTGCATGCTTGTTTCTGGTCTGATTCAGTCACTACTCCAGCCAAGCAGACCAGCAGGGCTGCCAGGCAACTGGTATTGTTTAAAAGAAAATAAATATGGCAGCTTTCATATTCTTCTCACTCGCAGTTGTCCTTTTAAAGTGACACTGAAGCGAGAAAAAAAACAACTTATAATGAACTGTATGTGTAGTACGGATAAGGAATAGAACATTAGTAGCAAAGAAATGAGTTTCATATTTTTATTTTCAGCTATATGGCTTTTTTTTTATAGCTATGCATCATATTGTCATATTTGCAGTTTGCTTTGTTTTATAGTTTAAAATACAGAGTGGGGTTTGCAAAGCTAACGATCATTTAAACTTTTCTGAAGTAAAAACGTTATCTGAAGCCGTCTGGCACGGTTTTTTTGATGTATAGTGTTCCAGAAAACAGCCACACAATTTGGGTCCTGGAACTCAGAGAAGCTCTTTTGCATAGATAACAACTGAAGTTTCTTAACTCTTCCTGTACTGGAAACAAACAATATACAACTCCTATCTATGCTACTAATGTTCTATTTATTAGCTGTACTACACATACATCTCATAAGTCTATTTTCACTTCAGATTCCCTTTAAACTGCTTTTTTATTTTAGAGATTTCCTTGAGATTCCCTTTAAGGCCTCATTCACATTGCGTTCTGTTCGCGTGGCCATTCAATAAGCGCTTTTTTAGAGTGATCGCGTTTTTTCACTCCTTACTGATGCAAGTCAGTAAGTGAACTCTTTGACCCCAAAAAGAATAAATACAATGGCCCTGATTCACCAACCGGCGGTAACCTACTTTGCACGTCAAAAGGCTTAGGACGTGCAAAGTAGGGCGCTAAGTACTTTGCACCCGCCTAATCGCGCGCAAAAGGCAAATTAGTTTGCAAACGGTGCAACGTTATCGTTTTGTGAGCGTTTTGCGTTTCTCCTATACCTTCCATTGAGGCGGAATCGCCCCAAAATTGGTCCACGCACCGTTTTGCTGCCCGCACAGCACACAACCCGTGCCGATATTAACATTGTCATAGACATTCATAGCACAAGCGTTTGTCAGGCGATTTTTCAAATCGCCTGCGTGTAAAAAAAAGGACAAAAACGCCTCCAGTGTGAACGAGGCCTTAGGGACCGGAGACCGTTAGTATGGAAGAGGTTATAGAAATATCTAATCAGTAAAAAGCTGATTAAAAACTCACATACTCAGAATTGTATGCAAGCCCCTCCCAGCTATACCTTTAATCATGCCCACCTAGCAATACAATGATTATTCATGCAGGCTATTTCCATTAGTGAGTGCAGGTTGCTCCTGGGCCCGCCACGCTAGCAGCACAGTGGCCATAATTGACTGTCTCTCAGCCTGAGCCCGGCTCAGAAACAATGTTCTATTAGATGCTGACAGTCACAGCGAAAAGATTACTCTGCTTAAAGCGTCTGTCAGCGCTGATTGATCTACCAAGTACTGCAAACTAAAAAGGTTTCCAGAGCAGATACAGTACAGCGGGCATTTATCACAGCCAGCTAAAAAACAAATTCCAGATTATACTAATCACAAGGCGGCAGGCCTTTCACATGCAAACCGGCCAGATTGACTTAATAACTTGTTTTGCCGTGAAATGGAATTCACTGGTAGGGACGGTTTCATCTATCAGAATCTCCCCTAAATGAGTTACAGCTCAAAAGGATTTGGTTCTGCAGCTTAGGAGCTGAATGTAGGTCCGACAAGAGGTTAATGGCGCGGGGTCGCGGTGGAACATGGGAGACCGGCGCCTGGTGGGGCCGGGGAGACGGCGGGAGAACGGCTGTTGCAATTCTTGCAAACAAATTGATTTATAATTCGAGGGGATCTCGATTTATGGCAGGGTTGTGTACTGAGAAATCTAATTTCAAGTAAATGAAAGAATGGTTTTACGTTGTTGAGGTTTGGTAGTCTGCCGTGTCTACAATGGACATGTGGATCCCTTTAAAGCAGCAGGGACAGCCCTAATATCCCAGAAATAAACACATATAAAAGTACTGTACAAAAATACTTGTTCAAGTTACATAACATATGTTACATATTGTACTGTCCACGTTTTGATTTGAGTGAATTTTATATAGTTTATAAAGAGAACACTTTTCCAGACATTTTCCATCTTTACTGCCTCTGACTGAAGCCAATCCTGATGTCATTTCCTACCTTGCTCTTTTTTTCTCCTAGAAACTGCACTGTCATATCTAGCTTGCATTGTACACACATGTGAGCACAGCACAGATCATATTTCAGCAACTTCTGCAGAGGGGTGTAGTGCAGGGCCGGTTTTACCACAAGGCACAGTAGGCACCTGCCTACAGGTGACTGATGATGGAAAGGCAGCTCACTCTGCTCCCTGACCGCCTCCCTCCCTCCTTCCCTATGCAGAGTCCTGAGTAGAGTGTAAATGAGAGATTACTCACCTGGCTCTTGGCATTACACTGAACATATCTCCCTTCAGTCAGGGGCACCTCTAGCTACCTAATACTTGGTGCACCTCTAGCTTCTTAATACTGAGGGTACCTCTGGCTACCTAATACTAAGGGGCACCTGTAGCTATGACCGGCAAGGGAAGTAGAGGAAAAGTGACAGCTGGGCCAGCCAGTGCACTTGCAGTTCGGTTTGGCGGGGGTTTGTAGGTTGATGGAGGGCAAAGCCAGGACATCTGTGCCTGAGGTAAATCCAGCCTGGTGTAGTGTATTTCCCTTCTCAGCTTCGTGTCACACTGAACTGCCCTCAGCCAATCAGTGAGGAGCAGGAATGTGGGGAGATAACAAGCTTCCCTCTCCCCAGCAATGTACTAGAGCCAGGCTGACTGAGATAAATATTCACTACAGCATACACATTTATGATTATATTGGAATGCTTGCAATGCAGACTACATAATAAATAAATGCATCAGCCATTTTTGTCTGGAGCCATCAATGTGTTGGGGATTTTCTTTTACAGTTTGTGCATATTACCAAGGTTCTCTTCCCCTCCCCCCCCCCTTTCTTTTTTTTTTCTTGAAGATTTTTGTTACATTCTATGTTTTTATTAAATCGAACCTGTTAACATCATATAATCTATGCCCACCTTTACATAGTTGATAAAAGGCTTTAGGCCTTGCTGAACAAAAGCCAATCAGGTCCTGCCTTTCCTCAACCTGCTTTATTGATTGGCTGCTGCGTGTTCCCAGGCATATGTCCTGCTTTATACTGAGTAATCTTCCCCATCTTGCAGGAAGCCGTAGCCACGCTGTGTGCGGTCAGCTGCGCGGTATTCTAATCGCAGGCCGGCGTGTCACAATACACTAAACACAGATTGAATGATTTTTCATTTCTGCTTCAATCTCATCTGCTCCAGCGCTCCTCCGCAGCCCAGGCCTCTTTAAAGGGATGAATTGTCAGCTGCTGACACAAGGAGCTGAACACATTACATTACCCATCTTCTGCCATGTTAACAAAGTTGTAGCATTTTGTTAACTTTGACATTTTCTCCCTCAAGGATATGAGCATTACACCTAGCCGGACGCAGCCTGGCTGCAACAGCCGAGAGGCTGCCTGAACTGCATGTAACATGGACAGCGTACGAGCGCCTGTATAGCTGAAATAAAGGTTTCAAAATGGCCATAAATTAATACCGGTGCTGCTTACGTTCCTATGCGGTCGAGAGGCTAAACTTTACTGTGCGCTGAAGTTTAACATGCGCAACGCATCCCATGTAAATAGCGATCGAAAACAAAGAGAGATCGAGAGCGGCAATAGTGTAGTATGCTAAATAAATAGCTAATAAGGCAAGTAGAAATACACTCACACAGGTGGGTTCCCTCTAAGGCAACCACTGTATTCGAAGGCGGGGAGATTAGACCTGACTGGACTCCACAGGTTAAAAATATCCTTATCTGTAGATATGGAAAAGGGGAGCGACACCCTTCCAGGGATGAACTCAGATGTAGAATAATTGTAGAAACAGAGGCGTCAGGTGGGGCTAAAATAATTTAAAGTGGATCTGAACTCTTGTACAGTACAGAAGGTAAACATAGAGAAATGTACCCTGTATGTATTTCGAGAGCTTAGTCTGTCTAATTCCCCCTCATCTATTACTAATTTGATTTCTCCCCGTGTCACCTGACTGCCACGGCATATAAGCTCAGTTGAAAGCACAGGATGTTACCAATATGTCTGCTTCTATGAAAGCAGGAAGTAGAAACAGCGCAAATTTATTGTAGGATCAGCTGTAACAAAGAAATGTTTTTCTTTAAGGCTGAATTCACACTGTAAATTAGTGGTGCGCCAGTCACGTCGCGCTCGTCTCACTGCAGGCCAAAAACAGGCCTTCAGGAAACATCAGGTTAGTAGACAGTGTTCCCTGTCTGGCAATCGTCCCAGCAGGAAGTGATGCGCGCTTGTGGTCACTTCCTGCTTCGGGTATGCGGAAGTGCACGGATGCGTATTGTAAAAATATGGTTCCGGGCATGCGCGCGGCGACGTCACGTCATCAACTTTTTAAAAATCCCCACGTTGTCATAGACTAACATGACTTCCGGGTGACGCAGATCGCCGCTGGTCGCCACACAGTAACGTAGTTCTGCGCTAGTGTTAAAATTGGGGACTTCCACCACAGCGTACCGCAACATGGGAAGTATGAAGGCGCTCAGTGTGGTTTTGATGCTGATAAGCTGTATGCTCCTTTTTGATTGGCCTGATAAAGCGGGATTGAGCCCGTGAAACGCGTTGTCTATTTTTACTGTGGAGTATAAATAAATTGTTGTTTGACTGTTGATGCCACAGTCCTTCCTTTGCTTTGTCTGCATGGATGGGATAGGCCCACCACTGCCCCATCGGTTTTAAGCTCGTTTAAGTGACCTTTATCCTATTGGCGCCTCTAGAAAGCTTCTACATGTGGGAAGTATGAACTTCCCCACAGGGTAACATTAGGCTGCGGTAGCAGTGCGGCAATTTGCTGCCCTGCACCATGCCAGTTTGGAAGAGAGCTAAAAGTTATTATGCTGTTGCGTATCTTTTAGAGCAGAGAGCAAGTTCTGAGTTCAGGTCTGCTTTGAAACAGTTAAAATGGGGTAGGGGGTAGGGGTGGACTTACCTCCTGAAACAGACCCAAACAGTCCAAATTATCTGTAATTCGATTCTTTACTCTAATAACTCCCAACGCAACCCGCTTCATCAGGCAGTAGTAGGAGCAGCTGTTCGAGGTGCTTTTACTCGGAGACCCCTCCCTCTGCAGGAACCAGGACACCCCTCCTTGCGCCACCTACACCGGCCCGCTGCTGCACGCTAACCCCCGCCGCTCACCGCCGGCACTAGCTCTGTGCTTGAAGGGAAACCCCAGAAAAAACACTGTTACATTTGCTGCTGGGGATACCCATTAGTTTTTTATTCCAAACGCATGAAAAACACAAAGTCAGCCGGTCGTAGTCAGCCAACTTCACTACGCTGGAACTACTCGTAGTTCTAAGCAATTACGCCTCGCAATCTACGTTTTCGAAATCAAAACATTCGCAACATTTGCATTTCGTAGACAACGCACTAAAATACGAAAGCTTTGCGTAGTGGGAAGCGTAGTGTATGCGGACGCTTATGCCCTTATGCGGAAGAATTTCTGCATTAATCCGCTAAATATGCGCATGCGTGAACTAACATATGCGTACATTCCACCTTCCAATGCGGAATTGTATAAGTATAGAAGGGCAATAATATTTCTGCACATGTGCCATTACAAACAATGATCCATATAGACGCGGTTACCGCACACGTAGTTGGCTTCGCAATACATACGTCAACTACGCGTAGCGGGTGAAGCTTTGAATAGCGGTACTATGACTTCGTGTAAATACGTAAACGTAGTTTTTAAACTTCGCCTACAAACTACGATGCGTAGTTGCGGACTACGACGCGTAGATTCGCACTGGTGTAGTTTACGAGCAACCCTAAAAGTCAGGGGTCACACCAAAATCGAGTCCTTTTCGCATTGCGAAACCGCACAGTAAAATGCGCATAATGCTTTCCAATGCAGAATCACAATGCAGTGGGAGCAGTGTGTTTTTGTTTTGTTTTGTTTTTTTCTGCTGCTGTAAAGGAAAATTATGGCACTGTCGCTTTGTCTCGCAACACGTGCGATTCGCTGTTGCTAGCACTCAACATGCAAAAGTCAGCAGACACCACAGATTCGTCCACGGAAAATTGTCATTTCACGCGAATGTACATGTGACTCCTGGCAAGTATGCAGTCGCAAAGGCATACCAAACCGCAAACCCCAAAACGCACAGAAAAACGCAGAAACGTGCATGGCAGAAAACTCATGGTTTTTCAAAAACAAGTGTGCACCCAGTGTTAGACTCTGCAAATTGCAATGTGATTCCAATTTTCCCTGGATACTATCAACACAAGAAGAAAAACGCAGAACAAATGCAGCGTGCAGGACTTTTTGTTAAGGGAAAAAAAAAACCGGAATCATATATAAAATCAAAATGAGAATCACATGTAATGTAAAGATGCCCTTAGGCAGGGTTCAGAAATAAAAAAATTCATTTGCGCTTTTTTACATTAAAATATGTGTCTGTTACTGTATGCAAATTTTCACTCATGATTTTTTTTTACCGTAGATATAAGGGTATGGCTCCTTCTGCAAGAAGCAAGGTTTTTTGCGCATCTGAAAATTTCGGCAGAAGTGCAATTCTCCATTGAATTTCACATGATGTGCGGCAAACGCGTTTTTGCACATTTACAAAATACACACACTTGTGTGAACCATGCCTTAGGCTAACAAAATGGCTGCCAGGTCAGCTGACATGCCCAAATGTGTCTGAAGTCTTGTTTGTTTCCCCCCTCCTCAGACAGTGATGAAACAAACAATCAGATTTCACTGTCACGTCTCGATGCTCACGGCGCAAGGCTCTTTTACCGCACAAGTCAAGCATACAAACCACTTTGTAATATTTTCTTGGACAATTGAAAATAAATACAACTCAATCTGTTTGGAGAAAGTGCTTTCCCGAGGCCTTGTTATAATATTTTCTAGCGCGGAGCCACCGCCACCAGTCCTGTCCTGTGGGCACGCGGCTCGTCTTGGCCGCCGCGCTCTCTCACGACGGCTTTAGCAAGCGTGCGCTGGTGACAGAGACTATCAGACTGTAAAAGATGTGTGTTTTTCCCAGTTCCTCTAGCAGGAACACACTCCCGGAGTGAAAGGTAAGTAAATAGCGCGGCCTTGTCATATGGCGGCGCGGCGTCCAATCCTGCCTGACCTCGGGGTGTTGTTTCAGAATTAACTGCCAAAGTCAGGCTCACGGAACGTGAAATTGGAATTTACCACTTATATGCCATTTATTCTGTGTCTGTGCCATTAGAACTTCCCCCCGGGTGGGATTCTTCCAGAACGTCTGCTTCGCCCGAGGGACATGATGCCACTAATTTATGAGATGCAAACAGTAATAATAGCCCAAAATGTAGACAGAGGGCCAACCCTTGACCTGCAGAATATGTAACAGACCCGTGCTATTCCATCAATTTGTTTCAGATTCAAAAAAAGAAAACAGTCTTCTTTGATTTTTTCTAGATTGGAAATGTATTTAAATACATTTATGGAAAGTCCCTGTCCACCTCTGTATGCTTTATATTAATCTCTTCCTCCCCCTCCCCATCATTCACCTAAAATATGATTTAATGTTTAAAAATCCTGTTGAATACTGGCTTAAAGTGATTGTCCACTCTCCCTAAAATATGATATACAGTATACTTCTAATGGTGCCCATACATGGTACAATTTTTTCATTTTTTTATTTTTTATTATATAATTTAGTTCGATTATTCTGTTTGATCGAACATAAAGATTTTTCCAACATGTCCGATTGGATTTTTAGCAAAAAAACTGGATAATCATTTGTTTTTATTGATCGAGAAGGAAAGATTATTTTCAATTCGATCATTTTGGTAGCCAGACATAGGTGCCCCCAGTATAAATTGCCTGGTATAGATGTCCGCAGTGTAGGTAGCCTGGTATAGGTGCCTCCAGTATAGCTAGCTAGGCATAGGTGCCCCCAGTATAGGTAGCCTGGTATAGGTGGCCCAAGTATAGATAGCCAGGTATACAGGTTCCCCCAGTATAGGGAGCCAGACATAGGTGCCCCCAGTATAGGTAGCCTGGTATAGGTGCCCCCAGTATAGCTAGCTAGACATAGGTGTCCCCAGTATAGGTAGCCTGGTATAGGTGCCCGCAGTGTAGGTAGCCTGGTATAGGTGCCTCCAGTATAGCTAGCTAGGCATAGGTGCCCCCAGTATAGGTAGCCTGGTATAGGTGGCCCAAGTATAGATAGCCAGGTATACAGGTTCCCCCAGTATAGGGAGCCAGACATAGGTGCCCCCAGTATAGGTAGCCTGGTATAGGTGCCCCCAGTATAGCTAGCTAGACATAGGTGTCCCCAGTATAGGTAGCCTGGTATAGGTAGCCTGGTATAGGTGCCCCCAGTATAGCTAGCCAGGCATAGGTGCCCCCAGTGTAGGTAGCCAGGCATAGGTGCCCCCAGTGTAGGTAGCCAGGCATAGGTGCCCTCAGTGTAGGTAGCCTGGTATAAGTGCCCCTGATATTGGTAGACAGGTATAGGTGCCCCCCCAGTATAGGTAGCCTGGTATAGGTGCCCCACTATAGCTAGCCACATGGGGGATGAGAGGCACATGCAGAGCGAGAGCATGCTAAAATACTTACGTTGCGTGAATCCACGCGCCACATGTACTTTCTTCCTGCATTCCATCTCATAGTAACAGCACCGCCCCAGGGAGCGCTGTTACTATGAAATGGAACGCAGGACCAGGAAGTAAGTATATGCAGTGCCAGATCCTGGCTATGTAAGTATTTTAACCCGCTCTGGCTCTGCATGTACCCATACAGTGAGTTCACCGCTGTCTCCCTGTTCAAGTTATTTAACCAGCTGCTCAAATAAACCTTCGGGACTCCTTGTCAAGGCTTCAGAAGTACTGATGTTCCCGAAAAATTCAGAAGAGAAGCGGGGCCGGTCCGTGATAACGCATGCGCAGTATGGATGGGCCAATCTTCAGAAGCACTGGAGAACACGGGTGATTCCAACTCCTTCCAAGAAGTCCTGAAGGCATGTCATTTCAACGAGGGACAATGGTGAAGCCGTGAAGGCATGACAGGATTTTAACTCAGTTTTATCATGCCCATGGCCGGATTTTAGGCAAGGCCACAAAAGGCCATGGCCTAGGGCACCACGAAGCAAGGGGTGCTGGGTGGGGGGGGGGGCATGATTTATAGTTACGCCCAGGGCCGGCCCGCCCATGAGGCGGGGTGAAACTTTTGCCTCAGGCGGCACTTCTGGGGGGGGGGTGTCCATGGGTGTGGGGGGCCGCCAGAGCTGGAGGGGATAGCGGGCAGGAGGGGGTATTGGGCCTAGCGGTGGGGAGGGGGGTCGACACCCCTCCCTCGCCTGGGTCCCCCGTCCTCCGCTCCCCTCCAGCTTTAAACAGTTACGTCGCTGGCTGCAGCTATAAGAGGCATCGGGCGGGGATCTCTCACCTCTTCCTCGTTCCAGCGTGCGCTCCACTGAGGTCACTTCCTGCGGCGTAGCAGGAAGTGACGTCAGTGGAGCGCAGGCTGGAATGAGGAAGAGGTGAGTGATCCCCGCCCGTTGCCTCTTATAGCTGCAGCCAGCGATGTAACTGTTTACAGCTACTCTTTACAGCTGTTTACAGCGATTTCCTTAAAGCTTGCCTCAGGCGGCAAAAAGTCTAGGGCCGGGCCTGGTTACGCCCCTGGGCAGCCCCCATAATCCCTCTCACATCAGGGGTCCTTTAATGCATTTTACATTCCTGCCATTCAGAAGGGCAGGTGTTGTGTACAGAAGAACGAGTCCTCCTTATACTCCATTCATCACTGCCAAGTAGGGAGGACTTGCAAGAAATATGTTCTAATTTTCTTACTGCAGCTCTTGTTAATTGCTCTGCTGATATATGAAGTTGCCGGTGTTAATAGTCTTGGCTTCCAAGCTTGGAGCAAGCTAATGCTTCAGTATTGTCATTCCACACCGAGGAATATTCAGACGTTATACAACTTATACAAATCTTTTCACCTCGTGATTGTTCTCAAAGTCATCGTTCATGGACCATTGCAGCAGAAGTAGGCATAGATCTCAGGTGTCAATCTCAAGGTCTGCGGGCCGAATCTGGCCCTCCAGAGCTTCAAATATAAATATCCATCATTGTAAGCAGTAAAAGAAAGACAGCTGAGAGGACCAGGGCCGAATTTACACTTTAAATAAACACCGTAGGGGGGTCGGGGGAAAATGAGTTGAACTTACCCGGGGCTTTTAATGGTCCCCCGCAGACATCCTGTGTTGGCGCAGCCGCTCACCGATGCTCCGGCCCCGCCTCCGGTTCACTTCTGGAATTTCAGACTAAGGTCTGAAAACCACTGCGTCTTCATTGCCGTGTCCTCGCTCCCCCTGAAGTCCTCGCTCCCACATGAACCTAGCAGCGGTGTACAGGGCCGGTACAAGGTCCACCACCAACAGAGGCTGAGCTGCCCAAGTGCACCCCCCCCCCCCCAATGGGCCACAACTATGTCACTGACATGGATTCATGGCCAGTCCCTCCCTGTTATTGTTCCTCTTTACGGGGTGGTGTATATAGTAAGCTTCGCCATAGGACTGCATTTGGCATGCATACAGTAATCAACATTAGTAGAGATCACTCAGTCTTTCTGTTGCTATGGGTTTTTAGGTAGCCAGGTATAGGTGCCCCCAGTATAGGTAGCCAGTTATAGGTGCCCCCTGTATAGGTAGCCAGGTACAGGTATAGGGGCCCCCAGTATAGGAAGCCAGGAATAGGTTCCCCCAATATAGGAAGCCAGGTATAAGTGCCCCTAGATTTCATTCAGACACTACATATTCTTCTACATCTTCAAAACACACTAATAAGTCAACTGGTTTCCCCCTAAACAATCCTATAGTGAAAATATTAGTCTATAACTGTGGTACGGATTGTACTATGAAGTTGAAGAAAAATTGAGAGCCCAATATGGTGTAGTATGTCAAAATTGATTGGATAAATGAAACAATGAGATGGTAATACTCACAAACACGGGTTACCACCTAGGTAACCACTGTATAGGCAGGTGAGGAGATTAGACCTGTCCTCACTCAGGATTAAGAAGTCGCTCTCTGTAGATAGGAAGAAAGGGGGTAGATCACCCCTCCACCTGGGGTGGACTCAAATATATTGGTAGGTGAACAGAGGCGCCAGAAGGATAAAAGTACATAAAAATTTTTTAAAAATTGCTGGGAGGAAATGGTGGACTCGCCTCCGTTAAAGCAGACACCAAGGACTGTAAATATATAGATATACACATTTATTGAAAATACCCCAAAGATGCAACGCGTTTCGAGGGCACAGCCCACTTCTTCAGGCAATAAGCAGGGGATAAACAACAGCAATTCAGCTATAGCAAGCAGAGGTGCTCCTCATGGGGAATTCTCAGGGTTTTCTTTTGTTTTCAACAGCATTTCTTGAACAGCAGTTTAACTGCAAATATAGTAAGATACCAGCCAACCTCCCTACTCTCTTGCACAATATTTTGTCAGTTAGACTTTGCAACTGCTGTTCAGGAAAACAAAGAAAACCCTGAGAATCCCCCATGAGGATATGGACTGGCCCAAAACCTGTCAGTTATGTCAGTTTTTAACTGTCTACTTTTTCGCAATAGTGGTCCTTTAATAATAAAAAAATAACAATTCTATACAATAAAACCTATCTGTCCCTGTGTCATCCACTTTCCCTGTCTGTCCGTCCGTGGTTTTTTGTACTGCGCAGTATGTATGCATGTGCGCAGTACAGACAGCCGTTGGGACGTGAGGTCGGGGCAGGGAACAGGGCGGCCATGTGTATGCGCGCGCGACGGGTGCGCGCGGTGGGTGTGCGCGCGTGCACTTTTTAAACGGGCTTAGGTAGACTAGGCTGTGGCTGGATAGTGTAATGGTGAAGGGCTCTGCCTCTGACACAGGCGACCTGGGTTCGAATCTCGGCTCTGCCTGTTCAGTAAGCCAGCACCTATTCAGTAGGAGACCTTTGGCAAGTCTCCCTAACACTGCTACTGCCTATAGAGCGCGTCCTAGTGGCTGCAGCTCTGGCGCTTTGAGTCTGCCAGGAGAAAAGCGCGATATAAATGTTCTGTGTTTGTTTGTTTAGTTATAAATATGGTCCTAGTTACCTTACAAACCAGGCTACTCACGATTGGGGGCTACACACAGTCACCACCATACATTACCTCACCCCCCCCCCCCACCACCACCACCAAGATGAGAAGAGCAGGCAGCAAATTGCAGTGTGTGTGGCCAGAGTGGGTGCAGTGCAGGGAGGATGCAATACCCACAATGCCCAGTACACTACTCTCACTTTCACAGGAGGCACTGATTAAGCCTCGGATCTCTGCCCCTATCTACGTGCCTGTGGCTGCCAGACTGGAGCCGGGTGGTGAGTGACATCACCCTCCAGCTCTGCTGAGAGAGGAGACATTCGGGAAAGGAAGAGAGCCGCCCCTGCCCCATAAGGCGCCTGTAGGCACGTGCCTACAATGCCTGAAATCGAGCCCTGCCGGTGACCGTGTTTCTGATTGAAATGTTGTCAGTTCGAGCCAGTATCCAGCAACATCCCACAGGACAAAATTTGCATGGAACTCCCTCTTGGGATCCAACCCCCCCCCCCCAGCCCCCCCTGGTGGCTGGGACAACACAAACACTGCCCCTCTACCCCCCCCCCCCCTTCACACTGCCTTGATACCCTTCTCCCACATAGATTAGTGCAGCGGTGCAGTGTTAGGTGTCCCTAGCTTAAAGGGACACTTAAGCCAGGAAAAAAAAATGAGTTTTACTCACCTGGGGCTTCTACCAGCCCCCTGCAGCAGTCCTGAGCCCTCGCAGCCACTCACTCATCCTCTGGTCCCCCGCTGCCAGCTAGTTTCGTTTTTGCCGATAGGCCCGTCAGGACTGGCCTGGCGTAGCTTTTTCCACATTCCCGACTGTAATTAGCGCTATTGCGGGCCGCAACGCATACAAAAATACGCGTTGCCGCATTACGCACGCATAGATATGCGACAACCCAATAGCGCTAATTGCAGTCGGGAATGCAGAAAAAGCTACGCATGGCCAGTCCTGACGAGCCTGTCAGCAAAAATGAAACTAGCTGGCAGCGGGGGACCAGAGGATGAGTGAGTGGCTGCGAGGGCACAGGACTGCTGCAGGGGGCTGGTAGAAGCCCCAGGTGAGTAAAACTCATTTTTTTTTCCTGGCTTAAGGTTCACTTTAAGTTAGTTTTGTACTGAATTGTTTATGTTTGCTACATGTTATTTACTTTTATTTGATATTTTTATCGGGGCTGCTTTGGGCCAGTTTGTTCTATGTAAGCAGTCCATGGGCCATATGCAATTAACTTTTTCACCTGAGTTATCTCCTAGGAGATAATTTTTATATTCTGATTAAAATAACTTTTAAGCATTTTACAATTGAAAAAGGACATCAAATTTGTTGAAAAGGTGCTATCACATTTATTTTGAGAATTGTCTTGGTTACTTGTGGCTTAAAAGGCACTTTATTACAAGTTGTAAAAATATTACCCAGTAGAAAACTCAGGTGAAAAAGGAAATTGCATATGGGCCCGTGTGTGTTATTTCAGGTGGTTTCATTGGAATATATTGTTTGGTTTATCTTGGTTCAGGAGTGAAAGGGAAGGGGGGGATAGCAAATATCCTAATCATGGCATATTGTGGCTCTTTACAGGTACTACAGAATGACAGACCTCTTGGAAGCCATTGTATTTTTTTCCCCAAGTCAAAAATACTGTTGCGCAAATTTCCTTTGTTCTTTCTGGTGACTTTACCTCTAAAGAAGTCAAGCATGCCAGTGAGAGTGACTGCTTAAAGGGACTCCAAGCAGTGCAGTAACTATGGAAAGATGCATATCATTTTGAAGCTCTCTTTCTCCTCTTTCCAATGATATATAAACTGTCACCCTGCGCCTTTTAGTTTTCACTATTTTCGCAATCGAAATCGCGGCTGCCATCTTGCATTCCTTATTCAGCATTGTATTACACAGGATGACCCTTTCCCCAGTGTTGGCAGCTCCATTCAGCACAATGCAATGAAATACAAGGAACCCAGGGGGACATAATTACAAACATCATGCTGGTAGGTGTGAGGATATAATTAATTAGTTGTGGGTATGCTTAAAGGCATACCCACAGGCACTGCTCGGAGTCCCTTTAAATTGCCAGTCAGTGCCAGGCAACATCTTCTAATAGAATCTGAGACAACACTAGCAAAAATTAAACTACCACAGGCGCCATAAAATACATTAAAAACTGGTTGAAAAGGAGGAAGTGGTGGACTTACCTCCAATCTGAAGACCCAAACAATCAGTTTAAAACAAGGAACTTTTATTGATCACTTATAAAACTCAAAAACTGCGACATGTTTCAGGGGATGCAACCCGCTTCCTCGGGCAAATATAGGAGTATCTGCTAGGGGTATCTGAGGGCTAAGGGCTGGGCTTCAAAGGAGGCGGCAAGCGCTAATTTTTGCTGCTACTTGTCCACCCCATGAGGAGAGGTGTTTCCCCTTTTTTTTACTACAGGGAGCAACTTCTTAACCCGAGTGGAGTTGGGTCAATTCTCTCCACCCAAGTGTTTAAAATGACAATGTACAAATAATGTCTAAGTAGCTGTGTAAACATATACTTTTCATCAGAGACAAAAGCTGTAATTCATTGTGTGTAGGATTTAGTTCTATTGGGACAAATTACTCGCAAAGGGGTGTCTGCTTCAATGCACAGCCAGTGTTGCATATCAGACTACAGAGTATATTTCTCTGAAAGCAAAAAACATGTGAAAAGCTATGGTATCAGGTTTCACATACAAAACAAATGTTTATGACAGGTTACATTTTCTCTTCTCTCTACAGACAGTTCAGAGACACATGACAGGCAGCTGCAGCTGTTGAGAGCTTTCTCTCACACACAGGGTTAACAGTTGCACTGTGAGGGAATTCCCCCTCCTCTCATGTTTCACTGGCCAGTCAGAACTAAGCAGACTCGCCATCAGTTAAGAGTGAAAGTAATTTGATACAATAAACAAGAGATAAGCAAGTGAATTGTACACATCATTATTTACCAGCACTTCAGGAACTCTCTTAATCCCAGGTTTAAAAATCATGTTATTCGATAGTGTGAAAACACTACACAGAGAATTTGTATGTGTGCATCAAACTCAGTGGCGTAGCAATAGAGGGTGCAGAGGTAGCGACCGCATCGGGGCCCTTGGGCTAGAGAGGGCCCCATGGGGCCCACCCTCAACCACAGTATTAGCTCTTTATTGGTCCTGTGCTGATAATATTCACTTCTATAGATGCTTTGAATAGTAGTGATCATTAACACACAGTTTCCCATCCCCTTCTTGCACCTCTGACACTGTGTTTGTCCTCTATTGGTTTTGATGAACCGTATCAATTGTTATGTATAGCATGCTTGTGTTGGCAATGCAAAACTTGCACCAGGGCTCATAGCTCCTTAGCTACGCCACTGATCAAACCAAGTTGAACCTGACAAATCTGGCTTTGCAAATTTGGCCTAATTGGCTTCTCACGAGACACATAATATTCTCTATAGTGTTCCTTCAACATAAGTTTTCTGTGCAAATGTTTCCCCAGGATAGATTTAGAGAAGGAGAAGTGTTTCCCTTTTCTTTACTACTTCTTCTTAACCCAAGTGGGGTTGGATCAATTCTCCCTGCCTGTCTTCTTAGTGGTTGACTCTGTTGTAACTCTGGTTTTGTGAGTATTATTTCACTTAACATAAACTTTCTGTGCAAATGTTTTCCCAGGGTAGGTATAGGGCAGGGGTCAGAAACCTTTTTGGCTGAGAGAGCCATGAGCGCCACATATTTTAAAATGTAATTCCGTGAGAGCCATACAATATGTTTCAAACTAAATACAAGTTCCATTGTAGCAGCCGTTAGTCTTGGGGTAGCATGAGTAAGTTAGTAGCGCATGCTACAGCAGTAGTGTGCACTACTATGAAAATGTTACTTGCTCTGCCACACTAAGCTGTGCTGCTTGAGCAGTGTAGCTTACTGAATCCACTCCTACTGATTTGTCTGTGAGCCAGATGTAGCCATCAAAAGAGCCACATCTGGCTCCCGAGCCGTAGGTTCCCTACCCTTGGTATAGAGCCACAGTTAGGCCACTACAGGTAGGTAAGGGTTATCGGTTTGGTGCTTTTTCAGGGACGCACTTGCATTGTCTGGAATGCCGAATTGCACCAGGAACACCCACCCTTAGTGGAAACGGGCCCCAAATTGTGTCTTGCAAATCAGCTCTGATTCCATTGAAACCTCCACTCTACAACTGCAGCTGCTGAATATTGGAGTAAATGCAGGGGCGCAACTAGAAATCACTGGGGCCCCCTGCAAAACTGTGGATGGGACCCCCCTCCCGCCCTTTTTCTTTCTTTGTGCGCAGACTCTTCCAGCACCACTACAGTACACAACACTTGGGGAGGGGTAGAAAGGCTGGGGGTGGAGCAAAGCTGTACACAAGACTCTGCTGAACACTGAATAGGGACTCTCTACAAATCTTTGTCTGCAAAACGTTTTATGATTCCTCATCAATGGCTGAGCAGAAGCAGTCATTAGAACAATTGTGCAGAGAGAAGAATGTTTCTTCTCTCCGTGCCCTTAGTTGTCAGTCTCTCAGGACAGGGAAAAGAAACTTCTCCCCCATGGGGCCCCCTGCAGCTTCTGGGCCACCCTGCTACTGATTCCCTTGCAGGGTCTATTGTTACGCCCCTGGGTAAATGTTCAGTGCTAATGATATCTTTTCTTCAAATTATATAGAACTAAGATACCAGTGCTGAAAGGCAGTCTAACGATTTCTGTAACTGGTAAACTCCCAGTTTAATAAATGCATATACCCAGAGCAGGATCATCCACCTGGCAACCTAGGCAGGTGCCTTGGACCTACTGGGTGTCAAGGAGCCCACCTGATACCTTCTCTGTCCTCTCTCCACTTCAGCTTACCAAAAAGAAAACAGGGGGGCCCAAATCTACTACCCTGTCAGCTAGGGCTCTGTTACATCCTAATCCATTTCTGCGTAAACCTGACAGGTTCTCTTTCATTTTCCACTGCCAATCTTCACTGGTGTTTCTCTATGGACGACGATGTAACATAAATATTCATGTCTAAAAATCAAATATTTTTCTGATATAAATAAGGATTAATTGGACGTATGCAATAAAAGCGGGTGATATTTCTGTTTTGCGTTTTACAGGCCGCGCAGCTTAACCTTATCGGCACGGAAGCAAATTAAGTCCATGAATAGTCCCTGGAAGCCATTATATTTCCTCGAAATGAGCATCCTCTTTTTAATTAATTTACAATCGTCTGAAAATGAGATATTTTATTCTATATTTATAATTATGAGCGCTATAAAGATCGGAATAAAAAAATGCTCATTTGAGGTTAAGAGTTGCTTTAATAAATGCCGTATATAAAGATTTGCATGGAAATGAGAGATGCGAGAAAGATAGAAAATATATACGTATAAATTTCAGGTCGCAAAGAATTCTATGAGGTATATTAAAGCATCAAGCTACAATAGAGCCGTATTTTTTATTGATGACTGCTTAGCCTGTAATTATTCAGAACAGAAATGCATTTAGTGAAAAAAAAACAATAAAAAAAAAACAACTGCAGTAGTTTTTGCAGAAAGAACTATCCCAAGTGGCCAGTAGATGGTGCTGGAGTGATTGATTGCTGCTGTCACCTGCTAGTATATAGTAACTCTTAAGGTAGCCATACACTGGTCAATTTGCCATTAGATCGACCAGCTGACAGATCCCTATCTGATCGAATCTGATCAGAGAGGGATCGTATGGCTGCCTTTACTGCAAACAGATTGTGAATCGATTTCAGCATGAAACCGATCACAATCTGTGAAGCTGCTCCTGCTGCCTGCCCCCCCCCCCCCCGTATACATTACCTGGCACCCCGCACCGCATCCCAGCGTACACTGTGTCACTCCGTGACCAGGAAGTTCAAATAGAGCGCCCTCTATTTGAACTTCCTGGTCACTGCAGTGACACAGGAAGCGCCGGGATGGAGCCGGAACAGAGCCGTGCAGCACGGAGAAGATGCCCGGGAGCCAGCGTCAGGTAATGTATACCTGATCGGATCGGCCGCCGCTAGCGACGCGCTCCCTACCCGCGGGCGATCTACGGTATTTTTCCACACGGCGCAATCGACGGACCGATCCGATTTCGGGAGGAAATCGGATCGGCGGGTGCATTTAGCGCGAACGATTGGCAGCAGATCCGATCCCAGTGATCGAATCTGCTGTCGAAACGGCCGCAAATCGGGCCAGTGTATGGCTACCTTTATTACTGCATAGTTCTACTGGTTTCTGTTCCTGCCTAGGTGTTGGCAGGGCCAGTTCTAGAATTTTTGCTGCCTGAGGCAATCTTGTGAGGATTTTGCATAATCGCAATTCCGCATCATAGTTTGCAATTACAATGCAAAATCGTTATGAGAAATTGTGGGGAAAAAACGTTATTTTTTTTCTGTAACAGTAGTCCGGAACCGTTATTTTGCAATTACATGTAATTTCACGTAATTTTCGTGTTATTTTGTGCCGACTTTAGCAGTTAATAGCAAAGCCCTCATACCTACTATCATTACATATGTTAAAGGGGAACTTCAGCCTAAACAAACATACTGTTATTAAGTTACATAAGTTATGTTAATTAGAATTGATAGGTAATATAATCTTTTACCCACCTTGTTTTAAAAGAACAGGCAAATGTTTGTGATTCATGGGGGCTGCCATCTTTGTCATGGGGGCAGCCATCTTTTTGGTTGAAAGGAGGTGACAAGGAGCAGGAGACACAGTTCCAACTGTCCTGTGTCCTGATAACCCCTCCCAGCTGCGCGCGCTAGGCTTCAAATGTCAAATTCAAAATGTAAAAAAAAAAAAAATTGCACCAAAACAGCAGAACGAGAACAACAACATCAGAAATCCCATCATGCTTTGCACAGCATAAGGGAAAAACTGCCCGGGCAGTTTTCTTCTGTGCAGCTAAAAATGAGGCTTGTATAAGAGAAACAAAGTTCTGATGCTGTGAAACTGTTAAAGAAACACCAAGCCTTTTCAGTGCTGCTGAGTCGATTTTTAGTCCGGAGGTTCACTTTAAGGGGAATACTGGCAACAACGTTTTTCAAAAAGACCTTATGGTTTTTGAGAAAATTGATTTTAAAAATGTAAAGGAAAAATGGTATGTAAATTGCCATTTTTCTGAGTGTTGCCTCCCTGGCGGTAAGCCCGACCTGAGCTCGGGCTGGGAGAGATGAGCTGCGAGAGGTAAGCCCGAGCTCAGGTCGGGCTATGGAATTCCATGCATTTTAGGAGTCCCGCAGCGGAACTCAAGCATCTCCCCCGGCTCTCCCCGGCCTTTCTGTATGTATCGATGGCCGCCTGGATCCCCACAGCCCCGCTCTTGTTCCAGGGACCCGGCGGCCAATCAGACGTCACGGGATAGGACAAAAATTTAAGGTGGCCCTGAAGAGTCGCACAGGGCAGAAGAAAGAAGAAAAAAAAAAAACGATCTGCATGTGTATATACATATATACTGTGTGTGTGTGTGTGTGTGTGTGTGTGTGTGTGTGTGTGTGTGTGTGTGTGTGTGTGTGTGTGTGTGTGTGTGTGTGTGTGTGTGTGTGTGTGTGTGTGTATGTGTGTATGTGTGTATTTACTTGTCTACTGTCCATGTTAGTGAATTTAGCCATGAAGCCTTCTCAAGCCCAAAGCCTTTTATGTGGTTTTAAGAACTGTACTTAAATACAGGCTTGGCTTTTATCAGTTTTTGTAATATCTTTACCTCTTTTTTCTCTTGCAGTCTAGTACGTCCTTCAATCGAGACACCGTGAAGGCCGGGACTGGTAGACGCTTTCTAGGAGGCCTCTTGGATGACTCTTCCTATTGTTACACATTGGAAGTGTCCTTCTATAGCTATCTGTTGGGAGGAAGCAGTGCTGCGATCCCTTACACAGAGGAAACTTGTATCCTTCTATATCAACGTAAGTCTTGGTGAGCAGTAAGGTATTAGGATTGAGAAGAAATAACTCAAGGTAAGCAGAGTCTGTAGAATATGATTATAACAGCACGTATCTACTTATCATTGATGGAAGTTTATGTACAATGGAGTAAAAACTGCTAAGAGCACAATTCATTTGTTGAGGTTTCCTTAGAAACAGGGGGACGTGGGGCCCCAACTTCTTACAATCCCTCTTTCTGGCACAGCCTCCCTTCACAGCGGGTGTGCTTGTGGGTACACTTGTTACAAGTGGAGGAGACACCAAAACTGGTCAGGATTTGAAGAGTGGGCACTACTCTGATCTGATCTGTACTGATTGCACTTGTCTGTGCTTTTTATGCGAATTGACTTGTGTCTGTCCCTGTTGATCAGGACCCACAATGTGAGTATCTATTTTTTTGAAGGTTTTTATGATTGTTTAAAATAAATATTGTACTTACATTCAAAATACTCATTCACACATCCCTTGATTGTGGGTATTTGTCGCCTGTTTTGTGTTAAAGGACACATCCAAGGGCCTGTAAAATAAGAAACTACTTACCTGGGGCTTCCTGCAGCCCTTTGCAGCTGTCCTGTGCCCTCACTGCGGCTCCGCTCCCTGCCGGTGGCCCGGGGTCCCCTCCGGCTCAATATTCCCACAGCGCCTGCGCGAGTAGCTCTCGGAGTCACACTGACATCATTAGGACTGTACTGCACAGGCACAGTAGTTCTGCACTTGCGCAGTACAGCCCAGGTGACGTCTGTGCTACTCCATGGGCCACACACTGAAGCGCAGAAAGATGCCGACCTGGCAAGGTCGGCATCTGCACTGGAGGGGAACGGAAGCCACCGGAGCTGCAGCTAGGGCACAGGACAGCTGATAGGGGCTGAAGGAAGCCCAAGGTAAGTAGATTTTTGATTTTTAATCACCTCAGACCTTCCCTTTAAAGAGAATCTGTACTAAAATTCTTACAATAAAAAGCATACCATTCTATTCATTATGTTTTCCTGGGCCCCTCTGTGCTGTTTCTGCCACTCCCTGCTGCAATCCTGGCTTGTAATTGCCAGTTTTAGGCAGTGTTTACAAACAAAAGACATGGCTGCTAACCAGAATGTGATAGGCTGAGAGGAACTCAGTCTGTGACTCATACAGAGCCTGCAGGGGGCCTGGAGAGGGTGTGTATAGCTTCTATCCTATCACAAGCAAAACAGCACATTCCTGCCTGAGTGCCTGAGCCCGAAAAAGCCATCAGAGGAAAGAAGATTAGATTATACAACAGAGATAATACAGCCACTGTGCAACTAGGAAAGGCTGCAATAAGATAGTGTAACGATCTGCTAGTGTGTGCGCACTAGCAGACAGACAAATATCAGACGTTCCCTGAACGGGAAATGTCCACAGACAGTGTCAGTAGTAGGCAGTACTAACACTGAGTACAGATATAAAGAATGGTCGGGCAATCAGGGTCGGTAACAGATCTGACAGATACGGTACAAAATCGATAGGCAAATACAACGTTAATAAACAGGCAGAGGTCGGCAACAATCAGATATGCAAAAGTACAGAATCAGCAGGCAAAAGGTAAGTGAGTGTTCAGGCAGAGGTCGGCAGCAGATCAGATTGGCAAGGTACAGAATCAATAGGCAAAGAGAAGTCAGAGGATCAAGCAGAAGTCAAACACAGAATATCAATCAGTAATAATATAATAATAATAATAGGCTATGGAATCCCCGGGGTCCTGCCGGTTCAAGCCACACACGGAACTGACTAAGGTCTGAAGCCTTCACTGCGAAGTGTTAGCTAGAGCAGACAGTGAGCAAGTGTCAGAACAGAGCTTAAATAGCCCAGGTAAGCAGGAAAACACGCCCCCAAGCCGCTTGGCCAATCAGGAACCAGAGGTGGAGTCCTGCGTGTCAACTGACAGCTGGCCCGCTTCCTTAGAGCATAAGAGTGGCGTCGCTGCCAGTGCATGTGTCCGCCCTCATTTTCAGTCAGAGTATCATGCGACCGGATCCCCGCAGGCATGCTGCTGACATCATTCCTGCCACTGCGCCCGGCCGCACCAGAAGACCCAGATGCGCTACCAGCAGAGGAAACGGCAACAGAGCTGGTAAGCACAGGATTACTGACAGATAGACCACATTAGAACAGGTATAGGAACTTATAGGATAGAAGAAATAAGGCTGAACATTTTGTTAGAGTCTCTTTGAGCATCAGGGTGGCTGCAGGTTTTAAAGTACTGGGAATACCGAGATATTGTCAACCTTCTCTAAACTCTTCTCTCTGAAAAGCTCTTCAAATTCAAAAAAACATCACTGAGTTCACGGCCAGGTTTACCATAACATCTCTAAAAGCACCGGGCTTCATGACATGACACAGAAAATGAACTCTCTTACTCCAAGATTTATGCAATCTCCCACCTAGCAAAGCTATTTTCTGCAAGCTTAGAGACCCGGCCTGAAATATTCCTCGGCTTGTCTATCTCATCCCGTTGCTATTAAAATACTCTCTCTAGACCCAATCACCATATCCGGCACTCCACAGTTCACCAGTGCAAAGCCAACCCAACCGCCAATCTAAAGCTCATTAATCAAGACTATTAAACTTCCCTCGGATGTGGCTGAGCAGCGGCAGCTGTCCGCACCACGGGCTCAGTTAAGGTACTGATCCAATATATTTATACATGAGTTTAGCACCTAACTTAATGTACATTTGCCTTCAAGAAAGTTATTTTCTTTTTCGCTTCACTTACAACCTGCCGAGGATCAACTAGGCTTATGCAGATCAACTTTTATCTGTTCTGGTTTATCCATCGCGGTCGTACGCAGTCAGAGAGCAGGAGCCGGGCTAAGAGATCAGGAAGATTATTGGGAACCCGGATTAGGGGAAACATCATTTCCATAGGCTAAAAATGACCCTGCTTTACAGAGATCAGCCGATAAATCACAAGAGTGAGAGACGTGGGTAGAAAAATATCTTCTTCCGTAAGAAGGCTGGTGGAGCGGGCGCCCGCTTTGTGATTGACGAGCTGAAAGGTGCATTTTTCAGGTCCGCAGATATTACTTCTCATCAAGAGGTCTGCGTTTTCCAGATAGCTATTTTTTGAAGAACTACTTTATGCAAAATAGGTAAAGTAAGTAAGTCTGAAGCGAAAATACAGCGAAGAAATAGAACATTGGTAGCAAAGAAAAGAGTCTCTTGTTTTCCAGCAAAGGAAGAGTTAGGAAACTTCAGTTGTTATCTATACAAAAGAACTTCTCTGAGCTCTTCGACCCAACTTAGATCAAAGACAGTTCTGCTTTCTGAAGCACTTAAATAGCTATGAAACAGCGTCAGACCGCTTGAAAAAAGCTTTTACTGCAGGAAGGTTAAAAGGGTCATTAGCTCTGGTGTGTTTTATAGTTTAAAATACAGCGTGTGGTTTGTAAACTGCAAATATGACAGAATGATGCAACGTTATTAAAAAAAAAGCTATATCCCCAAAAATAAAAATATGAGACTCTTCTCTTTGCTATTAATTATCTTTTCCTTATCCATACTACACATACAATTCATTATATTATCAGTTTGCTTTAAAACGGCTGTATGTTTGGGTATCTTCAAATACATGTTGAGAAATTTAGGTCTGACTTGCTAATAGAGAATATAGGGGTTGGTTTATGGACTACTAGTCAGATCTAAAGTTCTGACTTTGCCACCTTTTCACACAAAACCGAATGATGGCTCTACCCACTGTCGCAATACTTCCCGGCGGCGTTAAATACTATTCCCCCTCCGAGTTGTGATCCTGTATAACATTGGGAGCCGGGAGATGTTATACAGGGTCCAGCAACTGCCGGGGTCCCAAATTAGCCTTACACGCACCGCTCAGCATAGCATTGCTGCTATGGGGCGCCTAGCAACCTGCTTCGATAGAAATCGCTGTGGCATGGGGTTGCCAGTTGCGAACTTCCATCCTAAAATATCTAGCATGACCTGTGACTTTAGCTTAGCTGGCCAATAAGGATGGGGTTTTCCTCACATGTTAACATCAGTACACGCTGGTTCGGGAATGCCAATATCCAGCTGACTTGTGGTCAGAAGGCATATTGGGCATTATGAGATGGAATTCCACTGCAGATTCCATTCCTGATCGCTAATCCTGGTTCTTGTAGAGAGAATTCACATCTAGTCAAATTTGAGATTACATCTCTAGTGGCCGGCATACTGCTGTCCTCAGGCTGGGCTAAATTAATCCGATTACCTAAATTAAAGAAGACTAGACCCATACACTTTCTTTGCTGTTGCGTTATCCTGCATGAGGAAAGGGTAATACAATGCAAAGAAAGTGGCCAAGTGTAAAAGGGGCCTCCATGAGAACCCGTAGGGAAAAAAGGTTTCAAATTTGGGTACTTACCTAAGTAGAGGGAAGACTATGGATAATCCAACATTTACTACACTGACATTGGAAGTATATAATTGAGTATAAGCCCACCCAAGTATAAGCCGACACGCCAACTTAAAAAAAAACAAACCCTGAAAGAGTGATCGACTCGAATATAAGCTGAGGGTAATATGCAACAGGGACCTGAAAGACTGTGAAGGGCTGGATAAAGCCCCAGGTAAATTGCAACTTTTTAGTGGGGCGGGTAGAATGTAGCACTGATGGCTATGCGCCCCCTCACCACCATATGTGGAGCAGTATTTGGAGGTGATAACTGTGTGGCACTAACTCTGCTCTTTCTTTACTATGTCACCAAGCATTAGCTTTTCTGAATTTGAACAACATAGAAGTTCAGTCCACTGTAGTGGACAAATTACATAATCCTACACTCCCCAAACATAAAATGAAGGTCATTATGGACATAGGGCATACATATCAAACGCTGGCCCGCAGGCCAAATCTGGCCCTAAGAGCCATTAAATCTGGCCCTCAAGTGGTTTCCCCATATTTTTGGTCCACTCTAGATCACCAGGGAAGCTATATCAGAGATAAAGCCCTAGAACACCAGGAAAACCAATGGGGGAACTTTATAAGGGAGGAAGGTGGCCAGTACACATTGAGGTTGGCCCATGACTTGGTCCCAGTGTGCAATTTCGGCCCACTTTTTATTTCAGTTTGACACCCCTGAGATAGGGGCTTTGACTCCCCCTGTGTGGCCCGCGGTATATGTAATTCAATGGAGGTGGTGGCTGTGACTGCCCCTACACCGTGCATTGCTCTGCATATGCCAGGGGCCACAGGGGGAAATTATAGCTGCCATCTCCATCATGAGCATACCACATATGTCTGGCACCACTCGGGGGGGAGGCACAGCCATCATCATGCAGTGACTCCTGTATAAGCCGACACCCTCACTTTTGGGCCACTTTTTCTGGCCTAAAAAGTCGGCTTATACTTGATTATTTATGGTAGTGCTTTTACACGTAAACCACGGGGTAAAACAATACAGTTATAAAAGCCAATATAGAACCAAGAAGGGTTAATTTTGTTGTCAGAAAAAATCCAGACTTCAGCTGTTCGGATGAATATTTCCTCTTCCCTTTTTGGCACACATGGAAATTGTGTTATCAAATGTTCTGTCGGATCCTGTCAACTTTATAGTGATCGTTTTCAAACAATTTAGTGCTGCTGAAAGCGCGCCGTAACAAATTGCAGACTTTTAAAGTTATTTTTTGCAAGGATAATGCTATCAACCTTTAATGCGGTTTACAAATGGCGCAGCGGCGATAATGACACGCGGAGTCACCGCGAGTGAAATCCGCATCTCCTGATTTCTTGCTGTACGGATATTTATATTTTCAGCCATAACGTCTCTGGTGTTTACTCCGACGAGCAGCGCGGTCTCCAGATGACAGGGTATGACTGTGCATGGAGTGCCGGATTGCCCCAAGGGATTCTGGGAGAGAGAAAATGAAATAGAGAGCTACAATTTACAGCTGTTGGGGATATATGTAATTTTCCTCTTTTAGCTCTATCACAGTACTGAGGATTCATGTTTTAAACGATCAAGACTGGCCAGAATTGTTTCTGCAGTTTTGCCTGAATGGTCATGTGCCCAAATGTTAAAAGTTTATCGAACAGTAGAGTGGACGTTGTTAATTGTCCTAATTTGTTGCACTTTAGGAAATGTAAAAAAAAAAAGTCTTCAAAATTCACCAAAATCAAATTTGATTTTCCTTTTTTTTGGGGGGGGGGGGCACACTAAGCAAGTGCCCTTCCCCAATATTGATGTGGAAATTATGCAACTTCCAGCCTGGTCTGTTAGCTGCTTAGATAGGAAATCTTCAAAATGAGCTTCACCCTTTAGCAGACAATTTATTTAGAGGCTTTCAGGTGCTCCAGGCTAATTTATTTTAGCACTTTTTTTTTTTAACTTCTTATTTGTTACATTTCCTTTGCTTCTAATTAGTACTGCTGTAATGTGTATTTTTGGCCACTTGTCACTAGGGGGCATTGATAGACAATAACAGAGGACTTCTGCTTTCAGTTTCTATATTTTCTGCTAATAGAGAAAGATCTAAGCATTCCAAGAATTTGCAGCACGAGTTATGCCAAGGACAAAAGCAGTGCGCTTATCTCACATGAGATAACTCTACGCAAGCTGCTAATGAGTTAAAGTGATATGAAACTCAAAAATACATATTGTTCTTAAAGGGAACCTTAAGTGAAGAAAATTGTTGACTTTTACATACCTGGGGCTTTTTCCAGCCCTCATAGTCAATCAGGTCCTTTGCTGCCCTTCTGGCCTGCTCTGTTTTGCAGGTGTGACCCCCATAAGGTTTGCGACTGAGCTGTGCTTGCATGGCCCCGGCCACACGCTCCCTCAAACTTGCTTTGTGCGTGCGCAGTTGCAATCGTCATGAACTGAGCAGGCATGGAACGCTCCCAGCCATGGCAACATGTGCGGTCAGGACACCACATAGGGTGACAGCGACACACTGGCCTCAATTCACGGAGCATTATCAAACGTTTATCAAACACTTTATCAAACGTTTGATAATTTACCTCATGGGTAAAATCTCACTAAGGTGTTATATATTTGTTGAACGTTTTATCGGTAAAACATTCGATAAATATATAACACCTTAGTGAATTTAAAATGAGATTTTACCCATGAGGTAAATTATCAAACGTTTGATAAAGTGTTTGATAAACGTTTGATAATGCTCCGTGAATTGAGGCCAGTGATGTAAACCGGAAGTGCAACAAGAGACCTGAGAGACTGCAGGGGGCTGGAGGAAGCCCCAGGTAAATAAATGTCAATTTCCATCTATTTAAGGCACCCTTTAAGGGCTGGTGCACAACGAGCGGGTTTTTTGGTGTTTTTGCAGCCGCTTGCGGCTGCGGATACACTTGGTCAATGTATCTCAATGGGGTGGTTCACACCAGAGTGGGAGGCGTTTTTCAGAAACGCATACTCCCAGGGTGAGGCATTTTTTGGATTGCGGAGGCGTTTCTGCCTCCAATGTAAAGTATAGATAAAACGCAAACCGCTCTGAAAAACGGCAGTTCAGAGCGGTTTTGCAGACGTTTTTGTTACAGAAGCTGTTCAGTAACCGCTTTACTGTAACAATATATGAAATCTACTACACCAAAAATGCTTCCCAAAACCGCAAAATGCTAAGTTAAACGCTACAGAAAAATAAGAAAAAGCATTTCAAAATCTGCTAGCATTTTGTGGATCTGCTAGCGGGTTTTGGTGTGCACGGGCCATAATGTTCAACACAGCAAAAAACAGCAGAAAGCAAAAGACTGATTTTATGCCACTGAAAGGCATGTATACACTGTAGTAAAGCCAGGCCAATGGGACCATACTTACAAAACTAAAATTACATTAACAACTGTTAGGTACATAAAATAACATTTGAAAGCATTTCCAAGCATCCCCTGTGTGTGAAAATGTTTACTTTCATTGCAGGGAGCAGTACAGGCTTGTTTAATTCTGGCTTATCGGTAAACGTAATCATTGTTGGCTGAAGCTCTCTGCACATGTCTTCACTCTACTCCCCTCCCTCTGCTGAATAGACACATTGACCTGGCAACAGGTGAGTCATTTCAGCAGAAAAAGGAGTGGGGGGGGGGGGTGAAGACACAAGCAGAGAGATTCTTGCCGGCAATTAGTACATTTGCTGATTAGTCAGAGATCACCAAGCCTGTAATGCTTTCTGCAGTGAAAATAAACATTTTTACATACAGGGAATATACGAGAATGATTTCAAATGTTCTTTTATGTAACTAAGACAGAGTTACTGAAATTTTAATTTTCAGAGAATAATCCCACTTTTATATGCAGATCACCCTCAGCAGAGCACAATTAACTGGTCCATCCCCTGGTAGCTGCACAGTGATAGGCAGCAGTGCTGAAGAACAGAGGTCCAAGTGATGGACCAGGTAATCGTATGCCGCTTTGGTCGCTCTGCAAAACCAGGAGGTGGGGTATGGGACACTCAATCTCCTACATTTCGGCAGGGGAGAAGTGGATGGCACTTGCATAGGGGAAAAAGTGGCAAAATGGTTAGAACTTCTCTGGTTGTCCGTTAGTTTCGATAATGTTGGTTGGACTGCAGCTGCAAGCTCTGCAGTCATTTTATTTTATATAGTCCAGGAAAAATAGAAACATAACTAAGTCTGCAATCATTAAACATGACCAGTCTTCTATAAGGATCTTAAATAAGTCAATAAACAGCAATAGACAATTCCAACTGAAACAGATGTGGATTAAGCCCATAATCATATCATTTTGTGCTCAGGCAGCACATAGCGTACCGTTAGACAATTCCTTGCTTAGCGCACATTAAAGAGATTTTTTCTTTTTTTTTTTTTTGCGAAAACACATCACAAACAAAACTAATATGGATTGACACCCTATAATGTATTTTGAAAGAGCAGGATTCAAAGAATACAACAAAAGTACTTATTTTATTGTCACCTGTGCAAACGCGTTTAATCTCTTCTGAAGAATCCTTAAAGTTTATCCTTTGTCTTCCCTAAGTACGCCAGACAAAGCCCCCTGTCACTGAGGACGGCATCCTGTGTGAAGGCGGCTTACGCCCGCCGCTCGCGTTCTGATACTTTCTACTTCAAAATGCAGCCGCAATCAACAAAGTCAAAGCCCGTGTTTATTCATCTAATGCGGATTTACGGCGCATTGATAAATAGAGCTGGATTTGACTCCCTTTTTTCATGCTGACAGTCTAATATAGAAGAAAGATTCATGGGAGACAGAGGAAGATCCCGTTGGGCTCATTGCGGCTGGGGGCTGATTATCCGCAAAGTATGTTTGTGGAGGAAATTGGGGCAGCAAAGCGAATCAACATAGCAAGGACATGCAAATGTTATAGATGAGTCTTTGGTAATTGCCGTATTTTTTGGCATATAAGAGGCACTTTTTCCCCCAAAAAAATGGGGAGAAAAAGTCACTGCGTCTTATATGCCAAATACAGGTAGTCCCCGATTTACGAACGTCCGCCGATATGAAACTACGACCCACAGAGATGTCGTGGACTTCCTGCATTGTCCCCATGTCTCCTCTGCTCACCCATGTCCTCCTCCGCTTCCCCCTTGTGTTCTCCTCCCCTTTCCCTTTGAATAAATAAAAGCAGCATCAGCACAGCTTACCTAATATATCAGAGATCTCTCCTCTTTTTCACTGCTCCCCTAGTGCCGGCTTCTGCTGATGACACGTTATCAGCAGAAGCCGGCACTAGGGGAGCAGTGAGGGAGAGGAGAGTCTCTGATCGCCACGGGCTCCGATGGATAAGGTGAGCCGTACTACCACGGCTTGCATTTATTTAGGGGGAGTGGAAAAGGACACAAGGAGAGCGGAAGATACATGGGGGACAGAAAGGACACATGGGGGACAGAAGGGGACACAGGAGAACACATGGAGGACACATGGAGGGCACAGGAGGACACATGAGGTACAAGGGGGACACAATAATTGGGGAAAAACAGCTACAAGATGCTCCTGGACTATGGACGCAGCAGGTTTAGTATATTTTTTCCCCTGGTTTTTGCCCTATATGCCGGAAAAAAAAGGTAAATGCCCATATGTAACCATCGTTAGTGATACGGTGGATGACAGCAAGCACTCTCGCTTATAGGAAGTATAAAGAGGATGTGATTTTTTTTTTTTTTTGATCAGAAAGACTGCGGCTTCTCATAAGAAGCTGTCAGTCTTTCTAGCGGGGACTTAGATCAACGAATAGGAACTATGTTTCCATTAATTCATCTCTGGGCTAATGGGGGGCGGACAGTCACGTCCAAAAGGCTAAAATGGTTAAAAGGAAACTAATATGGCAGCCTTCATAGCTCTCACACCTTGGGTTCCTTTTAAAGTGTACTAGAGCTGAAGCTTGGGTCAAAAATTACATACTTACTTACTGGAAACCTCTCTATCCTATAGAGGCTTCCATCCAGGGGTCGAGTGGGGCATGGACGCGGGAGGACGACGTCCACCGGCTTTTTTCAGAGGGTGGACACAGTCCACCCTGGCATGTGTGGAGGGGAGCAGCGCAGTGGAAGGAGAGTAGTGGGCAGCGGTGGAGAAGGGGGGACGTCTCCCCCCCTCTTCCCTCACCTTGGGGCTCTCCATCCCTTGCTCTCCCCTCCAGAACTAGCATTTGCGGCGGCTGGCAGCGGGCGGGACTTACCTCTTCCTCGATCCAAGCGCCTGGAAAGATCTGCGTGCCGCTGCTCTGGTCTAGACCAGACCAGACTAGCGGCAGTGGAGTGCTCCCTCTCACGTTGGAGCGAGTCCACTCACCTCTTTTCCCAGGACTAGACCCCTGCTTCCCACAATGTCCTTTTGGTCCCCATGCCACTTGCGGACCCCCACAAACATTTTCAACAAGGGCTTGTTGGTAATCTGATCGGGGCCGCGCTTCTCTTCAAGCTACTGCACAAGCACGCATGGGTGCTGCTAAGGTTTTTGTGGCCCTCTCCCCCCAGTCAGAGGCCTCTTTTCCTGTAATAATAGGAAGCCAAAGGCCCCCCTCCCAGATAAGATAGCCATCCCCTAGTATCGGTAGACCATCCCAGTATAGGTAACCTAAGTTGTCTCTCCCCTCCCCCATAAGGCAGTATGGGGGGGTATGTAATTTCCAGATGCCTCCCCATCCCCAACACTCACAGAACTGCAGATAAGCTGAGACCGGAAGAGAGGTGAAAAGCACACAGTAACTGTGGGTCACACTTCACACACAGGAAATGAGCAATGACCTCACTTCCTCATCTGCAGTGGTCACTGCGTCACTCCCCCCCTCCCCCGTTCATTTTGCCACTGATCTATGTTCTGTGTGTGAGAGAGGGGGAGGCAGCGGTAGCCATACAAGTCACAGACAGGGCAGCCCTAGCAGCATGGGAGGCCCCTGCTGTGGGTGAGGCCCCACGCAGTTGCTTAGTTTGCCTAGGCCTAGCAATTCCCTTTTAACCTCCTTAGCGAAATTAGCGAAGTTTTTAGACCCTAAAAATCTTACCGCTAGCGAGATCTGTTGCAGCCCCGCATATTACTCACCGCCCATGAATCCATGCTGAGCTGAGCATTTCAGACCCGAGCCTGACTCGGAGTTAACGCTAAGGAGGTTAAGTATGGCCCTGGTTGTGAGGCTGTAACGAAGCCGCTCTCGTTCACAAAGAGGAGCACAGCCTCGATCTGCAGGAGGGTACCAGGCAGTGGCAGAGGACAGGAAGACCGCGTGGGAAGCCTCTTCCTTTTCCTAAGATAAGTATGTGATTGTTCACCCAAACTTCGTCTCAGGTTCTCTTTAACAAGTACACAGCATATGAGATCTGTGAGTGTGGGGGAAACAGCAGTGCAGCGGTCTAGCCTGTTTCCAGCAGCTCCGGCTCTGATGTCTCTGTGAGCTGTCCACGGTGCTGAAGTAATGGATCCTGACAGCTGCTGCTCCCCACAGTAACTGAACCACTTCTGTGAAAAACAAAGACGGCGCTCCCCTCCAGGGCTGCAGCGCATTGTTTCATTAGCAGACAGTTACAGTGTATTTGCTGCTAATACAGATATGCTTTATAGGCATATTAAATAAAGTCTCTCCAGCCACAAGCCACGCAAGACATCAGGACCCGTCGCCTGATTTATGGGAAATGCGGAAAAAACATATTTTTTTTCCCCACATCTATGCAGCAATGGATGTGAGGATTGCCTATGTTCGCAGCGAACAAGGGGTGTTCACGTTCACGTCGGCAGGCGAACTCTTGGTTCAATTTGCTTTGTCCAGTATGCTGATGTTTCAATAAAAATTGGACTTTTAACCAGCTGGTGGAGCGCACCTTTCTCCTTTCTTCATGAACACTTGGTGTGTTCGATTCACCCCCTACACACATTATATTGGAGACAAAAATTGACCCCTAACGCTAGAGTCAGTACATGGCACATGACACATGGCAACCAATCAGCTATTCTTCCCACTTGGACCGCCCCCTCCCCCCACCTATCAGAAAGCCAGCACAGCATAGAGTTAGGTAGGCCTGTGTTCTGTGTCCTCTCAGTGCCGATTCTTGCTGCTACCACATTGTCCTGAACAGTTATGCCTTTCCTAGGTCTGGTACGTTGTTTTTCTTGCTATTTTCTTGCTGTTTTGTGGCCAGTGCACAAGTTAGCTGTTGGAGACATCTGCTGGTTCTAGTAGTGTACCAAGCATAACCCAATTAACCTTCACCACCACTACTGGCATCTAGTATCCACTACCGCCTCCTGTATAAGGCCTCAGTGCAGAATCAGTCTCTTTTTTTTGGTCACTTAAAGGGGCACTACAGCGAAAAACTAAAGTTTTAAATACGTGCAAACATATACAAATAAGAAGTACATGTTTTCCAGAGTAAAATGAGCCATGAATTACTTTTCTCCTATAATGCTGTCATTATAATTAATAATTACAGTAGGCAGTAGAAATCTGACAGAAGTGACAGGTTTTGGCTAGTCCATCTCTTCATAGGGGATTCTCAGCAAGGCTTTTATTCTTTATAAAGATATTCCCTAAAAAGGATTTAAACAATGATGCTGGCCAGCTTCTCTGCTCCCTACACAGTTGTTTGGCAGTTGGACAGAGCAACTGCCATTCACTAAGTGCTTTTGAAAATAAATAAATCCCTGAGAATTCCCTATTAAGAGATGGACTAGTCCAAAACCTGTCACTTCTGTCAGATTTCCACTACTTACCGTAAGTGACAGCAACATAGGAGAAAAGTAATTTATGGCTCATTTTACTCTGGAAAAAATGTACTTCTTATTTGTTTATGTTTGCACATATTTTACATTTTACAGTTTTTCGCTGTAGTGCCCCTTTAACTGTCAATGAACTACCTCAGCCTGACCATAGAGGCTGGAAAACTGTGATCACCGGCACTCCCATGAACGTGCGCACAAGCACGGCGGCCACTACACACCACTACACAAGGATTGCCGCCGAGAGGACTAACATTTATGTTCTGGAGGTATCAACTAGCAAAAACAATGATTTACTCATCTGACGTTATCACTAAAGCTCTTTGCGGTTGTTTGTGGTGCGTTAAACGCGAAGTCTGTCAGTGTGAACCGAGCTTAACCCTCACTCTACCTGATAGATGTGTACACACGCCGGACGTTTTAAAGCACTTAATTCCACAAATTTAAGAATGTACTGTGATTTCTGTCCTCTAGATATTAAAACACGACTCTGCGTCAACTCCGTAATTTTTGGTGGGACTTTTAGCATGGATCTCCCTCCAGCATGCCACGGTCCAGGTGTTAGACTTTTAGCATGGATCTCCCTCCAGCATGCCACGGTCCAGGTGTTAGACTTTTAGCATGGATCTCCCTCCAGCATGCCACGGTCCAGGTGTTAGACTTTTAGCATGGATCTCCCTCCAGCATGCCACGGTCCAGGTGTTAGACTTTTAGCATGGATCTCCCTCCAGCATGCCACGGTCCAGGTGTTAGACTTTTAGCATGGATCTCCCTCCAGCATGCCACGGTCCAGGTGTTAGACTTTTAGCATGGATCTCCCTCCAGCATGCCACGGTCCAGGTGTTAGACTTTTAGCATGGATCTCCCTCCAGCATGCCACGGTCCAGGTGTTAGACTTTTAGCATGGATCTCCCTCCAGCATGCCACGGTCCAGGTGTTAGACTTTTAGAAACAACTTTTCATTCACTTTCGTGGCCAGAAGCAGTCCCTATAGGCTTTAAAATTCGCCTACCCGTTGAAGTCTATGGCGGTTCGCCAGATTCGCCTGTTTGCAAACTTTTACAGAAATTCGCGTTTGAAGTTCGCGAATTGAAAATTTGATGTTCAGCCATCACTATATTTAAAGTAAACTATCGGAAATTGCTACCGATATTTTACTATATCTACTCTCACACAGAACCTTCCCTACTGATTCCTAACCCTAACCCCCCGCCTGTGGTGCCTAACCCTAAGAACCCGCGGTGGTGCCTAACTCTAATACACCGCTGGTGGTGCCTAACCATAAGACTCCGCCTGTCAATGCCTAACTCTAAGACCCCGCCTGTCGATGCCTAACCTTAAAACCCCCTGGTGGTGCATATCCCTAAGACCATAAGTACCGGGTGGCGCCTGAATCCCCCCTTTGACATCAGCTTAAAACCAGAGAAAAAAACCTGCAAACCTGGGCCGCGGGTCTGTCCTCTTGCCCCCCCCCCCACTCCTCCACGGTCGCTGCTGCTGTTACCTTAGCAGCTCTTATATTCCCTCCAGTTCAGCCTCATCACAGCGGCCGCTGGGCGCGCTGCTGTGAATCCAAATAGCACGCACGAGAAGGGAATATAAGGAAGCGTCCGCCAGCTAAGGTAACAGCAGCGACGGCCGCAGGGGGCGGGGGGGTCAGCTATACTGGGGCAATACCCACCCGTACTGGGGCACTACCTACCCATACTGGGCACTATACTAGCTATACTGGGCACTATGGACACTATACTAGCTATACTGGGCACTATGGACACTATACTAGCCATACTGGGCACTATGGACACTATACTAGCCATACTGGGCACTATAATAGCTATACTGGCCACTATGGGCACTATACTAGCCATACTGGGCACTATACTAGCTATACTGGGCACTATACTAGCTATACTGGGCACTATGGACACTATACTAGCCATACTGGGCACTATACTAGCTATACTGAGCACTATACTAGCTATACTGGGCACTATACTAGCTATACTGGGCACTGTACTAGGTATACTGAGGCACTACACTATTCATACTGGGGCACTATACTAGCTATACTGAGGTAACTACACTAGCCATTTTGGAGATACTAAGCCCCCTATATTGGGGCAACTATGCTAGCTATGCCGCCGCACCCCAGCCTCCACCCCTAACCCCGAATCCCCCCCCCCCCCGGTAACCCGCCACGCACGACACTGTCCACTATAACACAACCCACCAACCCCCCCCCCCCCCCCCCGCGGGCCCTGGAGAACCCCGGGCCGGAAAAGGTTGGGGACCCCTGTGTTAATTGATAGTGTTCCTTTAAGAGCTGTACTCATATGGAACAACATAGCAATAAACTGCTGCTATGTGTATGTATACCTCCTAGTAGGACAGTAGCTTCCTTTGTGCACTATGCTGTATGAACACATACACACAATATAGAATTATTGCCGTCTGGCCATTGTAGAGCCATCGTTATGCAGCGCAGCAGACGTCCCTGCTGGCCGGAGTCTCCCAGGCTGCCATTTCAGACAGGTATTCATGGATAAGTTTTAATTACAGATCAGGCAGCAGCACAAGCCTAGCTCAGCACTGCAGACGGGCTCAGTTCAATCGCCAGGAGCATGTCCGAGGATTACAACACATCACTCTGTGATCCCGCTTATTGAAACAAAGTGTCAGGCTGAGCCATTTAATCAATGATTTGACAACACGGCTTGTGCAGTCAGCACCATTTGCAGCTATTAAATCTGATGCTGGAAAACTGAATGAAGAACACCCACAAGTTACCTGATCAGCAACGGAGAAAGTTTTAGAGGGTCACATGGGGCGCAGCTGGGGCCGCAAAGCTGTCAGCTCCTCCCCCCATCCAAAGGGCGTACCCATTAACTCCTTGAGCACCGGATTAGGTTTAGCATTTTAGGGCTACATCGGTTTAACAGATTACACAAGTGAAACTGTATTTTGCAAAAGTCCATTTATTTCAGGAATTCAACTAAAAGTGGATCCGAGATAAACTTTTACTCATTGCATAATTCTGCTCCTTTCATATAGTTTATAGGGCATTCCTCAAGCCAAATACTTTTTTTGTGTTGTTTTAATACTCTAATTCCCTATAAACTAAACAAGCCTCACCCACAGCTCCTTTTGTGCCTTGGCACTGTAGAAAGGGCTTATGGGATCTCAGTCTGGGCAGGAGGAGGAGGAGGTATTACTAGTCAGAGTTTTCAGAGGCAGAGGGGAGGAGGAGAGGGGGCTGAATTTACACACAGGCAAGCTGATAGCATCTCCAGCTCTCAGCCTGTGTAACGTGACAAACAGAACATGGCTGCCCTCATTGTATCACAGCAATAAATAATCATAAACTTTTGAACCTGTTTGCAGCTAGATATGCTGTGTAAACTATCTAAACTTTAGATAAGAAATATAGACAAGTTATTTGTTATAGTTAGTTTTTTATCTTGGATCCGCTTTAAAGAGGAACTTTAGCAAAACGGGGAAAACATAAATCAATAGATTGCAAAGTGAGAAGTTAATAAATAGAATAGAGATCAAGAAATTATTGATATTCACTGTGTAATTTGTTTGTTTGATCCACAATGAGCCGGTACATCATCATCTTTACTAATGGCAGGCAAAGCAACAGCCACCACCAACTGCCATAATCTATAACCACGCCCCCTAACAATGCTATAGGCTAAAAGGTTGTTTTTTTTAATATACAGTACATATGCACAGAGAGAGATACTGGTTGCTTGGCAGTTGGAAACAGCTGTTATTTCCCACAATGCAACAATGTTCACAGACAGGAAATTGTTAGGACCATGGTCCTGACATCACACTGTGGGAGGGGTTTCACCACAATATCAGCCATACAGACTCCCCTGATGATCTATTTGAGGAAAAACACAGATTCCCTGTGGGAAAGGGGGCATCAGCTACTGATTGGGATGAAGTTCAATCCTTGGTTACAGTTACTCTTTAAAATGTAAAACTAATATATGAAATAGGAACCCTTTGCATATGTTTTGGTTTAATTAGCTGATTTGAATCTATGTTTAAAGAGACACTGAAGCGAAAAAAAAAATATGATATAATGAATTGGTTGTGTACTATGAATAATTACTAGAAGTTTAGCACCAAAGAAGATATTCTCATACTTTTATTTTCAGGTATATAGTGTTTTTTCTAACATTGCATCCAGGGCCGGTTTAAGCAACAATGGGGCCCTAGGGCAAAATAAACCTGGGGGCCCCCCCCAACATATACCCCGGAACAAAAATCGGCATTAGGGGACCTTTTTTGCAGCTGGTATAGTCAGGGTGTGAAGTCCCAATCGGTCAGAGCTCCACATTCTGGTTATCCCAGCCTGCATGGGGGACAAGGGGTTCAAAAGTTTCAGGAGGGGGGACCCCACATAATTTTTTTTTTTTTTAAATTCCCACACTCTAAACATAAAAAAAAAATTGGGAAAATAGGAAAAAATGCCAGGGATCTTCATACAGCCATATTGCGGCTATACAGCGATCCCTGGCCAAAGCGCTGCGGCTGCGTATAGACCCCCTGGAAACCCCATCAGGAAATTGATTGCGCTTTCGTTTAATACATGTAAAATGACACTACCGTTAGGTTTGCTACTAAAAGTTACATTTACCGCATTTAAAACTATACTTTTTTCCTTCTAAACTTTAAAATCGATTTTCTCAAAAACTATAAGGTCTTTTTGAAAAATTGTTTTTTCCTCTTATTCCTAATGATCTCCTTGACATATCCTGCAAATTTAGGGTTTATAGCATTTAAGGTGGATTTGCTATTAACCATTAAAGTCGGCAGGTTTTTAAATGTGTTTTTTTTTTCCTTTAAAACTTTAAAATCGATTTTCTCAAAAACTATAAGGCCGATTTGGAAAAAATTTTTTTCCTCTTGTAGCCACTGGGGGCCCCTACAAGCTCTGGGGCCCTGGGGCAGCTGCCTCCTTTGCCTTAATGGTAGCGCCGGCCCTGATTGCATCATTCTATAATATGTGCAGATTACACAACACTCAGCATTCAAAATGATTCTTTCAGAGCAGTCTGTGAAGTAATGACCTCTCCTCTGGCAGAAGAAAAGTAATTAGTTCAATAACACTTGAGATAATACAAGTCAGATAACAGCCCTCTTCATGACTTTGAAAGTTGTAAAGCTTAATTGCTTTTTTGCATAGAGATAACAACTGGAGTTTCTTAACTCTTCCTGTACTGGAAACAATTATACTGATGTATCTGATCTTAATGTTTTATTTCTTAGCTGTACTACACATACAAATCATAATATCATATTTTTTTTTTTCGCTTCAGTGTCTCTTTAAACCTAGAATGTCAAATAAGTAACACGTTTTTAGGGTACTTATGTATTATCCCGTCTGGAAAGTTTGGCAGCTTTTTGTTTAAGTTCTGTTTGATCCTCTAGCCAGAACTAACCATTTTTGGAAAGCTGAAAGTCCCAGCTTTTCTTTTGCACTGGGTCCTGAGTCAATGCGATGCCCCATTCCCAAGTTAGGGAAGTTTGGGGGACGGGTGTCCCCTGCACTTTGCTGCAGACAGCACAGTGGAATTGAGTTTCCTGCCCATGCCAGTAAGACAGAGAGGAGACGAGGGTGCATAGCTGCGCTGCTCCTTCTTCTGTAATGAGAGACCCAGGGCACTTGACATACGTTTTGAAGACACAGATTTATGCTGCGAAGGAAGAAGAAGACCTACCAGGTGTGCTTCTTATTATCATGTTGGGTTTGTCCTGTACTTCTGTAATTGCACTTTCTGCAGCCAAGTTCAGGGGACACCCCTCCTTCAATACCCCATAACTTGGGAACTGAGCATCATACCGACTTGGGACCTGGTGCAACAGAAAGCCGGGAGTTTCAGCTTTCCAAAAATTGTCAGATCTTCCTGGAGAAGCAAACAAAACTTTAACAAAAATGGCAGAATTATGGGTAAATAACCCCTTTTTACACGCCGCACACCTGCGCCAATTACTTGTGAGAGCATCCGGTGAGCATCCCTGGTCTCAGGTACACTTTAAGGCCTCGATTCATCAATACGTATCGAATCAATTACCGACAGCTCAGTAAAATACCGAACTTGATAAATTGATTTCAGGAGTCATCAAAGATATCTACAGCTGTTAGCGAGCATTCGGTATTAATTCGGTAATGATACGATAAAACGGAAGAAAGTGCAATTCATGAAAATGGAAGTGGGCGTGGTTTAGCGTTACATTTATGATTAGTTATCTCCTTCACTGCTCTGCTGTTATTCCTGTCAGATCATTGCTGACAGAGAAGATGGAGCCATTGGAAGTGGTTATGTATCAGCTGGGAGTGATCCAAAGGCGCAGAAGGGCAAGAATAAGGTCTAGAAACATATCAATTTGCAAGAGAATGGATTTATTTGCTATACCAGGACATCTGCATTTCTCTAGAATCATCTTGTAAGAGAACACAGGCAGTGCCAGGGTTAACTAAATTGCTAGCTGCACTATATTTTTTCAGGCTCCTATCAAGGCGCAGCTGGCGAAATTGTGGGATTGTCCCAAGCCACTTACAGAATCCTGGTCCAGGTGTTAAGCCCTATTCAGAATGTTGCTACCTGGTGTTCAAGGGACTGCCTTTTACCCACAATTCCACAGGAATCTTATGGCCTTGTGTTAAATTACTGCTGTAAAATGGAGATATCGACACGTTACCGCATTGTTATCAATATTTTATCAAAGAATGCGGAAAAACCTTGATGAATACAACTAGAAATCGATAAACATCGAATTCGGTAATTTAACCAATTGGAAAAAGTTATCGCAAAGACAATGATGAATCGAGGCCAGAGTCCAAACTGAAAAGCTACCTGTTTAGCCTGGTATTTATGAACACCTGACTATTTCCCCTGTAACACAGTCCTCCCTGCAACCCTGTATTGATCTGAGACATATTATCTATGTGCTTTGAGCCCTATGGGAGAAAAGCACTTTACAAATGGTGTTGTATTGTATTATTGTTAAACTTCCACAAACTGCACATGTGATCTGCCCTGTATTTACCTTTCATCGAATTCCTTCATAATACGTAACAAAAAACATTTCCAGATCCCCGGCTAACCAAAATGAGGCACAAAGCCATGACTCACCTACAGTATGTACAGTTCTACCCTCAATCGTGCTACCAATAAAACCCAACTACCAATAAGAACGTGTTGCCAGCTGGGAGTTGTAGTTCCCCTGCAGCTGGAGAGGAGATGGAGCATTACTGAACACATATCCAGCTGACTGAGCGTATTTAAACCTGGCCGTCTGTGGCATCGATGAGGTCAAGTGGGCCCTTCAGACGTGGACGTGTTATCACATTAGTGTCTGGCTATCTTTAGCACCTCTGCTCTGCTCATGTGTCTCCTACAATTAAGGCAATGCGCCTCTCTGACAGTTCACACCAACAGGCCCTAAAGACGCCACTTACTCCGCCAGTCTGTCACCACACTTAAAGGGAAACTGTCAATAGAAAGTTAGAATTGCCGCTTAGCTTGCCCTACCAGCCAGGACTTATTTAACGCTGATAAGTACTGCTCAAGATAGTGCTGATTAGAAGAAGGGCTGAGCAGAGCAGGAGAAGTGTCGCTCCCATCAACAAACATGGTCACATGGAAAACAATTCTGAAAGTGGACCAGAACTCTTGCACAGGTCAGAAGGAAACACAGAGAAAAGCACCCTGTATGCATTTAGAGAGTGTAGCCTGTCTAACTCCACCTTAACTGAGACGAAACACAACTGCAATGGGATCTCTCAGCTGTGTCGGCTGGCTGCCTCAGCCGAGCAGCTAATTTGTAGACACAGGATGTTAACCCTATGTCTGCTTCCATAAAAGCAGGAAGTAGACACACTGAAGATTTATTGCAGGATTTGTATCAGCTTTAACAATTTTTTTTCTTTAAAGGTTATTATGCTGCTGCTTATCTTTTATCTTTTATGAATAATCGTTTCTAAACTAGCGTTCACCAAATTGTATCGTCAGTGGCCACCTTTAGGTGTAGAAGGGAGAAAAATAAAGTTGGGGGTAAGGGTAGGTTAATTTGACCTATTAGGCTTATGAGGTTAAAGGATACCCGAACTGACATGTGCCATGATGAGATAGACATGTGTATGTACAGTGCCTAGTACACAAATAACTATGCTGTGTTCCTTTTTTTCTTTCTCTGCCTGAAAGAGTTAAATATCAGGTATGTAAGTGGCTGACTCAGTCCTGACTCAGACAGGAAGTGACTACAGTGTGACTCTCACTGATAAGAAATTCCTCTTTTTATCTCTTTCTTGCTCTCAGAATCCATTTTCTGCTAGGAAAGTTTTTTTATAGTTGGAATTTCTTATCAGTGAGGGTCACACTGTAGTCACTTCCTGCCTGAGTCAGGACTGAGTCAGCCACTTGCATACCTGATATTTAACACTTTCAGGCAGAGAAAGAAAAAAAGGAACACAGCCTAGTTATTTGTGTGCTAGGCACTGTACATACACATGTCTATCTCATCATGTCACATGTCAGTTCGGGTATCCTTTAAAGATGAGATTGAGCTTTTGGATGGAGCTGTAGTCGGAGGGAAGGTTAAGGATAGGCAACAGCAAGGAGTTAAACGTGGAGAGACGTTAGGATTGGGCTCTGGGAAAGGGTTACACTTGGATGGGAGGTTAGGTTTGGGCATCAGGAAGAGGTCAATGTTGTGAGGTTTAGAGTTCGATATCGGGAGCAAGATTTATCTATAAGAGGCCAGTTATGGTTAAGCAATCGATGAGGAAGAAGTGGTACAATCACCATTGAAAGCAGTGACACACAGAAGATCTAAAAGAGTACGTGTAATCACATTACTACTCAGGGCCGGCGCTTCCATAGAGGCAAAGGGGGCATTTGCCCCAGGACCCTAGAGCCTGTAGGGGCTCCCAAGGTGTGTGTCTCCTCCTTTCCAGCTATGGTGTCCCCATACATGCATGCAGGGAATGAGGTTGAGAGGTGCCGTGGAGAGAGGTCCGGAGTGTAGAGCACAGTGCTGCCTCCTGTGGTCCTGCCTGGATTAGGTAAGACTCTACTGTGTGTAGCATAGAGTGTGGTGCTGCCTCCTGTGTCCTGCCTGGATTAGGTAAGACTCCGCTGTGTGTAGCATAGAGGGTGGTGCTGCCTCCTGTGTCCTGCCTGGATTAGGTAAGACTCCGCTGTGTGTAGCATAGAGGGTGGTGCTGCCTCCTGTGTCCTGCCTGGATTAGGTAAAACGACTCTGTTTGTAGCATAGAGTGCGGTGCTGCCTCCTGTGTCCTGCCTGGATTAGGTAAGACTCTACTGTGTGTAGCATAGAGTGCGGTGCTGCCTCCTGTGTCCTGCCTGGATTAGGTAAGACTCTGCTGTGTGTAGCATAGAGTGTGGTGCTGCCTCCTGTGTCCTGCCTGGATTAGGTAAGACTCCGCTGTGTGTAGCATAGAGGGTGGTGCTGCCTCCTGTGTCCTGCCTGGATTAGGTAAGACTCCGCTGTGTGTAGCATAGAGGGTGGTGCTGCCTCCTGTGTCCTGCCTGGATTAGGTAAAACGACTCTGTTTGAAGCATAGAGTGCGGTGCTGCCTCCTGTGTCCTGCCTGGATTAGGTAAGACTCTGCTGTGTGTAGCATAGAGGGTGGTGCTGCCTCCTGTGCCCTGCCTGGATTAGGTGAGACTCCGCTGTGTGTAGCATAGAGTGCGGTGCTGCCACCTGTGTCCTGCCTGGATTAGGTAAGACTCTGCTGTGTGTAGCATAGAGGGTGGTGCTGCCTCCTGTGTCCTGCCTGGATTAGGTAAGACTCCGCTGTGTGTAGCATAGAGTGTGGTGCTGCCTCCTGTGTCCTGCCTGGATTAGGTAAGACTCCGCTGTGTGTAGCATAGAGTGCGGGGCTGCCTCCTGTCTCCTGCCTGGATTAGGTAAGACTCCGCTGTGTGTAGCATAGAGTGCGGTGCTGCCTCCTGTGTCCTGCCTGGATTAGGTGAGACACCGCTGTGTGTAGCATAGAGTGCGGTGCTGCCTCCTGTGTCCTGCCTGGATTAGGTAAGACTCCGCTGTGTGTAGCATAGATTGCGGTGCTGCCTCCTGTGTCCTGCCTGGATTAGGTGAGACACCGCTGTGTGTAGCATAGAGTGCGGTGCTGCCTCCTGTGTCCTGCCTGGATTAGGTAAGACTCCACTGAGTGTAGCATAGAGTGTGGTGCTGCCTCCTGTGTCCTGCCTGGATTAGGTAAGACTCTGCTGTGTGTAGCATAGAGTGCGGTGCTGCCTCCTGTGTCCTGCCTGGATTAGGTAAGACTCCGCTGTGTGTAGCATAGAGGGTGGTGCTGCCTCCTGTGTCCTGCCTGGATTAGGTAAGACTCCGCTGTGTGTAGCATAGAGGGTGGTGCTGCCTCCTGTGTCCTGCCTGGATTAGGTGAGACTCCGCTGTGTGTAGCATAGAGTGTGGCGCTGCCTCCTGTGTCCTGCCTGGATTAGGTGAGACTCCACTGAGTGTAGCACAGAGTGCGGTGCTGCCTCCTGTGTCCTGCCTGGATTAGGTAAGACTCTGCTGTGTAGTGTAGAGTATGGTGCTGCCTTCTGTGTCCTGCCTGGATTAGGTGAGACTCCGCTGTGTGTAGCATAGAGGGTGGTGCTGCCTCCTGTGTCCTGCCTGGATTAGGTGAGACTCCGCTGTGTGTAGCATAGAGTGTGGCGCTGCCTCCTGTGTCCTGCCTGGATTAGGTGAGACTCCACTGAGTGTAGCACAGAGTGCGGTGCTGCCTCCTGTGTCCTGCCTGGATTAGGTAAGACTCTGCTGTGTGTAGCATAGAGTGTGGTGCTGCCTCCTGTGTCCTGCCTGGATTAGGTAAGACTCCGCTGTGTGTAGCATAGAGGGTGGTGCTGCCTCCTGTGTCCTGCCTGGATTAGGTAAGACTCCGCTGTGTGTAGCATAGAGGGTGGTGCTGCCTCCTGTGTCCTGCCTGGATTAGGTAAAACGACTCTGTTTGAAGCATAGAGTGCGGTGCTGCCTCCTGTGTCCTGCCTGGATTAGGTAAGACTCTGCTGTGTGTAGCATAGAGGGTGGTGCTGCCTCCTGTGCCCTGCCTGGATTAGGTGAGACTCCGCTGTGTGTAGCATAGAGTGCGGTGCTGCCACCTGTGTCCTGCCTGGATTAGGTAAGACTCTGCTGTGTGTAGCATAGAGGGTGGTGCTGCCTCCTGTGTCCTGCCTGGATTAGGTAAGACTCCGCTGTGTGTAGCATAGAGTGTGGTGCTGCCTCCTGTGTCCTGCCTGGATTAGGTAAGACTCCGCTGTGTGTAGCATAGAGTGCGGGGCTGCCTCCTGTCTCCTGCCTGGATTAGGTAAGACTCCGCTGTGTGTAGCATAGAGTGCGGTGCTGCCTCCTGTGTCCTGCCTGGATTAGGTGAGACACCGCTGTGTGTAGCATAGAGTGCGGTGCTGCCTCCTGTGTCCTGCCTGGATTAGGTAAGACTCCGCTGTGTGTAGCATAGATTGCGGTGCTGCCTCCTGTGTCCTGCCTGGATTAGGTGAGACACCGCTGTGTGTAGCATAGAGTGCGGTGCTGCCTCCTGTGTCCTGCCTGGATTAGGTAAGACTCCACTGAGTGTAGCATAGAGTGTGGTGCTGCCTCCTGTGTCCTGCCTGGATTAGGTAAGACTCTGCTGTGTGTAGCATAGAGTGCGGTGCTGCCTCCTGTGTCCTGCCTGGATTAGGTAAGACTCCGCTGTGTGTAGCATAGAGGGTGGTGCTGCCTCCTGTGTCCTGCCTGGATTAGGTAAGACTCCGCTGTGTGTAGCATAGAGGGTGGTGCTGCCTCCTGTGTCCTGCCTGGATTAGGTGAGACTCCGCTGTGTGTAGCATAGAGTGTGGCGCTGCCTCCTGTGTCCTGCCTGGATTAGGTGAGACTCCACTGAGTGTAGCACAGAGTGCGGTGCTGCCTCCTGTGTCCTGCCTGGATTAGGTAAGACTCTGCTGTGTAGTGTAGAGTATGGTGCTGCCTTTTGTGTCCTGCCTGGATTAGGTGAGACTCCGCTGTGTGTAGCATAGAGGGTGGTGCTGCCTCCTGTGTCCTGCCTGGATTAGGTAAGACTCTGCTGTGTGTAGCATAGAGGGTGGTGCTGCCTCCTGTGTCCTGCCTGGATTTGGTGAGACTCCGCTGTGTGTAGCATAGAATGTGGTGCTGCCTCCTGTGTCCTGCCTGGATTAGGTAAGACTCTGCTGTGTGTAGCATAGAGTGTGGTGCTGCCTCCTGTGTCCTGCCTGGATTAGGTAAGACTCCGCTGTGTGTAGCATAGAGGGTGGTGCTGCCTCCTGTGTCCTGCCTGGATTAGGTAAGACTCCGCTGTGTGTAGCATAGAGGGTGGTGCTGCCTCCTGTGTCCTGCCTGGATTAGGTAAAACGACTCTGTTTGAAGCATAGAGTGCGGTGCTGCCTCCTGTGTCCTGCCTGGATTAGGTAAGACTCTGCTGTGTGTAGCATAGAGGGTGGTGCTGCCTCCTGTGCCCTGCCTGGATTAGGTGAGACTCCGCTGTGTGTAGCATAGAGTGCGGTGCTGCCACCTGTGTCCTGCCTGGATTAGGTAAGACTCTGCTGTGTGTAGCATAGAGGGTGGTGCTGCCTCCTGTGTCCTGCCTGGATTAGGTAAGACTCCGCTGTGTGTAGCATAGAGGGTGGTGCTGCCTCCTGTGTCCTGCCTGGATTAGGTAAGACTCCGCTGTGTGTAGCATAGAGTGCGGGGCTGCCTCCTGTCTCCTGCCTGGATTAGGTAAGACTCCGCTGTGTGTAGCATAGAGTGCGGTGCTGCCTCCTGTGTCCTGCCTGGATTTGGTGAGACACCGCTGTGTGTAGCATAGAGTGCGGTGCTGCCTCCTGTGTCCTGCCTGGATTAGGTAAGACTCCGCTGTGTGTAGCATAGATTGCGGTGCTGCCTCCTGTGTCCTGCCTGGATTAGGTGAGACACCGCTGTGTGTAGCATAGAGTGCGGTGCTGCCTCCTGTGTCCTGCCTGGATTAGGTAAGACTCCACTGAGTGTAGCATAGAGTGCGGTGCTGCCTCCTGTGTCCTGCCTGGATTAGGTAAGACTCTGCTGTGTGTAGCATAGAGTGCGGTGCTGCCTCCTGTGTCCTGCCTGGATTAGGTAAGACTCCGCTGTGTGTAGCATAGAGGGTGGTGCTGCCTCCTGTGTCCTGCCTGGATTAGGTAAGACTCCGCTGTGTGTAGCATAGAGGGTGGTGCTGCCTCCTGTGTCCTGCCTGGATTAGGTGAGACTCCGCTGTGTGTAGCATAGAGTGTGGCGCTGCCTCCTGTGTCCTGCCTGGATTAGGTGAGACTCCACTGAGTGTAGCACAGAGTGCGGTGCTGCCTCCTGTGTCCTGCCTGGATTAGGTAAGACTCTGCTGTGTAGTGTAGAGTATGGTGCTGCCTTCTGTGTCCTGCCTGGATTAGGTGAGACTCCGCTGTGTGTAGCATAGAGGGTGGTGCTGCCTCCTGTGTCCTGCCTGGATTAGGTAAGACTCTGCTGTGTGTAGCATAGAGGGTGGTGCTGCCTCCTGTGTCCTGCCTGGATTTGGTGAGACTCCGCTGTGTGTAGCATAGAATGTGGTGCTGCCTCCTGTGTCCTGCCTGGATTAGGTGAGACTCCGCTGTGTGTAGCATAGAGGGTGGTGCTGCCTCCTGTGTCCTGCCTGGATTAGGTAAGACTCTGCTGTGTGTAGCATAGAGGGTGGTGCTGCCTCCTGTGTCCTGCCTGGATTAGGTGAGACTCCGCTGTGTGTAGCATAGAGGGCGGTGCTGCCTCCTGTGTCCTGCCTGGATTAGGTAAGACTCCGCTGTGTGTAGCATAGAATGTGGTGCTGCCTCCTGTGTCCTGCCTGGATTAGGTGAGACTCCGCTGTGTGTAGCATAGAGTGTGGTGCTGCCTCCTGTGTCCTGCCTGGATTAGGCAAGACTCCACTGTGTGTAGCATAGAGTGTGGTGCTGCCTCCTGTGTCCTGCCTGGATTAGGTGAGACTCCGCTGTGTGTAGCATAGGGTGTGGTGCTGCCTCCTGTGTCCTGCCTGGATTAGGTAAGACTCCGCTGTGTGTAGCATAGAGTGCGGTGCTGCCTCCTGTGTCCTGCCTGGATTAGGTAAGACTCTGCTGTGTGTAGCATAGAGGGTGGTGCTGCTCCCTGTGTCCTGCCTGGATTAGGTGAGACTCCACTGTGTGTAGCATAGAGTGTGGTGCTGCCTCCTGTGTCCTGCCTGGATTAGGTAAGACTCCGCTGTGTGTAGCATAGAGTGTGGTGCTTCCTCCTGTGTCCTGCCTGGATTAGGTAAGACTCCGCTGTGTGTAGCATAGAGGGTGGTGCTGCCTCCTGTGTCCTGCCTGGATTAGGTAAGACTCCACTGTGTGTAGCATAGAGTGTGGTGCTGCCTCCTGTGTCCTGCCTGGATTAGGTGAGACTCCGCTGTGTGTAGTATAGAGTGCAGTGCTGCCTCCTGTGTCCTGCCTGGATTAGGTGAGACTCCGCTGTGTGTAGCATAGAGTGTGGTGCTGCCTCCTGTGTCCTGCCTGGATTAGGTAAGACTCAGCTGTGTGTAGTATAGAGTGTGGTGCTGCCTCCTGTGTCCTGCCTGGATTAGGTGAGACTCCGCTGTGTGTAGCATAGAGTGCGGTGCTGCCTCCTGTGTCCTGCCTGGATTAGGTAAGCCTCCGCTGTATGTAGCATAGAGTGCGGTGCTGCCTCCTGTTTCCTGCCCGGATTAGGTAAGACTCCGCTGTGTGTAGCATAGAGTGCGGTGCTGCCTCCTGTGTCCTGCCTGGATTAGGTGAGACTCCGCTGTGTGTAGCATAGAGTGTGGTGCTGTCTCCTGTGTCCTGCCTGGATTAGGTGAGACTCGGCTGTGTGTAGCATAGAGTGTGGTGCTGCTCCCTGTGTCCTGCCTGGATTAGGTGAGACTCCACTGTGTGTAGCATAGAGTGTGGTGCTGCCTCCTGTGTCCTGCCTGGATTAGGTAAGACTCCGCTGTGTGTAGCATAGAGTGTGGTGCTGCCTCCTGTGTCCTGCCTGGATTAGGTGAGACTCCGCTGTGTGTAGCATAGAGTGCGGTGCTGCCTCATGTGTCCTGCCTGGATTAGGTAAGACTCCGCTGTGTGTAGCATAGAGTGCGGTGCTGCCTCCTGTGTCCTGCCTGGATTAGGTAAGCCTCCGCTGTATGTAGCATAGAGTGCGGTGCTGCCTCCTATGTCCTGCCTGGATTAGGTAAGACTCCGCTGTGTGTAGCATAGAGTGTGGTGCTTCCTCCTGTGTCCTGCCTGGATTAGGTAAGACTCCGCTGTGTGTAGCATAGAGGGTGGTGCTGCCTCCTGTGTCCTGCCTGGATTAGGTAAGACTCCACTGTGTGTAGCATAGAGTGTGGTGCTGCCTCCTGTGTCCTGCCTGGATTAGGTGAGACTCCGCTGTGTGTAGTATAGAGTGCAGTGCTGCCTCCTGTGTCCTGCCTGGATTAGGTGAGACTCCGCTGTGTGTAGCATAGAGTGTGGTGCTGCCTCCTGTGTCCTGCCTGGATTAGGTAAGACTCAGCTGTGTGTAGTATAGAGTGTGGTGCTGCCTCCTGTGTCCTGCCTGGATTAGGTGAGACTCCGCTGTGTGTAGCATAGAGTGCGGTGCTGCCTCATGTGTCCTGCCTGGATTAGGTAAGACTCCGCTGTGTGTAGCATAGAGTGCGGTGCTGCCTCCTGTGTCCTGCCTGGATTAGGTAAGACTCCGCTGTGTGTAGCATAGAGGGTGGTGCTGCCTCCTGTGTCCTGCCTGGATTAGGTGAGACTCCGCTGTGTGTAGCACAGAGTGCGGTGCTGCCTCCTGTGTCCTGCCTGGATTAGGTAAGACTCTGCTGTGTAGTGTAGAGTATGGTGCTGCCTTCTGTGTCCTGCCTGGATTAGGTGAGACTCCGCTGTGTGTAGCATAGAGGGTGGTGCTGCCTCCTGTGTCCTGCCTGGATTAGGTAAGACTCCGCTGTGTGTAGCATAGAGTGTGGTGCTTCCTCCTGTGTCCTGCCTGGATTAGGTAAGACTCCACTGTGTGTAGCATAGAGTGTGGTGCTGCCTCCTGTGTCCTGCCTGGATTAGGTGAGACTCCGCTGTGTGTAGTATAGAGTGCAGTGCTGCCTCCTGTGTCCTGCCTGGATTAGGTGAGACTCCGCTGTGTGTAGCATAGAGTGTGGTGCTGCCTCCTGTGTCCTGCCTGGATTAGGTAAGACTCCGCTGTGTGTAGTATAGAGTGCAGTGCTGCCTCCTGTGTCCTGCCTGGATTAGGTGAGACTCCGCTGTGTGTAGCATAGAGTGTGGTGCTGCCTCCTGTGTCCTGCCTGGATTAGGTAAGACTCAGCTGTGTGTAGTATAGAGTGTGGTGCTGCCTCCTGTGTCCTGCCTGGATTAGGTGAGACTCCGCTGTGTGTAGCATAGAGTGCGGTGCTGCCTCCTGTTTCCTGCCCGGATTAGGTAAGACTCCGCTGTGTGTAGCATAGAGTGCGGTGCTGACTCCTGTGTCCTGCCTGGATTAGGTGAGACTCCGCTGTGTGTAGCATAGAGTGTGGTGCTGTCTCCTGTGTCCTGCCTGGATTAGGTGAGACTCGGCTGTGTGTAGCATAGAGTGTGGTGCTGCTCCCTGTGTCCTGCCTGGATTAGGTGAGACTCCACTGTGTGTAGCATAGAGTGTGGTGCTGCCTCCTGTGTCCTGCCTGGATTAGGTAAGACTCCGCTGTGTGTAGCATAGAGTGTGGTGCTGCCTCCTGTGTCCTGCCTGGATTAGGTGAGACTCCGCTGTGTGTAGCATAGAGTGCGGTGCTGCCTCATGTGTCCTGCCTGGATTAGGTAAGACTCCGCTGTGTGTAGCATAGAGTGCGGTGCTGCCTCCTGTGTCCTGCCTGGATTAGGTAAGCCTCCGCTGTATGTAGCATAGAGTGCGGTGCTGCCTCCTATGTCCTGCCTGGATTAGGTAAGACTCCGCTGTGTGTAGCATAGAGTGTGGTGCTTCCTCCTGTGTCCTGCCTGGATTAGGTAAGACTCCGCTGTGTGTAGCATAGAGGGTGGTGCTGCCTCCTGTGTCCTGCCTGGATTAGGTAAGACTCCACTGTGTGTAGCATAGAGTGTGGTGCTGCCTCCTGTGTCCTGCCTGGATTAGGTGAGACTCCGCTGTGTGTAGTATAGAGTGCAGTGCTGCCTCCTGTGTCCTGCCTGGATTAGGTGAGACTCCGCTGTGTGTAGCATAGAGTGTGGTGCTGCCTCCTGTGTCCTGCCTGGATTAGGTAAGACTCAGCTGTGTGTAGTATAGAGTGTGGTGCTGCCTCCTGTGTCCTGCCTGGATTAGGTGAGACTCCGCTGTGTGTAGCATAGAGTGCGGTGCTGCCTCATGTGTCCTGCCTGGATTAGGTAAGACTCCGCTGTGTGTAGCATAGAGTGCGGTGCTGCCTCCTGTGTCCTGCCTGGATTAGGTAAGACTCCGCTGTGTGTAGCATAGAGGGTGGTGCTGCCTCCTGTGTCCTGCCTGGATTAGGTGAGACTCCGCTGTGTGTAGCACAGAGTGCGGTGCTGCCTCCTGTGTCCTGCCTGGATTAGGTAAGACTCTGCTGTGTAGTGTAGAGTATGGTGCTGCCTTCTGTGTCCTGCCTGGATTAGGTGAGACTCCGCTGTGTGTAGCATAGAGGGTGGTGCTGCCTCCTGTGTCCTGCCTGGATTAGGTAAGACTCCGCTGTGTGTAGCATAGAGTGTGGTGCTTCCTCCTGTGTCCTGCCTGGATTAGGTAAGACTCCGCTGTGTGTAGCATAGAGGGTGGTGCTGCCTCCTGTGTCCTGCCTGGATTAGGTAAGACTCCACTGTGTGTAGCATAGAGTGTGGTGCTGCCTCCTGTGTCCTGCCTGGATTAGGTGAGACTCCGCTGTGTGTAGTATAGAGTGCAGTGCTGCCTCCTGTGTCCTGCCTGGATTAGGTAAGACTCAGCTGTGTGTAGTATAGAGTGTGGTGCTGCCTCCTGTGTCCTGTCTGGATTAGGTGAGACTCCGCTGTGTGTAGCATAGAGTGCGGTGCTGCCTCATGTGTCCTGCCTGGATTAGGTAAGACTCCGCTGTGTGTAGCATAGAGTGCGGTGCTGCCTCCTGTGTCCTGCCTGGATTAGGTAAGCCTCCGCTGTATGTAGCATAGAGTGCGGTGCTGCCTCCTGTTTCCTGCCCGGATTAGGTAAGACTCCGCTGTGTGTAGCATAGAGGGTGGTGCTGCTCCCTGTGTCCTGCCTGGATTAGGTGAGACTCCACTGTGTGTAGCATAGAGTGTGGTGCTGCCTCCTGTGTCCTGCCTGGATTAGGTAAGACTCCGCTGTGTGTAGCATAGAGTGTGGTGCTTCCTCCTGTGTCCTGCCTGGATTAGGTAAGACTCCGCTGTGTGTAGCATAGAGGGTGGTGCTGCCTCTTGTGTCCTGCCTGGATTAGGTAAGACTCCACTGTGTGTAGCATAGAGTGTGGTGCTGCCTCCTGTGTCCTGCCTGGATTAGGTGAGACTCCGCTGTGTGTAGTATAGAGTGCAGTGCTGCCTCCTGTGTCCTGCCTGGATTAGGTGAGACTCCGCTGTGTGTAGCATAGAGTGTGGTGCTGCCTCCTGTGTCCTGCCTGGATTAGGTAAGACTCAGCTGTGTGTAGTATAGAGTGTGGTGCTGCCTCCTGTGTCCTGCCTGGATTAGGTGAGACTCCGCTGTGTGTAGCATAGAGTGCGGTGCTGCCTCATGTGTCCTGCCTGGATTAGGTAAGACTCCGCTGTGTGTAGCATAGAGTGCGGTGCTGCCTCCTGTGTCCTGCCTGGATTAGGTAAGCCTCCACTGTGTGTAGCATAGAGTGTGGTGCTGCCTCCTGTGTCCTGCCTGGATTAGGTAAGACTCCGCTGTGTGTAGCATAGAGTGTGGTGCTTCCTCCTGTGTCCTGCCTGGATTAGGTAAGACTCCGCTGTGTGTAGCATAGAGGGTGGTGCTGCCTCCTGTGTCCTGCCTGGATTAGGTAAGACTCCACTGTGTGTAGCATAGAGTGTGGTGCTGCCTCCTGTGTCCTGCCTGGATTAGGTGAGACTCCGCTGTGTGTAGTATAGAGTGCAGTGCTGCCTCCTGTGTCCTGCCTGGATTAGGTGAGACTCCGCTGTGTGTAGCATAGAGTGTGGTGCTGCCTCCTGTGTCCTGCCTGGATTAGGTAAGACTCAGCTGTGTGTAGTATAGAGTGTGGTGCTGCCTCCTGTGTCCTGCCTGGATTAGGTGAGACTCCGCTGTGTGTAGCATAGAGTGCGGTGCTGCCTCATGTGTCCTGCCTGGATTAGGTAAGACTCCGCTGTGTGTAGCATAGAGTGCGGTGCTGCCTCCTGTGTCCTGCCTGGATTAGGTGAGACTCCGCTGTGTGTAGCATAGAGTGTGGTGCTGTCTCCTGTGTCCTGCCTGGATTAGGTGAGACTCGGCTGTGTGTAGCATAGAGTGTGGTGCTGCTCCCTTTGTCCTGCCTGGATTAGGTGAGACTCCACTGTGTGTAGCATAGAGTGTGGTGCTGCCTACTGTGTCCTGCCTGGATTAGGTAAGACTCCGCTGTGTGTAGCATAGAGTGTGGTGCTGCCTCCTGTGTCCTGCCTGGATTAGGTGAGACTCCGCTGTGTGTAGCATAGAGTGCGGTGCTGCCTCATGTGTCCTGCCTGGATTAGGTAAGACTCCGCTGTGTGTAGCATAGAGTGCGGTGCTGCCTCCTGTGTCCTGCCTGGATTAGGTAAGCCTCCGCTGTATGTAGCATAGAGTGCGGTGCTGCCTCCTATGTCCTGCCTGGATTAGGTAAGACTCCACTGTGTGTAGCATAGAGGGTGGTGCTGCCTCCTGTGTCCTGCCTGGATTAGGTAAGACTTCGCTGTGTGTAGCATAGAGTGCGGTGCTGCCTCCTGTGTCCTGCCTGGATTAGGTAAGACTCTGCTGTGTGTAGCATAGAGTGCGGTGCTGCCTTCTGTGTCCTGCCTGGATTAGGTGAGACTCCGCTGTGTGTAGCATAGAGGGTGGTGCTGCCTCCTGTGTCCTGCCTGGATTAGGTAAGACTTCGCTGTGTGTAGCATAGAGTGTGGTGCTGCCTCCTGTGTCCTGCCTGGATTAGGTAAGACTTTGCTGGTGTAGCATAGAGTGTGGTGCTGCCTCCTGTGTCCTGCCTGGATTAGGTGAGACACCGCTGTGTGTAGCATAGAGGGTGGTGCTGCCTCCTGTGTCCTGCCTGGATTAGGTAAGACTTCGCTGTGTGTAGCATAGAGTGTGGTGCTGCCTCCTGTGTCCTGCCTGGATTAGGTAAGACTCCACTGTGTGTAGCATAGAGGGTGGTGCTGCCTCATGTGTCCTGCCTGGATTAGGTAAGACTCCGCTGTGTGTAGCATAGAGTGCGGTGCTGCCTCCTGTGTCCTGCCTGGATTAGGTAAGACTCCACTGTGTGTAGCATAGAGGGTGGTGCTGCCTCATGTGTCCTGCCTGGATTAGGTAAGACTCCGCTGTGTGTAGCATAGAGTGCGGTGCTGCCTCCTGTGTCCTGCCTGGATTAGGTAAGACTCCACTGTGTGTAGCATAGAGGGTGGTGCTGCCTCCTGTGTCCTGCCTGGATTAGGTAAGACTCCACTGTGTGTAGCATAGAGTGTGGTGCTGCCTCCTGTGTCCTGCCTGGATTAGGTGAGACACCGCTGTGTGTAGCATAGAGGGTGGTGCTGCCTCCTGTGTCCTGCCTGGATTAGGTAAGACTTCGCTGTGTGTAGCATAGAGTGTGGTGCTGCCTCCTGTGTCCTGCCTGGATTAGGTAAGACTCCACTGTGTGTAGCATAGAGGGTGGTGCTGCCTCATGTGTCCTGCCTGGATTAGGTAAGACTCCGCTGTGTGTAGCATAGAGTGCGGTGCTGCCTCCTGTGTCCTGCCTGGATTAGGTAAGACTCCACTGTGTGTAGCATAGAGGGTGGTGCTGCCTCCTGTGTCCTGCCTGGATTAGGTAAGACTCCACTGTGTGTAGCATAGAGTGTGGTGCTGCCTCCTGTGTCCTGCCTGGATTAGGTGAGACTCCGCTGTGTGTAGTATAGAGTGCAGTGCTGCCTCCTGTGTCCTGCCTGGATTAGGTGAGACTCCGCTGTGTGTAGCATAGAGTGTGGTGCTGCCTCCTGTGTCCTGCCTGGATTAGGTAAGACTCAGCTGTGTGTAGTATAGAGTGTGGTGCTGCCTCCTGTGTCCTGCCTGGATTAGGTGAGACTCCGCTGTGTGTAGCATAGAGTGCGGTGCTGCCTCATGTGTCCTGCCTGGATTAGGTAAGACTCCGCTGTGTGTAGCATAGAGTGCGGTGCTGCCTCCTGTGTCCTGCCTGGATTAGGTAAGACTCCGCTGTGTGTAGCATAGAGGGTGGTGCTGCCTCCTGTGTCCTGCCTGGATTAGGTGAGACTCCGCTGTGTGTAGCACAGAGTGCGGTGCTGCCTCCTGTGTCCTGCCTGGATTAGGTAAGACTCTGCTGTGTAGTGTAGAGTATGGTGCTGCCTTCTGTGTCCTGCCTGGATTAGGTGAGACTCCGCTGTGTGTAGCATAGAGGGTGGTGCTGCCTCCTGTGTCCTGCCTGGATTAGGTAAGACTCCGCTGTGTGTAGCATAGAGTGTGGTGCTTCCTCCTGTGTCCTGCCTGGATTAGGTAAGACTCCGCTGTGTGTAGCATAGAGGGTGGTGCTGCCTCCTGTGTCCTGCCTGGATTAGGTAAGACTCCACTGTGTGTAGCATAGAGTGTGGTGCTGCCTCCTGTGTCCTGCCTGGATTAGGTGAGACTCCGCTGTGTGTAGTATAGAGTGCAGTGCTGCCTCCTGTGTCCTGCCTGGATTAGGTAAGACTCAGCTGTGTGTAGTATAGAGTGTGGTGCTGCCTCCTGTGTCCTGTCTGGATTAGGTGAGACTCCGCTGTGTGTAGCATAGAGTGCGGTGCTGCCTCATGTGTCCTGCCTGGATTAGGTAAGACTCCGCTGTGTGTAGCATAGAGTGCGGTGCTGCCTCCTGTGTCCTGCCTGGATTAGGTAAGCCTCCGCTGTATGTAGCATAGAGTGCGGTGCTGCCTCCTGTTTCCTGCCCGGATTAGGTAAGACTCCGCTGTGTGTAGCATAGAGGGTGGTGCTGCTCCCTGTGTCCTGCCTGGATTAGGTGAGACTCCACTGTGTGTAGCATAGAGTGTGGTGCTGCCTCCTGTGTCCTGCCTGGATTAGGTAAGACTCCGCTGTGTGTAGCATAGAGTGTGGTGCTTCCTCCTGTGTCCTGCCTGGATTAGGTAAGACTCCGCTGTGTGTAGCATAGAGGGTGGTGCTGCCTCTTGTGTCCTGCCTGGATTAGGTAAGACTCCACTGTGTGTAGCATAGAGTGTGGTGCTGCCTCCTGTGTCCTGCCTGGATTAGGTGAGACTCCGCTGTGTGTAGTATAGAGTGCAGTGCTGCCTCCTGTGTCCTGCCTGGATTAGGTGAGACTCCGCTGTGTGTAGCATAGAGTGTGGTGCTGCCTCCTGTGTCCTGCCTGGATTAGGTAAGACTCAGCTGTGTGTAGTATAGAGTGTGGTGCTGCCTCCTGTGTCCTGCCTGGATTAGGTGAGACTCCGCTGTGTGTAGCATAGAGTGCGGTGCTGCCTCATGTGTCCTGCCTGGATTAGGTAAGACTCCGCTGTGTGTAGCATAGAGTGCGGTGCTGCCTCCTGTGTCCTGCCTGGATTAGGTAAGCCTCCACTGTGTGTAGCATAGAGTGTGGTGCTGCCTCCTGTGTCCTGCCTGGATTAGGTAAGACTCCGCTGTGTGTAGCATAGAGTGTGGTGCTTCCTCCTGTGTCCTGCCTGGATTAGGTAAGACTCCGCTGTGTGTAGCATAGAGGGTGGTGCTGCCTCCTGTGTCCTGCCTGGATTAGGTAAGACTCCACTGTGTGTAGCATAGAGTGTGGTGCTGCCTCCTGTGTCCTGCCTGGATTAGGTGAGACTCCGCTGTGTGTAGTATAGAGTGCAGTGCTGCCTCCTGTGTCCTGCCTGGATTAGGTGAGACTCCGCTGTGTGTAGCATAGAGTGTGGTGCTGCCTCCTGTGTCCTGCCTGGATTAGGTAAGACTCAGCTGTGTGTAGTATAGAGTGTGGTGCTGCCTCCTGTGTCCTGCCTGGATTAGGTGAGACTCCGCTGTGTGTAGCATAGAGTGCGGTGCTGCCTCATGTGTCCTGCCTGGATTAGGTAAGACTCCGCTGTGTGTAGCATAGAGTGCGGTGCTGCCTCCTGTGTCCTGCCTGGATTAGGTGAGACTCCGCTGTGTGTAGCATAGAGTGTGGTGCTGTCTCCTGTGTCCTGCCTGGATTAGGTGAGACTCGGCTGTGTGTAGCATAGAGTGTGGTGCTGCTCCCTTTGTCCTGCCTGGATTAGGTGAGACTCCACTGTGTGTAGCATAGAGTGTGGTGCTGCCTACTGTGTCCTGCCTGGATTAGGTAAGACTCCGCTGTGTGTAGCATAGAGTGTGGTGCTGCCTCCTGTGTCCTGCCTGGATTAGGTGAGACTCCGCTGTGTGTAGCATAGAGTGCGGTGCTGCCTCATGTGTCCTGCCTGGATTAGGTAAGACTCCGCTGTGTGTAGCATAGAGTGCGGTGCTGCCTCCTGTGTCCTGCCTGGATTAGGTAAGCCTCCGCTGTATGTAGCATAGAGTGCGGTGCTGCCTCCTATGTCCTGCCTGGATTAGGTAAGACTCCACTGTGTGTAGCATAGAGGGTGGTGCTGCCTCCTGTGTCCTGCCTGGATTAGGTAAGACTTCGCTGTGTGTAGCATAGAGTGCGGTGCTGCCTCCTGTGTCCTGCCTGGATTAGGTAAGACTCTGCTGTGTGTAGCATAGAGTGCGGTGCTGCCTTCTGTGTCCTGCCTGGATTAGGTGAGACTCCGCTGTGTGTAGCATAGAGGGTGGTGCTGCCTCCTGTGTCCTGCCTGGATTAGGTAAGACTTCGCTGTGTGTAGCATAGAGTGTGGTGCTGCCTCCTGTGTCCTGCCTGGATTAGGTAAGACTTTGCTGGTGTAGCATAGAGTGTGGTGCTGCCTCCTGTGTCCTGCCTGGATTAGGTGAGACACCGCTGTGTGTAGCATAGAGGGTGGTGCTGCCTCCTGTGTCCTGCCTGGATTAGGTAAGACTTCGCTGTGTGTAGCATAGAGTGTGGTGCTGCCTCCTGTGTCCTGCCTGGATTAGGTAAGACTCCACTGTGTGTAGCATAGAGGGTGGTGCTGCCTCATGTGTCCTGCCTGGATTAGGTAAGACTCCGCTGTGTGTAGCATAGAGTGCGGTGCTGCCTCCTGTGTCCTGCCTGGATTAGGTAAGACTCCACTGTGTGTAGCATAGAGGGTGGTGCTGCCTCATGTGTCCTGCCTGGATTAGGTAAGACTCCGCTGTGTGTAGCATAGAGTGCGGTGCTGCCTCCTGTGTCCTGCCTGGATTAGGTGAGACTCCGCTGTGTGTAGCATAGAGCGTGGTGCTGCCTCCTGTGTCCTGCCTGGATTAGGTGAGACTCCGCTGTGTGTAGCATAGAGGGTGGTGCTGCCTCATGTGTTCTGCCTGGATTAGGTAAGACTCCACTGTGTGTAGCATAGAGTGCGGTGCTGCCTCCTGTGTCCTGCCTGGATTAGGTAAGACTCCGCTGTGTGTAGCATAGAGTGCGGTGCTGCCACCTGTGTCCTGCCTGGATTAGGTAAGATTCGGCTGTGTGTAGCATAGAGGGTGGTGCTGCCTCCTGTGTCCTGCCTGGATTAGGTGAGACTCCGCTGTGTGTAGCATAGAGGGTGGTGCTGCCTCCTGTGTCCTGCCTGGATTAGGTGAGACTCCGCTGTGTGTAGCATAGAGTGCAGTGCTGCCTCCTGTGTCCTGCCTGGATTAGGTGAGACTCCGCTGTGTGTAGCATAGAGTGTGATGCTGCCTCCTGTGGTCTGCCTGGATTAGGTAAGACCCCAATGTGTGTAGCGTATACACTCTATGTTTTGTAAGGGAAAGGAGAAGGGAAATAATGGGATCCTCAATAATGCTTTTGGGGACATATGATGGACACCTAAGGATTTTGGCTGGGAGTGTGGTGGGATCGGTCCTGGGAGTCGTCTTAGAGGGTGAGGGGTGAGGGGCAGGGCCGGCACTTGCCCTTCCATAGAGGCAAAGGGTAGGTGAAAAAAAGGAAAAGCTAACACCACCGCAACATAGCCCAGGGGAGCAGGAAACACGGGTCTCTGTACAGGCAGCAAACTAAGAATGTTCCGCTACACCATGGGTAGGGTATAAAAAGATTTCTTCAATTTATTAGACACACCAGAAGATACACACAAGGCTCACGCGTGTCGGAGCTCAGGAAGGCTCCTTCATCATAGCCAACATACACAGAATAATCACAAGTTAGAGGCAAAGGGGTTGATTGCCCCAGAGCCGGTGGGTTCCCCAAGGTGCCCCTCCTCCTCCCCTCCAGCTATGGTGACCCATGAGAGCAGGGATGCTGTGTGTATAGAAAAAGGAGGAGGTGAGATAAATAATGGCAACCTCAAAAGTGCTTTTTAGGGGGCATATGATGAACACCTAATGATATGGTGTGACCGTCGGGGGAAGGGTAGGTGGGAATGGATTGGTCTGGCAGCTGGCTTAGGGGCCCTTGGGGTGGTTTGGTTGGAAAGGGGGCATCAGGAGGGCCCCAAGTTACTTTTGCCCCAAGGCCCCATTGTAGCTAGAACCGGCCCTGGGGGGTGCATTGCTAGGG